>NW_006430460.1:4424544-4441639 GCF_000325575.1 Pteropus alecto
GGCGGGAACCGTTCCGAGAGGCGAGAGCGCCGCCTCGTGGACGGCCGCGCGGCGTTCGCCTCTTTTATTTTACTGTTTTCACTTGGAATTGAGGTGCCACCGCCCGCGATCGGCGCGATTCCTTTCGTTTTTCTCCGTAAGGTTCTTCTCCCTGCACCTCGCCTTTTTGTCCCGTTTATTCTAGGGTGTTGGAGTGCTATTGGTGTCCCTTTGCACCCCAGCTTTTGCGAGCATGCAATTTTCACTAAATAAAACTCAACTTCTGATTTTTCGTAATTTGCATCAAACTCTGACTTTGCAGGTTGTCCATACTTCCCTAGGGAATATCAAGAAATTTCTCTAAATGTTGCCGGATACAGAATTCTAGGTTAGTGGGTTCCCTCCCCCCAACTCCTTTAAATAAAAACTTCACTCCGTTCTGCTCTTGCTTTTATGGTTTCTGGAGAGAAATCCGATGTACAATCATGAGACAGGTTTTCTCTGGGTACAATATGCTATTAATTCGTAACATGAAGCCACTGTTAGGTGATGTTGCAGACCTCAGGTCTCTTGCGTGGCTATTTTGTTTTTCGTTGGACTTGGAATGGAGTTGGTCGTCCGCCTCATTTTGGGGCAAAGCATCGTCCTTGGTCTAAGCAATGTCTCCCTCATTTCATTTCACAATTGTTTTCCCCCTTCACCCCGGTTCTTGCCATTGCCTTCCCTCTTCCCCTCTGCCGATACCGTCGTTTTCGTATGTATTTTTAACTTACTTAAACTGTATTTGCTATTGGTCGTTTGTTTTAAATTCAATATTATATTTCGGTCCACCCATATTGTTCTAGGTTATAGTTCTAATTCCTGCCCAGCATCCCTAGCAGGCAGGGATTTTTCTAGACGTCTTTGGTGATGGACACTTGGTCCCTCTACTTCCCACTACTGTGATTGGTACTGGGATGAGCATCTTTGAACTTACCCTCAAGTAGGTCTGTGCTGTTTCTCTGGGGGCATCCATCCAAGAGCGAGACTTCGAGTCACGGGGCGAACAGCAGCGCCAGAGGGATCCCACGCCTAGGTCCACACGAGCACTTGTCATTCTCAGATTTCTATTGTTTGTCAGTCTGATACTTGGAACTCCGCATCGTAGTTTTAATCTGCGTTTCTCTGGCTACTAGGGAGCAAATGCTTTTCCTTAGACACTCAGATCCATTTCCTGCTCACTACCTCACCTTCCCTTGAATTACCCAAATCCATACTGCTTATTTTTTTATTGAGTTCATGTTTTATTTTTTTGATTATTTATATGTATACATAATCAAAATATATATTTTTTGACAATATCATCTGGAGTTTATTAAAGTTGCAGACTTCTGAGCCTACTCCTAGATTCCAACTATGAAGGTCTGGGGCAGGGTCCAAGAAATTGAATTTTTAAGAAATATCCCACGGGTGGTCTAAGGACTGCACCCTGAGAAACCAACTGATCTATTCGTGAATATGAAGTAACTAAGTTATGCCAGGTTAAGGCTAATCTTCATTGTAGGGAGGGATAGAGAAGGAACGAGAAGTCAGTGCCCTCGTGGGGTTTGTATTCTAGTGGGGATAGATAATATTAGGCATACGAATAAATGTAGACAGCTAGTGATACTGTCGTAAAGGAAATAAAGCAGGTTGACAAGAGACGTGGCATGAGCTTGGGTGGCAGGGAGGGCCTCTGAGGTCACTGTGGAATGACAGGAAGGAGTCAGCCAGTAAACACTAGAGGAAAAACAGCCAGATGGATCTTCCTTCTTCCCCGAGCTCCCCTCAACCCAGGCCCCAGTCCAAGAGTATTTCAAAGAAAAGCAAGTCCAGGACAGTGAAGCCCCCGCCTTTATTATCGAGGCTTTCAGAGCTAGGATAGATCAGGCAGAGACCACCACAATGCGGAGACATCTAGATGGCTCCTTCTCCTCTGGCCACGGTACCTGCAGGTTTCCTCTGGCTGGGGGCAGAGCTCTAACCCTGCTTTTTGAGAAACCTGGCCCCTACCCCATCTCCTTCACTCAAATGTCCCTAAAGTCTCAGGCCAAGCCAGATATATAGATATAGATATACAGATGTATTCTAGATGGTAATGACCTTAGGAATATTTTAGAAAAATATGAGTTCTTTTGATATTCTAGTAGTGCCCGAACATATACGTTTTGATTACATATCACTTTATTGTAAGAGCCTTTACTTACATGTTATGTAAGTGCCTTATGCAACTAAAAAAAAATGTAAGGTTACATTACCTATGAATTTCATTTCAGGACAGTCCAAAGGGCATGTGTTTTAAGAATAATTTTTATTTGCAGTTTAAAAATATGCCAGTTTGTAATATTTTACATTTAATGTCAATTAATTTTTAGTGCCATTTTAAACATTTACCTATAACCCAATAAATCCCAAGAGATCCTGATCTTGTGATCGGGATTCTCCCAATACCAGTTTTTAAGAATATAAACCGATTTGAGATGAGAGTGTTTACATGTAAAAAATGATGTGCATTTTTTAAACCACGTATGTAAAACAAAACACACCTCAGTAATTTTTGTATCTTTGTGAATACTTTGTTTCCTGACAGAATATTGAAATGTATGTTATTTGGAAGACAACCAACATATAGCCAACTGAAATGAAATGCACACGAGGTTTATGCGATATCAGACACCCACGAGACCTGAAATGTGAACTGAATCTGCCCTACTGGGAGCATCAGGATTTGCAGAGGCGACGTTGGCCCTGTGTGCCCATTACTGCTGTCTGTGAGTACCCGAGCCTTCCACAGAGCATACTGTGCTGCTGTGTCTACTAAATCAGTGAATTACTAGGGTTTCCATTTTAGCAAAGTGCAAAGCATTACTTCAATCGTCGGCCTTCTGACAGAGGCCAGTATCTGTTTTTGTAAAAGAATACTTTCTTCTCTTTACTAAGTTCGTTAATTAAGTCTTATTGGGAAATTATCCATCAGAATGCAGTGCAGGTCATCTTTATATTACAAAGGAAATCAATGAAGACAATGAGATGAACATCGCACTTAAAAAAAAATCCCAAATTCTCACATTTGGTGCAATGAAATTCGCACGCAGTCTTTTCCTAGGAAAGGCCTTTTCCGGCTTGCTTCCAGACTTCTTTTACTCCTTTAATGCTCTCTTTTTTCACGCATTTCCAGTATTCTTGTATACTCAGTTGCTGTGGTACCTGTTAATGAAAAGTGGAAACGGAGGGTCATTCTCCCCCAGGTTAAGCATGGCCGCGCGTGTGCGACGTGACTGGTCGTTTCCTGCATCTGAGGTGGATTACGTCATAGAAGGTGACTGTGACAGGACCGTGCAGAGAGGGTGAGGGGCGACACACGGACGTGACACAAGTGTCCGCAGGGTGGCGGAGGGCGGAGGGACCGCGCACGCGTGGAGCTTCCTCCCTCACAATGAGGACGACTCTGGGCGACCTTCTTTCTCATATTGGTTTTAAAATGTAATGATTTCATAACGTTTCCGTTTTGTAACATTTTGTAACGTTTCTCTTTTCCTGGGGAACGCTAGCTACGGTGGAATACAAAGTACAAGTCTAAAACTTTGATTTAACTTTGGCTAAAACTAGAAACTGTAGGTCGTGATATATTTGATGGGAAGCCTCGAGAAGACATAATGCACGTAAGTGTGCGCTTCGTGAATTAAAAATACCGTGTGGCCGTTATTCCTTTCAACTAAGGGGGAAAGCACAGGTCAGAAAACTAATTCTCATAATAATTCTTTCTGGTAGATTCTATTAGTTTCCTCATTGTACAGATGAAGAACGTGAGGCTCAAAAACAGGTGATAAAGCTGGGATTTGAATCTAGGTGCATCTCACTACAGAGCCCGAAGTAAAATTCTAGGCTGTGATTTCTGAATAGTTTGTGATTAGATTCAGTTTAAGAAAAAGGAAAGAAAAATGTCAGACCTCCATCCTGTGTGTAACGATGTCTCTTTATAAATGACGCAAACGCCACTTAAGATGATACATTTGCTCAAATTCTAGGCAGCACCGTCCATTTAATTACAGGTAAACACGCAGTTACTAAAAAACTCAGAATGTTACCCATAATCCCCGGTGCATCCTGTTTTTCATCACTCCAAGAAACTCCCCGTGGCTGAGACACTCGTCGCCATCCAAATCAAAGATCTTGAAGACGGCGTCCAGGATGTTGTCGGACAGCTCTTGTCCCGTGGCAACTGTGACGGCTCTCCTGAACTCCGCTAGAGGGGAAACAACATAGCTCACCCACCGCGCGACACAGAATTCTGTCCGGGTGGACAGAATCCGACTTTCACAACTTGAGAAGAAAAAGACACATCTCCACACTTATTATATGGGAAGTAAAGATGGAAATATACATCAAGAAGGCATTCAAATGATAAATCAGGCTTAGAAATGCCATGAAAGTAACAGTAAGATGAGACGAGCAGCTATTTTAATCTAATCAACGTTTCAAACTCAAATATTCCCCCCTCCTTCTTGGGGCAAAATGCGAAAGTAAAAGCAACCAGCAACCGTTAGACGTGCGCCTCGCTGCTGTAAAAGCAGATGACCACACTGGGCTAGTGAGAAGGCCAATCGCTGTCTCGCGGATAAGTGGCTCCGTGACTGGTGTCCCCCAGGTGACACTGACCAGAGATGACACAAACCGAACCATTCATGGAACTTACCTAGTCTGACGGGGCGGTGGGCTAAACTAAACATCTGCATGGCAATAGCGAAGTCTTCCAAGTGGGTTGTAAAGCGACAGAATGACTTGAACTCGTCCAAACTTATGCTCTAATGGAACAATGAAAAGGAGCTTTCGTTACTTTGAAGCACATGAAACGATCTTCGGAACACGAGTGCGAGTTTTCTGTTCTGTCGCTGAGCTCATGACCTTCTCTTCTCCGAGGAGGTCTGTGAAGAGTCTGCAGTGCGGGATAGGCACAGATCCAGTCAGAGGCCGGAGGACCCGCGGTGAGCCGCCGGCCACTGTGTGCTGCGGTGCAAGGCATGCGCTGGCCTGTGCTGTGGGCAGAGCTGGGTCCCTTCCAGCCATGTGCGGGAGCCCCGGCCCCATGTGACTGCGTTTGGAGGCGGGCCTTTGGGGAGGTGAGTGAGGCTGGATGCGGGCATCGGGGCCAGAGCGCTGTCATTCGGTGTGGGCGCCGAGGCCCAGTGAGGACACAGCAGGGAGCTGTGCACAGGCCTGGAGGCCCAGCCCGGAGGACACGAAGTCGTGGCGTCAGCGGGGGTGCTGCGGTGTCGCTGAGGGGCCCGCCAGAGTCGTGGGCGCGGAGTCTGTGACTCTGCTACGTGGCATGCCCGCACCCCGAACGGAGCGGACGCCAGGCCCTTCCGGGGTTCCAGCCCCAAGGCCCCGCTGCAGGTTAGACACTGGGCTACATGCGAGGCCAGTGTCCTCCTGTTCCTCTTTCCTTCTGACTTTAACGGTCATCGTTGGCAGGATGAGGGGAGGTGACACTTATTTTTACGGCTGTCCCCGAGTTCCTGCCTCTGCTTGCTCAGTCTCCTTTTTCTCTCCAACGTTCCACGCTCTGACCCATCTGGCACTCACTGCCTGGTGCTCGGTGACCTGGAGACGACTGACCTCGGTTTCCTCCTCCACGCCAGCGAGTGTCTGATGCCGCTCGTTAGTAATTCGGCTTTTCCCCCACTAATTTGTGATGTGACTTTACCTATGCTAAATTCCCACGTCTACCTAGGTCTCTCTCTGGACTTCATATTCTGTTTAATTGATCTGTCAGATTCACCAACAGTTTTAGTCACCAACAGTTGCTGATACATTTTACAAGATTGGCATTTTTTTTCCAGAGAATATTTTTTTAGAGCGGTTTCAGGTCACAGCAAAACTGAGGGGAAGGCAGAGACGCCCCGCAGGCCCCGGCCCGTCACGTAAACGTCTGTGGCACTCTCACGGAAATCCGTACATGTTCACCGCGACCCGCCTCCCCTCCGAGCCCCGCTCGCAGCAGAGGGCGCTTCCGCAGTTAGGTGGGCTCGTGGGACCAGTCCTGCCAACGGCCGGGTCATGTGTCTCCAGGACAAAACGTTTAGTTGCCAGGATGTGACTCAGCCCTTCTTTTCCTACCCCAGCCTCTGACGGTGATGTTTTTTTTTCAGATGCTGGAGCTCCAAGATGGCAGAGCCAGGACAAGTCCGCGTCCCAGAGTGGCCCCGTGGGCGGTCTCCCACCCCCGATGTCTAGGCGGAGGCCTGGCAGGGCTGCAAAGGGTGCCTCTGCGCCAGGCGCGTGGGGCACCAGGCTGGGCCCGCGCTGTGCGAGCCGAGGCTGTTCGGACTGGTAAAGCCATTCCACTTACCGACTCATTTAAGGGAGAACTGCTGTATCTGTAACGCTGACTTTCTAGTCAGTCACAGGGAACGCCTCTGTCATTAAGTTTTATAGCTACTGAGACTTTAAAGTTTTTCCCAGATATTTCTTATTAAATTTATTTCTGATCATATATTTCTACTACAATTATAAATGGGCTCTTCGTTATATTTTATTATCTTTTTCTTCACTACAGAAATAGCTTTAAAATTATATAAAAACACATGCCCATTTTGAAAAGAATTTGGAACCAAAGTGTAAAATATATTATAAAAACAATACACAGAATGAGACTCGCCTGAACCTCACCACTGTGCATTAGTCGTCACTGCAGTTGGACAGCCGTGGTCTCACGTTCCGCACGCATCCACACGTGCGCTACTGGGATTTTCACACGGGACCGCCACCCCCGCCACCGCAGCACTGTAACAGGCCCTTTATGTCATTTTTATTGTTTCTAGTTGTTTTTCACTTTAAATCTCGTGTCTTCTAGGCACACGATCACATCATGTGCAAACGAAGTTTGAAAACCCTAGCACCTTGTCATGTGCACCGGCTAGAACTTCCAGAGCAACAGAAGGGACAGGGGTGAGTGTGCTCCTCTCGTTCCTGTCGTTACCGGAAAGGCTAAGCTCACGGCTGCCACACCGAGTGTGCCGCATGCAACAGTCCAGCCCAAGAAAACAGTACGTGGGCCACATCCTCCGACCTGACCCCACGCTCGAAAACACGCAGCGGCTTCGTCCTGGTTAAGGTGGAAGCCACTTTACTGGATTCCAAAGATGTCGGACTTACTACGTCCTGTCCATCACAAGCATAACGAAAAGGCATACGAACCTCTCCTGCCGACAGCCTCTCTCTCACATTTTTCCAATAAATGTCTTTATTTTCGGTGTTAGTGAAAAAAAGGAGCCACTCTGCAAAGTCTTCTTTCCTCATGAAACTCAAACCTTTGGAAAACTGGAGGAACTCCATTTCCTGGATCTCCGTCTGCAGATTCTCCATAAACCTAAACGTTAAAGCACACAATTAACGGAAGTAACCAGTAGCAGTCAATCGTGATACTGTCACTAGGGCTGCCAAGCACCTTCAGCGGCACCTGTGGAGTGGCTGACACGGTGAGTGGGTGAGTGGGTGAGTGGCGGGGAACCCGAGTGCGTGCAAAGGACTGTGGGAGCCAGGGCGCAGAGCCGCTGGCGCAGCCCCACACCTGCTCCAGCCTGAACCCGACGCCTGGTATGCCTGCACAAGTTGTACCTGCCAGCCACATCCCGATGCACCTAAAGGCTTAAGACAGTACGTAAAACACCACTCTGCTACGGCCATGGAAAATAAAATGGCATGGAGAGCAAAGTTTTTCCAATACAGAAAAATTATCAATAATCAGAAAAACTTAAAATTCAGTTGGGATACTGCTTTTAGAATGTAAATCATAATTAATGGTTCTTCTTATTTTTCAGATACCAAAATTGATCAATGTAATCAATGGCTTTGCACGAAGAGCTTAGATTTACCTAAAAATATTTATGATCTTTTGGACAATAACATGTCTACGTGACTCAACATTCGTTTTTATAATAATGCATGGCACTCTGATCAAACCATCATCAACAGCTTCTTGTGTAAGGGTCAAGCTGAAAGAATATCAGATTAAAAAACATTCCCTTTGAACAAGAACCCAGAAATGCCGCACTCGATTTATTTTTAAGCTGCGCCACGTGAAAAGCATCATCGTCTCCACGCGTTTTAACTCGCTGCAGACCCCTTTATTCACCTTTCTACACGTGAGACTCTGTACAGTCTGTCACGTCACGAGTGAACGAGGACACACGTGCAGCGCAGTGTGAGGGAGCGGCCACCACTAGCCATTGACTTGGTCTGGGTTCGATGGCTTCCTGTCAGCCTCAGAAGCACGGGGGCCGGTGGATGCCAGGCCTTCGAGCAGGCACGGATCCCTCCCACGGATCCCCCAGCGCCATGTGCCTTTCTGAGCCAAAGCAGAATTTCCTCTAACACGTGAAGCATTTCGAGTCTGGACTGATACAGCAGCAACGTCTTCTGCTGGTGTGCTTCTGCCTTTGTTTTACTGTGTTCTTGTACCGTGTCGTGACGACATGCGACTCTTCCTTATTGGGATTGTTAAAAGGATGCTTTACTTGCGAATGAGTGAACAATGAGTTAGGGAAGCAGAAAACATGGCACCAGAACAATACGAACTTGTTCCTTCCCGTTTTTTCTTCAGGCTCTGAGGCTGAAATATTATAAACTTAATTGCTGGTCCGCTACACATTGTCTGGTTTAAGCTACTTTCATCTTAACTAATTATACTATTTTTGAAGAACCTTAAGTACATTTTATGACAGTAATCTAAGTCTAAAATTACACATCTTGTTATGACATGAAAATCTGGAACATGACACCGGGCACACACATGAGTTGGAGAATTGACGGTACAGGCCACCAGATGCACCTGGAACACATTTAAATACTTCGTAAATTAGTGGCCTAATTGGAAACACCGGGGAAAGCTGCTTTTCCCTGGCTGGGAGTTAAGGCCCCGTGCGCTGGAGCGGGCTCTGGCAGCTGTGACAACATACTGCGCTGTTGGGCATCCACTCTAGTGTCTGCAAACGTTACGGATCCCGCTGCTCTGCCCATGAGCTGAGACACGGAGAACTCACCAGCACAGCCTCTGCGACACCGCTGAGTTCATGAAAACCCTTCACGAATTTAGAGCATCCTCCACTAACAAACGGTATCTCAGAATTAAAAAAATCCCAGTCCTAGAAACTGCATCAACATCGATATTCTCCTGATTTTTCCTGATGAGAAAACTTGAGACCGCTTTTCTTTCCTGTTTCCCTAATTGTTTTCAGCTTTAAAAACCGATTGGCATAAAAAATAAGGTCTAATGTACCACACCAGAAATGAACTCAGGCATTTGTTCTGGTCACTATTTTTAAGGCTAAGCATTGGAGTTTAAAAGAACGTGAAGAAATGCAGAAGACAAGGCCCCAAGTAAAGCAGGAAAGAGGAGAGAAAGAGAGGGAAACAGAGCAAAGGGACCGGGACTGTCGCCAACGGCTGCCCCACCGGCGACGGCAGTGTCTGCCCTGAACCCACATCCGCCGAGCTGACGCCTGAAGCATCTCACTTAGACTACTGGTGGACATCACAACAATGAACAAACACACACCGACAACCAACATTCTAGGAGACAGAATGGGAATTACACTTTAGATTTTATTTAAATGCCTAAGTGGTGTTTCCGTTGGGAAATCTTTTGACTAGTTGTCAAAGTAAAAAAAAAAAAAAAACCCAAACAAACCACAACTGTACCCGCGTGCTCCCTCATTCGCTGCTGTCTACCTAGCGCAGTCCCCGTGGTCACCGGGGCTGGCACTGCTCCCTTGAAAGCCCACCTGGGGGCCTTGCTGTCCTCGGGCACCTGCGGGACCAACGCTCAGGGCCTCAGCTGCCTGGGTCGGTTCAGACAGAGGGGGTCCGCCTGGCCCCTCCACGCTCCAGCAGGCGGCCCTGGGCCAGCCCCGCGCTGTCCTCAATCCCAGGCACCGAGGGAGACCAGGCGTGTCGGGGGGAGAGGCAGGGGAAATGGTGTGTGTCACACGCTGACGCGCGGGCCAGGCGCGTGGTGACCGCGCAGATGGGCTGGGATGGCACGGGGATGTCGCGTCCTGCCCTCCCACGGGACTCGGGGACTCTCCCCCGCTCCCTGGCTGGCTCCCTCCGTGGCCCTGGGCTTTGTGCCTGCGCGGTGGGCAGCCTAGGGCCCCGCACCACTGGGGCTGCACCCCGGGGATCGTGTCCTCACGGGGGCCCTTGACCCCCGCCCTCCGCAACGCCGTCTCAGCAGGCGCCCGGTCCCCACTTCTCAGATGGGGACCCGTCGGCAGAAACCCATTTTCCCGCTATCACGACGGAACGCGACCTTTCTTACAGGCGCCCTGACGGCCATGCCTCCATCCCTGGCAGGGACTCCGCGCCTCTGCCTCTGCCTCTGCTCCTGGCGGGTGGCGCGGGGGACAAACTTCTGATGTCACCCACCCCCCTCGGCCTCTCCGCGCCCCGCCCTCCCCACTGGCCACATGTGCTCTGACCCTGCCACCCCAGGCCGCCCGGTGGCCCACGCGCTCAGCACAACGCGCGGCCACTCTGCCCATGCTGAGTCCCTCCTTTAACCGGCTTACGTGACAGTGAACTTCTAGTTTCTGAGTGGGCGCTGTTTCCTTGCCTTCATGCATCTTTCATCTACTTAGTAAATCAATCAGTAAGTTCAGCCAACACGAGGTCGAGGACCCTTACCGATTCTGCAAATGTGGATTCTTTTCCCACCTGGAAAATGCGCCCTCTGAGCCAATTCAGCACCTGAGCAGAGCGGCGGACTCTCTGCATGACAGCACCAGACCGCGCAGGGAGCGGATAAACAAGGCCTTCTGAGCACTTTCCCCGACTTAAATTCCGTACGTCCCGGCAGCGCCACTGCAAAACCCGATGCGGTGCGGAACAGTCTGTCGTCAGTGAGTCCGGGATGGGTTGGGGTGGAAAAGTGAATGGTGACATGGTATTTCTTCTCACGGTCTTTGGTGGGAAAACATTTGCCGGGGCCGAAGATAAGATAAAAACATCAATATTTTGTAAAGTAAAATCTGACTTGGAGATTTAAAAAAAAATTGTTTTATTGGGCTGCAAAAGAGACTTTTAAAATAACTGATTTTTTTTTTCTTAAGGTCTGCATTTGCTAACCCCACGTTCTGTCCCAGCCATTTCTACACTCTGCTGTGTGCGTGAATAATTTAAGTTGAGCTCCGTCTCTGTACCTAACAGTGCGCGAAGGACGACCTGGACCAGAGACTGACGAACGTGCCGCCGGCATCGCCCACGTCGCTAGCACGCGTCCACGGCGCTTTGCCAGGACTCGGCCCCCTTCGAAGAATTCACTCACGTTCCCAATAGTCTGTCTTTGGCAAATGAAATATTACTGGATTTTCAAGTAAAAAATGGATAACGAAATGAAAGGAACTTAGCCACCTGTGATGAAAAATAAAAGTGGCGTCATTTTCTGTTCTAACTTAAAAGACCAGTCTCTGAATTTCAAAGCAGCCACTCCCTGGGGGAGAAGACACTACGAGTAGGACACTTTTACTTTAGTTTTAAATTTTTTCCTTTAGACACTGAACTGAGGAGCCTTTTGGGGACCGGCCTGGGGACACTCCAGGCTGCAGAGGACCCGTGAGCGAGATGAAGAAATGCAGAGAGAGGCTGGGACGGAGGCCGGGGGAGACACCTGGCAGTGGGCAGACAAGCCATCTGGAAACGGCTGGGCTGCTGTGCGCCGGGCGTGGGTTCCGAGCGTCTGCCATGGCGCCGTGCGCTGCGCTTCCCGGCGCTGCCTCAGTCCACTCCCGGGCCAACCTCAGACCTCTCGTCGGGGGGCAAACACGAGCAGGACCAGGAAGGAAAGGTTTGCATGAATCAGAGGTGTCTGCTTTCCTGTTATTAGATTATTGTAAAACGAATTATAATTTGCAGTTTTGAGTTTACTTTTGCATTTGCTCACAACTGTAAAGCAGGCAGACGCGCACCGACACGCAAACGCTTTAAACATGGGAAGCAGGCACAGCGGCCCTTGAGCAACGATGTGGGTTCGCTTTATACCTTTTTAAATCAATTTTACCAATTTATGCGAATTAAACCAAATCGCGTGTCAGCAGACCCTGCACTGTTTAAGGGTCAGTCGTCCTTGGTTGTTTCTTTGCTTTACCTGTAACATTTCCCCAAACGAATATCAATATCTGTATTTACCTTCGAAATTCTCTGTAATGAAGTTTTCTTTCTCCTTTTTTTCCAAAGAAACGTATCTGAAGGGTTGTGTTAATTTCAGGTTCCTTCACTGTTGGTTCCTATAAAAAAACGATGCGGTGATTTCAAGTAATTATAATCAGGAACAAAACTAGATCCTGTAGCCCGGCCTCTCAGGACAGTGTCCACCAAGGACTCCTGTAGTGACAGCGAGGGTGGGAGAGGGGACAGCCGCTCTGTCCGCCTGCTACTCTGCGTCACACCGTGCTAGCGTCCGCTCTGCTCAAGCGGGAGGAAAACGAGGGTGAAAATACTCAAAATAGTCCAGGTGGACTTGAGCCGTAAACGACATTTTAGAAATGTTCGTAGCTTTTGACCCAGCAACTGAACTTCTGGGAAGTTATCCCTCAGATATATTCCCATGTGTATAAAATGATATAGTTACAGGATTATTAATTGCAGCATCATTTGTAATATCAAAAGACTGCGTATATTTAAATCTTTCAAACCAGGAATGGTTAAAGTGTAAGTCCAAACGACAAAGTGCCGTGGGCATGAGAAAGGATGAGACAGTCAGGAAGGTGGGAGGCTGGTAGGTTTGCTCCTGCTCATGTGAAAAGGGAACAGAGGCACAGAGACGCCCTCAGCCACTTGTTCACCTACACGCTTCCATCTGCATAAATGACCTCTGGAATAACACACAGGAAACCGACACACTCACTGGCGAGGGGGACGTGCTGACCGGGAGGAGACTCGTACCCGCAAGGCACACTCTCGTGAACCCTTGCGGGTCTAGGCATGTGCGCGCAGCATATCGACTTCAAACTTCAAACTAGAAAGAATGAGTTCCTGGTAATTTCCCCAAGTATCTGGGATACTGATCTGAACAAACAGAACTGAGACGCACTGTAACGTCGTCTGTCTGGAAATATTGGGTCCTTCTGCACATACCTGGCACTCTGTCTCCTCGGCCGTCGTCCTCAAGTCGTCTTGTTTACTTAAGATCTTCTGCAGCTAAAGGGATTGCAAACAGGAATTTAGATGTGTGTCTACTGGACTTCTCAGAACAACCCAAAAAGCAGATTCTGAGATTTTGTTATAAATTCTATATGTTACTTGTTAAATATTCACTTAAGTTCTTATATTCTAACTGCTAATATTGTTTTTTCCTCAGATCGTATAAGAACCAAAGGAGAAACGAGCTGTCTTACTCAATATGCACATACCATAAAAACTCCGTGATTGTCCTCATCCTTCAAGAGTTTTTACTCATAATTTTTTGTATCACTGATAGTTTAAGGCCACATTTTCAAGTATGTAACTCTTAAAAAGCTATTTATATCATATAAATATCGTTCCTTTACCCTGTATGCATTTATAAAGCATTAAAACAATTTAAAGACCTACATTTCTACTAATTATAAAATTGTCGATAGCACTCTGAGGCTGAGTACATTAAAAAAACCTACCTTTCAGAGTCACCTGTACCAATCCTCATGTGGAAAGCAAATTAAAAAAAAAGTTTAAAAAAATTAAATGTAGACGAAAATCTCAAACTGAATTCAAAGCAATTAAGAGACAACCTTCATCCATTTTCTTTCTGGGCTATTTCTTTGTAATAGTTTTGAAACTGCTGCAATGAAATTCTAAATTAATTATGTCAAATTTAATAAACCCGGTGCAGCTTCTATTATGTTTATTTTAGGCAAGTAGTTTATCTCTAGTTCCCTAAATCCCACAAACTTTTCAACATACCCCATACTTATTTTAGGGAAAAAAGCCAAAAAGCTTTCTACTTGTTTTATCCTTCATTTTTTAGGTTGACAATTGAACAGCACAACACCGAGTTCAGTGCCCAAACATCTGTCCTCAAAGGTTACACCTCCTTTTCGTCCTCAACGCTGATGACACAGACCCTCTTTATCTCTGAGGTGTAACTGGCCGACAATGTCATGCTAGTGCCAGGTGTACAACTCAACGATTCGATGTTCGTGTTCATCACGAAGTGGCCATCAGGTCAGTCAAGTCCAGCTGCCTCCTGTCACCCCACGGAGTCACTACAGTTCTACCGGCTGCATCTTCTGTGCTGCTTGCTACTTCCCCGTGGCTCACTTATTCTGTGCCTGTGGGTTTGTGACCCTTAAGTCCCTTCACCCACTCCGCCCATCTCCCCAGCCCATCCTCCGGCCCACCCCTCCTGGTAGCCGCCAGCTTGTCTCTGTACTGAGCCCGCTTCTGTTTTGTTTTTGATTCTACTCGTGAGATTGTACGGCATTTGTCTTCCTCTGACTTATTTCACGCAGCATGACACCCTCCAGGTCCAACCGTGTTGTCACAAATGGCACGAGTTCGTTCTTTTTCATGGCTGAGTGATATTCCATTGTGCGTGTGTATGCACATATTGTCTATTGATGGACACTTAGGTTACTTCCATGTCTTGAATACTGTAAATAAACAGACATACGGGGGTGCGTATGTCTTTTTGAATCAGTGTTTTGTGTTCTTCGGCTACATGCCCAGAGTGAGACTGCTGGGTGGGTGGAATGGTAGTTCTATTCCTAATTTTTGGAGGACTCCACACTGTCTTCCACAGTGGCCGCACCAGTTTGAAGGGTTCATCTTTTCTGGGTCCTCATTTTTTTTGCTACGTAGGGTACTGACAATGAGTCAGAATTTATAATATAGACAAGTTTTCAAAATAGACATAATAGATGTTACTCATAACATGATTACACTTTTACAGGAAACTCAAAACTTATTTCCCTCAGTCCTGCGACATGTGCCGCGCGTGGGTGTTTTAATCCTCACAGTGTTTCTGTCACACACCCAAAGGCAGCAGCAGCGGGGCCAGCCCGCTGAAGCGAGGATGTCTCGGGGGCCTACTCCATCGCTGGCGTGTCCTGGCGTGGTATGGAGCTTAGAACAACGGTCTCTCCTAGACTCGTCCACCGGGTTTAGTGCCAAGTGGGGCCTGTCATGTCGGAGCCACACCGGACATGTGCTAGTGTGGGCCCTGGGAGCGTCTTAGCGATTGTGGATGTCATGCAGCTGTGACCGCTCCCCTTGGACGGTCACAGACATCGTGCACCCAGGTGTCCTCTGGTGCCAGGCGGTCTCTCCGGTCCAGATACGGCTCTGCAGTGGCTGTCCGTGATGCTGGCTCAGGACAGCAATGTGCCACCTGCCTAAGGGTGCTGACAGTGCCGTTCTACGTACTGGGAACACCGTGGGTATGGACAGAGCATGTGCTTGCTCCCACTGAACTGACATCCTAAGGGGCTTGGGATGACAAAAACGAGTGAACGAACAGGTCAGAGAGTTTCGGATAGTGCCAAATGCTATGACTAGAATCAAATCAAGTGGGGTAACAGGATCCGGGGTGCCGGGCAGGGGTCGCTGTTGGACAGGTTTACATTGGGTGGTTCTCTTTGCGGGCACGACATGTGGGCTTGGGTCTGAATGACTAAAAGCCACTGAAGGCGTGGGGAAAGGACAGTCTGGTGGCAGGAAGAGCCACGTTCGGGCAGAAAGAGGGGTGCTTGGTTAGTATCCAGAGAAGGTAAAGTGTGACATGTGAGCAGTACAGAAGACAGGGGAGGGCACAGTCGCCACATGCAAACTGCATGTCTGGGAAAGCACTGCCAAACCGACTACTTTATAGTGATCTATATTTTCAAGTTCAGGCTGAAAATAGAGGAAAGTATGCGGAGTCGATTTGACTTAATTTTGTTTTCAGATCCTAATAGTTCAAATTCTGAACCAAGGACTCTATCCTCAAATCAAGAAGAATCAAGTCCACCGAAGGCTTTCACAGCGACGTAATGACACCGCCAGCAGGCGCACTTCGCGTGGCGAGATCGTGACACGGCCACAGCCAGCGCACGGACCGGCTACCAGCGCGACGCTCTGTGAAACGAAAGGACTACCTAAGGGGAAACCTGTCCTAGTGAACGGACTCGTCCTCAATCCAGCGTCTGCAGAAACGGCATCGAACCTGGCACTCATCCCAGATCAGCAGGTGTGCCACCGTCAAGGCAGAGACGAACCGGATTAACTGTTACAGGCTCTGATCCCTGCTGGTGGTGTTTATTATCACGACAGGGACCAGCTTACACACTTGTTCTTGGAGTAAAGAAGTAAGCAACACACCTTCCCAACGCAGTTTCTAGATGTGGATATTGTGAAACGAGAAAGCAGCGTATATTCTAGAACGGTTTCACGCAATTTTATACTAGTGTATTTTTTCATCATTATTCTTGCATTCGCTGTTCAAATCACTTTGCTGCGTCTATGTTTTGAGTATTAAAGTAATTCTCATCACTTTTATGGTACTTATGGTAGGAAAAACAATAAGTAAAATTTACTGAAGAAACATTCAGATAAACTAAAAAAACAAAAACAAAAAAACCCTGAACCCCGCCCCTTCCCGCACCTTAAACTGTTCTGTTCTTTCAGTAAAATGCCACACACTTCAGCCCCCTAACACCGTGACCATGGAGGTGAAAGGTCATTCAGATGCTTAAAGGCAGTTTCTTCTCTCCTGTGCCGTTATTTACCCTGCTCGCTGTACCATGGCCATGGGTTATCAAGTTCAGTGTCGTTTCTAAGATCGGCACAAAGAACCTTTTGCAGGCTTAGAAGATTGACCTTTTCAACTTAAAAAAAAAAAAAAAAATCAGTGACATGTCCTAAGATTCTTTTTCTTGTTTCCTGAATTCATGAGTTGATCATCCGAGAACTTTCCCAACATTTAAGGGAAACGCTGCAGGTTCCGGGGTGTGTTCCATAAATGTGGCGCATTCTTATTCCGTCAAAGTGCGACCTCACAGGAGGCGCAGGGTGTCTGGGGCGGAGGCTGTGGGAGGCGGACCTGAGAAGGGGTGGGCAGCCAGGTGCCCTCTTGCCGTCTGCAGCT
>NW_006430460.1:4445420-4446332 GCF_000325575.1 Pteropus alecto
TGCTGTCACGACATGTGGGCTTGGGTCTGAATGACTAAAAGCCACTGAAGGCGTGGGGAAAGGACAGTCTGGTGGCAGGAAGAGCCACGTTCGGGCAGAAAGAGGGGTGCTTGGTTAGTATCCAGAGAAGGTAAAGTGTGACATGTGAGCAGTACAGAAGACAGGGGAGGGCACAGTCGCCACATGCAAACTGCATGTCTGGGAAAGCACTGCCAAACCGACTACTTTATAGTGATCTATATTTTCAAGTTCAGGCTGAAAATAGAGGAAAGTATGCGGAGTCGATTTGACTTCATTTTGTTTTCAGATCCTAATAGTTCAAATTCTGAACCAAGGACTCTATCCTCAAATCAAGAAGAATCAAGTCCACCGAAGGCTTTCACAGCGACGTAATGACCACCGCCAGCGGCGCACTTCGCGTGGTGAGATCGTGACACGGCCACAGCCAGCGCACGGACAGGCTACCAGCGCGACGCTCTGTGAAACGAAAGGACCACCTAAGGGGAAACCTGTCCTAGTGAACGGACTCGTCCTCAATCCAGCGTCTGCAGAAACGGCATCGAACCTGGCACTCATCCCAGATCAGCAGGTGTGCCACCGTCAAGGCAGAGACGAACCGGATTAACTGTTACAGGCTCTGATCCCTGCTGGTGGTGTTTATTATCACGACAGGGACCAGCTTACACACTTGTTCTTGGAGTAAAGAAGTAAGCAACACACCTTCCCAACGCAGTTTCTAGATGTGGATATTGTGAAACGAGAAAGCAGCGTATATTCTAGAACGGTTTCACGCGATTTTATACTAGTGTATTTTTTCATCATTATTCTTGCATTCGCTGTTCAAATCACTTTGCTGCGTCTATGTTTTGAGTATTAAAGTAATTCTCATCACTTTTATGGTACTTATGGAAG
>NW_006430460.1:4446420-4466614 GCF_000325575.1 Pteropus alecto
CTAAAAAAAAAAAAAAAATCAGTGACATGTCCTAAGATTCTTTTTCTTGTTTCCTGAATTCATGAGTTGATCATCCGAGAACTTTCCCAACATTTAAGGGAAACGCTGCAGGTTCCGGGGTGTGTTCCATAAATGTGGCGCATTCTTATTCCGTCAAAGTGCGACCTCACAGGAGGCGCAGGGTGTCTGGGGCGGAGGCCGTGGGAGGCTGTGCTCGCTGCGGGGGGACCTGAGAAGGGGTGGGCAGCCAGGTGCCCTCTTGCCGTCTGCAGCCTCGTGTTGTGTCGCCTGGTCTGCAGGCTGTCACACGGCCCTGGGTTGCCATCACGCCTCAGCACGGTGCATGGGAACACGGGTCCTGGAGAACAGCCGTGACGCTAGTAGGCGCCACGTCCAAGTTCACTACTCCAGGGGGAGCATGGGGTGGGGGTTGATGACAGACTGCTAAGGCCCAGCCTGGTGCCATGGGCCCGTGAGGGACAAAGCAGGAAGCTCGTCCGGGAGGGAGGAGTGCGAAGACCCAACGGCAGCCTTGGGAGGGCACCCTGAACGGCGCGGCTGTCCCCTTACTGGTGAGCTACCCGAAGAACAGAACAGCGCCCATGTCTCCCGTCCTGCGCGCCTGCTGGTGGCTGGAGTGTGCCGCCACCTTGTGACTTGTGACATTGGTGTGCCAGGCCCTGCTGTGCAGACAGACACGTTTTCTCCCTGAACTGCATCTGCATTCACGTCCTTCCCGGCTCGCCCAGCACCCCAGAGTTCTCGCCCACTGCCGTCCAGTCTGCACCTGCTGCTCCCCCGTCCCGGATTTTGCTCGGTCCCCACCACGCCTTTGAAAGGGCGTCCACGCTGGCTCCCAGCTGCCCACAGAGCTCCAGGGGCGGTCTCCTCAGTCTCGGTCCCAAAGACACCCTTGAAAGGTGTGACAGGAGACACCCTTCACAGGTCCTTTCTCCTGAGACTCCATCACCCGCCTGGGTGCGCTTCGGTCCTCAGCTTGCGCCCGCTCCCTCCCGGTCTCCCGTCAGCCCCCCGGCCTCTGTGGCCCGAGTGCCACCACTTCCCAGACTCTGGTCTCATCCCGGGAGGCCACCCGCTCTGCGACAGAACAGTCATGCTACAGAAGCGACGATCGGAAAGCTTCCTGACGCTGCCTCTGTGGGGGCGTCCTGCCGGGTCACCGGGCTCGCCGTCTCCGAGTTCAGGGTTTGGGTCTTTCCCAGCCCCTTCCTTCGAGTTCTCCTCCAGACGAGGCTGCCAGGGAGGGCAGAGCAGGCTCTGGACTGGGGTGGGTGTCGCCTCTAACGGGGACACTTTGTAGGTCGCTGTAAGGGTTCAACACAGTAACCTCTCCGTGTGACACGCCTGATGCACGGGAGAACCAATCTCTCTTTGACGGAGAAGCACATCGTTGTTCCTTGTCTGGCTGTCCCCCGCCAGGCCAGAAGCCACCTCCCCACCTCTTGACTGAATGCCTGACTCTCCTCACAGCTCCGAGCACGGCCAGCCGGCAGCCTGAGGACCCCTGTGCTCTGCCCCCAGGCTCTTCTCTCACTGCCTTTCGTGCTATGCCGGAGACACGCTGGCACACTGCAGTGCAATGACCTGCATGGCGACCGCCGCTCGTTCTGGTCAAAGTGACCTGCTACCCTCCTTGCCTACGTAGTTCCACAACTCGTCACCTACAGTTTTCAGTATAGACAAGTGAAATTAATTAATATCCCCAAATTATCACTTCACCGTGTAGTCGATACTTTTTTATTTTTTTCAAAATCTGGTGTGTCTTTCACACTTACATCTCAATTCAGATGTTATGTTTCACGGGAAATACCTGATCCGTATTTAGAGTTCATAAAATTTACAAATGAGTAAATAGCGTCATATACCCGGTTGTTTCAAACATACTTAAAAAGCTGCCAATACCTGAAGTCAATGTATATTTTTAAGTTTAAAATTTAAGTTAGTTAAAATAAACTTGAGTTTCTCAGTCACAGCTGCATTCTGGGACTCAGAAGCCACGTGTGGCTGCCAGCTACTTCGCTGGACAGTGCAGGCACGGACGCTCTACCTTCAATGTGACTTTAACGGGCCTGGCTGTCTGTGTTCCCAGCGCCCTGGAGACGCAGGAATGAAGCACGTGACTGGGGCTGACATCGTTTTCCCCAAGAAGCTCTCTAAAAGAGTAAAAGCAGTGACTCCTGCCCTCCCTGGCACGGGCCCAGCACTTCACGGGCAGAGGCATGTTTTAATACCACCGTCAACCTTCTTGGGATGAAGTGAAACGCGCTGGATGATGCCCCAGAGTTGTGTCTTGGGAGATGTCATTTAAACGTATTTTCGGCTTTTCAAATACTAGCCTTAGCAAATTCCTGGGAAATACGCACCAACTTACACCTATTGTGGCTTTCCCATTTTCCACTCTTCTTTCTGAAGGCCTTTCTGTTTCTTATCCCTTTTTGGGTGAGGTTAGGGGAGGGTGTAAGGATCATTTTAACGTATCTCTGAAGCCCTTTCTATTATCATTTGCTGAAATCGTAAAAATAAAACCCTAAAAAATGTAAATGCTTAAGCTCTTTCCTTTTTGGAATCTCATGCTGTTCCTTAACCGTTTCCTCAAGGTCGTGTTACAGAACACTTAATATTTGTGAACGTACAAGTGACTTCTTGACATTTTATATGTAAGAAGTGGATATAATTTTGATTTTTATGGAAATGTGAAATTATGGTACAAATAGCCAGGTATTTTATGATAAACCCAAAATAATGAGAATCTCCTTACCTTAAAAAATTCCCTTTTCTCCACCATCTCATCACCATCTGCATCCAGCATTTTAAAAGCAACGTGAAAGCCAGTGTGGGGTTCTGCAATCAAATGAGAAGTGGGTAACTAGCCAAACGCTGCCGACATGCACGTTACTTGCAGATCCACACTGATCTTCACGTTTGAAACGAGCCACCAGAAACGACACAAACAAGTGCCTCAACAGAGAAAACACGATGTCCTCGTGGGCTGATGGCTTTCAGGGGCCGGTGCTCTACTGTGGGTGCTGCTATTCTGCCATTAAGTGCTCTGACTTCAAAGCCAGATTTGAGAATGTTATTTCTGTGGCTTTCCTATGTTCTTACGGGACTGTGGCTACTTTCATATTGATTACTACTCTTTATTTCCCTTTCTTTTTATTTTGACATAATTTTAGACTTACAGAAATGTAAAGACAGTATGGTGAGTTGTCACATACCGTCCACCGAACTTCCTCTCATGTCAGCATCTTGCGTAACCACGGCGCCTTTACCAAAACTAAGAAATCAACACTGGTAAAGGATTTTTTAACTATGGACTTTGGTTCATGTTTTTCCACTACTGCCGTTTTTCATATTCTAGGATCAACCACCAGGAGCCAGGCTGTAGTTAGTTGTCATGTCTCCTAGTCTCCTCCAGGCTGTGGCAATTTTTCTGTCTGTTTAATTTTCATGACCCTGACAGTGAGAAGACCAGTGGGGATTTCGCAGACTGTCCCTAGGTGAGGGCTACGTCTGACGCTTCTGTCCACCAGCCTTCTGCGAAGGAGCCATGGCGCACAGAAGGCAGCTAACCTCATCTGTCCTTTCGTAGGTACAGAAACTAAGGCAACAGGAATGCTGCTGACGACAGAGACATACACTCAGCTTGCAAACGCTGTGTGGTAAGAAGCGCCAGCTACTTACTGGTGAGGACGGTGAGCAGAAACAGGTACTCGGTGTAGGAAATCAGCCCTGCAAGAGACGGAGGCGGCGGGAGTCGCGTCAGGGTAACCCCACGGCACCATGGAGCCGCTCCCCACAAACATGCATTCACATCAGTCACCTGTCTGGTCCGGTGGGAACCCCCAGGACGGAGGGGAGTAGAGAGGAGGGAAGGGAGTGGGATGGGGGGCGCATCCCGGCGCGGGCGGGCGGACAGGTGCAGCGAAACCGTCCCTTTTCCGAGCTGGTGCTGCTTTTCCTGCGGCACCAAGTCCCCCCATGTCCAGTGTGGCGTGGGAGGGGCGTGGGAGGGACGGTGTGGCCCCCGCAGAGGCCGTCACTGTGCCCTGCTGAGCCAAGCCCAGGGCAGGCTGCGTCCGTCTGGGGCCGAGGCTCGTTCCAGGACGAGCCGCAAGCCACGGGTAGCCACGCAGGGTGGGGTGTCGCAGAGAGGGCTGATCACTCGTCTCCCGCACCCTCCCCGCCGGGGGCTTTGATGATAAGAACGTGTCCCTTAGGGTGTGGGGCCATGGAGGGCCAGAAATGCCAGAGCTCCAGGGTTTAGAGCCTGAGGAAGGGGCCAGCCCTTAAGTGGCGGGCTCCGTCAGGCCACGAAATCAACTTCCTTTCCGTTTTATGTGCTCGCCATGAAAAGAATCACAATACATATGGAAACGATATCTTATAAATCATGCTTCTTGATAAGCTAAAAAAATTTCCCCCTGGAGCATGAGCTTGGTGTAACAGCAAACCATACAAGAAAAAACTTTATGATGAAAACGTCAGTCATATACAAAAGTAGAGAGAATAATGTGATGAATAATTATATATATCGCTTCATTAACGATCACTTCACGTTTTATCTTATCCCGCTCACTCCCCCTCCCGCACAAACCCCAGAGAGCACCTCATTTCACAGCAGAGAATTCAGGCTACATCTCTAAAGGACCATTCCCCCTCCCCCTCTGCCCCCAGTTATATTTACCACCCCTAAAAAATTATCGATAATTCCTTAATGTTATTAAAATCGGTGTTATTAATTACAATCAGTTACATCACCTGTTGTTTATCCATCATCCGCTGATGGACGTCTGGATTGCTCCCTCTTTTGGCTTACTGCGCTTAGTGCGGCGGCAAACACTGGTGTACTGCTATCTGGCTCAGTCTCTGCTTTTAGTTCTTTTGGGTAAACACCCAGGAGTGGGATTGCCACATCGAACCGTCGTTCTACGTTTAATTTTTTGAGGAACCGCCATACTGTTCTCCACAGTGGCTGCACCATTTTACATTCCCACCAGCAATGTGCAAAGATTACAATTTCCCCACATCCTTGTCAACACTTGTTATTTTCTATTTTTCTCTTGATAATAAGTGTGAAGTGGTATCTCACTGTGGTTTTGATCTGCATTTCCCTAATGTTTACTAATGCTGAGCATCTTTTCATGTGTGGATTAACCACTTGTGTATCTCCTTTCAGAAATGTCTATTCCACTTTTCCCACTTCTAAACTGGTTTGTTTTTTACTGTCGAGTTGCAGGAGTTCTTTACACATCCTGGATGGTAGCCCCCTATATGTGATTTGCAAATATTTTCTCCCATCCTGTGGGTTGCCTCTTCTCTTGTTAGTGTACTTTGATTTACAAAAGTTTTTCATTTTTCTTTTATTCTCTCTGTCTTAAATCTCTTTTAATCTATAGGTTCTCCCTTGTCTTTCTCTCTCTCTTTCAACAAATTTGTCGAAGAAGCCTGGCCATTTGTCCTGTAAAGTCTCTTATAGTCTAGAAAGTTCTGATGGCTGCTTCTACTTGGTGTGGTTTCACACGCTCCTCTAACTTCTACATTTTCTACAAATGGGTACTTAGTTTCGGAGCTGTGCTCAGATGCAAGTCTGATTCCTGGCAAGAATTCTCAACAGACTGTGCCTTATACACCAGGAGGCCAAAATGCAAATGTTTACAGACAATGCTAAGTATCACTGAGAGATACTGAATAAGAGTTATCATCTCCAGAGTCTGAATGATCAGAGGTGTCATTCTAAAAATGGTCTTTGAAGGATGGGGAAAAATTTTAATGGAGCAGGTGTGATGTGAGTGGGAAACCCACATCAGACAGATGAAGCTGAACATGAAAATTAAAGAGAGGCCATCTGAAATCCACATCGTATGGAAGACGCGGAGGGCAAGGCGGCTGTGATGACACGCAGAGATGGGGACTCAGGCCGCAGGTGCTAGCAGCGGGGGTGGGGGGGTGGTGAAACCCACCCTCTTGGCTCCCGACCACACGGAGCGCAGACTGGGGCAAAGCTGTTCGGTGTTTCAGTTGTAAAGAAACAGGCCCATGTTTTAAATGTTCTTAATGGCCGACTTTTACTTGCATCTCCAGCTTCTCTGCTGCCAGTTTTATTCTGGAGCAGGTGTGCCTCTCTTTAACAAAACGCTTATTGTTCGTAAGTCTTCAGATTTTTTTCTTAAAACTATTCAGTGTTTATGTGAAGGGAGAACACATTGAGTGTTTGTCGTGTCTCTGATCTTGGCTGAAGGAACAAAGCAGTCCCTCCCTGGCGGCCTCACAACGAAGTGAAGAGCTTTTTCCCAGTTTTCACAGGAATGTGGCCATGTGAAGAAATGGCGGAACTGCCAGATGGAGCTGGGCGCGGGGCTGAGGGAGACCCCAATTTCTCTCTTCTCTACACCCAGGTCCATGTCTTTACACAAGGGGAAGTTTTTGAAAAAGAAAACCCCAGAGTCTATTTTTGAAATAACTGATACAAATAAAAGCTTGAGGAAACACAGAGCTGAGCCAGTGTGGAAACAGCACCCACACTCCTGAGACAGATGACAGAGAACAGATTTCCACGACAGCGTTCAGGGCATCCACCCTCCGAAAACATTTTTTGGAAAAACAGACACTTCAGAATATTTGTAGGAGAAACAACTTAATTCCTATTTGTTACATTTAATTGTAAAATAAATGCTGGTAAATGGCAATGTATCTCGATTTTATATTTAGAACTTTGTTAAAGAACCTTAGGTGTCACTAGAAGAAACGATGAAATTCTGTTACCAAGCTTCTCTGGAGACGTTTTAAATCGGAACCGTTACAAAGTCTGACTTGCTACTGAACGTAATTTTGAGAGGCTGGCTCCCCGAGGAGGAACCCCCATTCCCCCCACGCCCCCCGACGCGAGAACGCGTCTACATCTCACAACATGTCGCAGCGCTGATGTGGTGCATCTCTGAGGATGGCATTATGCTGAGAATTCTGCTGGGTTTTAAGAAATACATAATGACTGTGACTGACAATTCCCTTTTTATAATTCGTGGTGGGTGACACTGTGACATTATTTCTCATGTCAAGACACTACCTTCTGCTGGTTACGATGTAGTAGAACTCTGGAGAGTTCTTTTTGGCGGATGCTCTTCTCACTTTAGATGCTCTGCCTTGTCCCTTCTCTCCAGCCTTTAATGAAAATTGATGCTTGGATAATTTATCTGTAACTGCTCAGAATGTGAGGAAGTTACTTTCTACTTAACGAATATTTTATTACGATTTAAAAAC
Organism: Pteropus alecto; assembly: GCF_000325575.1. Taxonomy (NCBI): domain Eukaryota; kingdom Metazoa; phylum Chordata; class Mammalia; order Chiroptera; family Pteropodidae; genus Pteropus; species Pteropus alecto. Next base: position 4,453,702 of record NW_006430460.1, read on the forward strand.
ATCTACAAATAACATGGTGTTGTAACATTCTCTGTGTAGATATTCTACTGTAATTCTCTAATATACAGCTGCAAGCCTCATGACTTAATTCCTTAATAATACTTTGGTTAAATAAAACACGTAGGTAGAAACTTAACAACAATCAGAATTACCTTTGTCGCCAAGGTCTCTAAAAAAGGTGCATCCACAACGAGCTGTCTGAGTTGCCGCCAGTACATCCTCGATATCCTTTGAACACACACATTGAAATCTTTTAATTTAACATAGAAAAGTTCATTTTCTAGCTTGTAACAAAAGAAAAAAAAAAAGAAAGAAACCCCATCCCTCCCACACACGTTGCTTACCTTTTTTGTCAGCTTCTTGACTGAAGTTTTACCTGTAGCAAAGAAAAAAACATCATTTACTACCCATTTTCTTCGTAAAAATCAACTTCCACTAAGGAAGAAATTGTTTAAAAGGTAAACGGCTCACTATTGATTTAAAAAGTGAAAGTCTGGCAGTTTTGGTACCTTTAAAGGGACATTACGAGCCTGAGACATCTAAGTCTGAACACGAAGATGCTGCCGCTCCTCTGGGGACCTGCCTGCACCTGCACCCGCCCATTTCAGATGCACAAGGTCCTTCTGGACTGAAGCGTGGCTGGCAGGCCACTTCCTGTTCGTTTCGGGCGCACATCACAGTGCTTTGGTATTTACATGCATCATTGAACGATCGCGACCGCAGGCTGAGTACCCGTCTGTCACTACGCGAAGTCATGATGATAGTTACTGACTGTATTCCCTGTGCTGGGCGTCACGTCCCCATGACTTGTGTATTTTATAGCTGGAAGTCTGTTACCCCTGAATCCCCTTCACCCATTTCGGCCACCTTTCCATCTCTCCCCGCTCCGGAAACAACCAGTTTGTTTCCTGTATCTATGAATCTCTTCGTTTTGTTTGCTAGTTTTGCTTTTTTAGATTCCACATACGAGTGAGATCATATGGTATTTGTCCTTCTCTGACTTATTCACTTGCCATGACACCGTTAGGTCCAGCCGCTGACACGGAATTTCGTAACTATCTCTGACTTAGCTTACTTGTCTGGGTTGTAAACTCTTGCCAAACATGATTTCTTTCTTCACATAATTATTAAAGCCTGTCTCTTTTTGCTTTAACTGATTAAAAAAATGCACATTCAAGTTTTAGAAAGCCACCTTTTTGAACCCTAAAAAGTCCTCTTAAGCTTACAGCTCTCCAGTTAAAATTTAAAAGGCTAGCCAAGGTGACTGTCCATTCTAAAGTGATGCTACTTTAAATAATTTCCTACTGAATAAAAGAGATTTATGACGCTTTTGGGTTCTCAGCCATCTTCTCAACTGCTCACGTCACTTTCCTCTCCCCCACTATAATCCTAAAGCGATCTCGCTGCTGCTGCTGTTGACAGTGTGATGGCTGCAGCCCTTTCATACAGTTGGAACGAAGCTGGGAGACGCTTCTCACATAAGCCTCGTGCCTCGCAAACCTCCCTTCTTGCTCTCAAATGACCTATGAAGTTCCTTCAGTACAATTGCATAGACTATGAAAACTCAAATGATGAGTTAAAAGAATGAGTACTTTTACATGTGCCTTTTCTGTAGTTTGGGATGCTTAATTTGGACCATAAATCTACTGAGAACAAATTCTATTATTTAGTGTAAATAAACTGTCAAGATTTCTCTTCTGCATTATTAATCAAAACCGTTGTGAATACAGTTAAAAATATTTTAGAAACATATATGAACATGTTTATAAGCTTAGGTATTCCAATCTGGGATAATTTTTATTCACTGAAACCCTACTGTATGTCACCCAATGACAAAGAACTCCAAATTCTAATGTTAGGTGCCATCCCATGAGATCATCAAGTTGATAAAAGTTACCTTTTAATTTACAAATCTAAGTGTTCGTGTGACCGTGCATATAGAGTATGCAGTGACACAACCCCAGGAAAGTGTGTGATACTTGCGGACCTTTGCGTATTCTATTAACTTAAGGAGATATCACGATTCACCTGCCTTATTCTGCTTTTCTTGAAGGTATGCCACACACTGTGCGCTCTTTAGACGATCAAGATCAGTAAAGGAGAGGGATCCTTGTCCTCAACCGAAAAAGCATTGTAGGAAGTAACGCCTGACACCTTGAGGTGGGAGGAGGAGCGGTCTCTAAGAAACAAGATTACTTCTAAGGGGTCCTCCGTCTGCTCCACAGCTAGGTTCCTCTTCGGCCTTTTAAAGGCCTTTGTGCTTAGTAAAAACATCCTTGGACTAGAAACTGCATGAGGCTCGAAGGTGAGGTTCGCCTCCTGTGGCTAGGAGCCCTGGGCCAAGCAGCGGAGCCAGCACAGCTCAGGACTACGAGCGAAGGGACAGGACAGGCACGCGCTGGCCGAGTGGCACAGCACCAGAAGCACAGCGAAGGCATATCCCACACCTGTCTTACCTGTAGGTAGCTCTGCGCTTCGCGATTAAATATTTGTGGGATGAATCACAGAATAAAAAATTAAAAGAGTCCAGAATGTCTTCTTACTCAGATCCCTTCCTTTTTCTGGCTAGTAAACTATATCCCCATTTTACGAGAGCAGATGAGGCACGGCGACGGGCGAGGGGGACTTAGGCCCGGACGCCGGAGGGCTCCTTCCCGCAGGCACTGTCCCAGCCTCACGCTCCAGCAGAGCAGGAACGGGGCCTGCAGAGCCGTCTCCGCGCCTCCGGGAGCTCCCCGGGACCGGTGGCAGAGCTTGGCGCAGCCCACAGAGGCAGCTGTCGCTTCTGCTCAATACCACAGTGACGACACTGGCCGTCTCATGCTCATTCCGAGTTCTGCTTGTCACTGGTATACGCGTTTATCAAAATTGGGGAAGCACGTACTTAAGGAGCTTCTATTGTAAAGAACATCACTAATTAGAAAGTGAAAGAGAGATTACCTCTGTGATAAGGTCTGGGGCCACTGTCTTACATAACGGTCATTTTTAGATTAAACAGAGAAGGCAGAGCCACCAGGAGGAAGCCTTCCTCTCGCTCCTCCTCCTCCGTCCACAGGCTCCCCCAGGACGAGGAGGGCTGGGCGGGGGTTCCGGGCAGGTGGCCGTCTCACCTGGAGCCCCCTCTCGCCACCAGTCCCTGGGCTGCGCAGGATAGAGGCCAGGAGGCCAGCGGGAGCCGGTCTGCTCTGCCAGACGACGGCTCCGAAAATGGATCTGAATGTTTTCAGCCACATTCTTCTAGTTAAGAATAAAACACATCTGTAAATAATTTAACTTTTCCTTCAGTTTTTTTTTGGGGGGGGACGCTTCTCTTTGGCTATTTCTACTTTGATGCGCATTCAAACATCCAGTCTCATCACTTTCACGGCTACGTCATCGCGTTCGCAAACTTTCATGCGAAAGTCAGAGAATGGAGAACACTTAGCGGGAAGGCAGACCCAGAGTGGAGGCTGTCACGCTTTACCGTGCAATACGACAGTAGGAGCAGACAGGTCTTCACGCACAGTGACAGAATTCTGGCTCAGGAAGTAGTCTTCTTAAAGTTCACCACAGTCTAGGGATTCCGCCACGTGGCTTTTACTGTTTGCAGAGAACTTCTTAAGTAAAAACCAGGAACGAGCACGTCTCATTACAGGCAAACAGCCATTTTAAAACTTAAGCAAAACTATATGAATACGTGTTAAGTGTCGTTACAGCTCGTTCTTTTCATGTGTCCCCTTTATTTGACATTCTTTATCTGCTGAGCCATTGCCATCATACTTTCTTTCGTCTCTTTAATCATGACTTACTTCAGTTCTTCGAACGTGTTTATAATGAGTATTCTGAAGATTTTTCTGCTGCCCCTGATATATGGCTGCAGTCACAAGCAGCGTCTGACGGCGTTGTCCAGTGGGGGGACGCTTTCCTGTTTCTTTGCACGGCCTGTTGTTTTCGGAACTGGACATTTCAGAGAAGATAGCGCAGCAACTCTGGGGACTCGCTCCCCTCACTACAGGGCTTGTCATCTGCCTGTTTACTTGTCTAGTGTCTGGCTGGATGGCTGCCCTTGGCTCCCCTGGTGTGGCCGCGGCCTGTGGGGGACGGCAGTTTGGGCAGCTCCCCTGAGCTCCTGCCCTGACCAGACAGGGTGTTAAGCTCCACTAACTGCCAGTCGACTGCTTATTTTTTTTGAGATTGCCTGGGACATAAATTGCTCTAGATAATAACACAGTCGAATATGGGCTCCGTGCTCCTTGCCCACGTCCCCCGGGACAGGTCTTCCGGCACATTTCAGAAAGTGTCAGGAAGCCAAGAAGTTTCCACAGAACTTCTCCGCAGCGCAGGGCCCAGAGCACGGGCCATACCCACTCTACAAAGTGAAAGGGGCTAGTTCAGGTAATAAAACTGATGCCATTTGAAGTAACTGAGAGTTGACACTTTATGACATAAAATTATGTAGCTGTGGCTTTTGGATTTTTGCTCCTAATTTCAGGGTTTTTACCGGTGGCATTGCGGCTCCATTACTGACCCTTCTAACTGCTCCAATCCAGTTTCATTTTGTTTGCCCGATTTAAAACATATCGATACAACCAAAAACTAACATGCCACATAAAGTAATTATTCTATTACTAATTCACTTAGTGACCCTAAAAAAATTACCTATTCCCCCTTTCTGTCTCTTTAGGAAAACCCGCACACAAAACAAGTATTTCTTAGATAAACACATATAAAAGTTTAACTGTACTTGTGTCACAAGGAATGAAATGTCTAAATGAGAAGAAAACGCATGGCATAAAGAGTGATGATAATTAGAACAAGGGAAGTCTGTTACCAGTTCTGAAAAAGAGGTTTTTCAGTCCTAATATTTGTTTTTTCGAATCTTGAAGAACCAAAAACAACTCACGTTCCAGGTGCTCGAACATCACGGAAAAGAGGAAGTCCCGCGGCGTCATGTAACACTCGCCGCCGTGCTCCAGGGACGAGAACTGCATGAAGCGCTGCTTGCGAAGGGACAGCTTCCCCGTCACCTCTCCACGGCCAGCAGTCTGCTGAAATGAGCAGCAGTGGCAGTTTAAGATCTCCTCCAGCATCACTGCCCTGAGCTACTTGTAGGGTAATCTTGGAAGGGCGATTTTAGCGTTTAGGTCTGACGGCCTGCAAGCTTCCCATCACGCCTTGAACAAGCGTTTCTGGAGGGTCCACTCTGAGTGCCAATGTGGGCGCGAGGCTGACCCGAGGGAGCGCACGTCCAGGACGGGAGAATGACTAGTGAGTAAATGTATAACACAATGCGGGGTGGTGAGAGGTGCCAAGAAGAAACGTAAAGCAGGACAAGCCACTGAGAAGGAGAGCCATCTGGACAGGACAGTCGGGGCTGGCATTTCTGCAGAGGTGGCACGGAGATTGAGCAGGGTGCAGCCGGGGAGCCACGGGGCGGTGGGGGAAAGCGGCTAGACAGAGGAAAAGGGGGGCCAGGGCCTCGAGGTGGAAATGGGCCTGGCGCGTTCAGGGGACAGACCGGAGACACAGCGGGCAGCAGAGCACGCAGAGCTGTGCTTTCATCGAGATAAAACACATCGCATCTGAAAAAGCTCTGCTTTTAGAAATATATCTACATCACAGCGGAAAGTGCTCAAAGAACAAGCCTGGGTAAAATATCGTCTGTGAGAATCTACATCCCAGGTAACGGGACCTTGGGCTCAGTCCCACGCTGGTGGGGACAGCACGGAGATACTGGTCGCTAAGCTTTTGGGGAGCACCCACGTGGTCTGGTGCCTGTGCACGGTAACTGAACAGACACCACGAGGCATGGACACTGTCGAGTCTGCGGCAGGGCCAGGGCGGAAAACCAGGGGCGCTGACACAGCGGCCCGGTCAAACCAGCACGCTGTCCTACTCGCGGCCGGCATTTGTCCTAGGCAGACTGGAGGGGGCGACAGCGCAGCTAACCGGGGGCCCAAGGTCAGCCCGGGCCAGGCACAGGGGGAGCCACCCGGGCATAGCGGGAGCGGCCTAGCAGCGTGCTCTCACCGGCTGCCTTACCGGGGGACCCCACGGCGTTTTCCTGGCCTGGCACCCTGTTCCCTGTGGATCCCATTTACCTTGCCGCCCCCTGGCGGTCAGTGAGCGCTGGCCGGAATGGAAGCGGGACGCTGTGAACCGCAGCTGCTCAAACCTATCCCTCCAGCACTGTGGACAGCTGGCTCCCTCTGGCGGACCTCAGGCCCTTGACCAGCTAGTATCAACTGTCTTCTGACAGCTGGCGTCCCTGAGCAGCCGGCTCCATGCCCCGCGGTGTCCTGCACAGCGCCCACCAGGATTAGGGGACAGCGCTCAGTGACACTGCAGAGATCGCCTGGCCGTGCCCACCCTCCCTAAGCCACCATGACCAGTCACCTGAGGGCCGCGGTTCACACAAGCCCACACTCATCCTAGGGACCGGAGAACTGAATTTCATTTCTGCTCTGAGTGTTACTCTACACCAGGCAGCTGCAGCACCGTTTTAACAGGTGAATGTCGACTGCCTATGGGAAGAGAGTGCCCACCGAGACGGGCCCTGGCTCCCCCTGGCAGGTGGCAAGAGCTCTGGCAGTGAGCGGACAGAGAGGACGCGGTGGGACAGGAGGTGGGGGAAAGGTGCTTTCAGATGTCACGGCACAGGCAAAGGCCTGTGGGGGACAGAGCACAGTGCAGCGGAAGAACCGAAGGACGCTGGAAATGGGCACCGATGTCATTCGCTTAGAAAACGTCTGTGTTTATCACGCTGATTCTAACGTGTAGTCTAATAAGAATATATTTTAAAACCTTAAACAAATATTGGCTCTTTTATATTTCCTAATATCTAAGTTGTTCTTGACTGGTTAAAAAATTACCTTTGCCAACAATTCTCTTTGTACAAAAAATTCTTTTTTCCAAACTTCAGCTAAAAGGGATTGGTTACTCACTTATCCTCAGCTGCTTCCCTAACAAGCCAACTAATACACTTCGTATATTACATGTATTATATACTGTAATCTGACAATACAGTAAGCCAGAAAATGTTAAGAAAATCATAAGGTTCCTAAGTTTATTCAAATTGTTACAATGCTCCAAATAAATTTTCCAGTGTATTTACTGAAAAATATTCGCACGTAAAGGGACGTGCACAGTTCAGATCCGTGTTGTTCAGGGTGTGGACATCGCTTGGGCTTCTCGTAAGTACCATCGTGTGTCAAATAAAGTCAAACAGCGGGATGCAAACCTCGTCACCTCCCCAACACTGCTCACACACACCTTTCAAAGAACGTGCTTAGCAGCAGCGATAAAGGGACGTGCACAGTTCAGACCCGTGTTGTTCAGAGTGTGGACATTGCTTGGGCTTCTCGTAAGTACCATCGCATGTCAAATAAAGTCAAACAGCAGGATGTAAACCTCGTCACCTCCCAACACTGCTAACACACACCTTTCAAAGAACGTGCTTAGCAGCAGCGTGTTCTTAGCTGTGATGACAGACCAATGACAGAAGGCTCTGCAAACACTCGGTCACCGACGCACAGGCCTGGGGGTTCTGGGGGCCGAGAGAAATGCGACTGTTTCCTCCCAGGCTACGCCAATTCCTTTCAAAAGTGTCCCAAGGCAAACCATAATTTTAAGCCATTTATTTAGGACACACGTTTCTGTACAGATGTCGCTACCCACGGTTAACGCTCTCGTGGGAGCCGCGGGCTGTGCGAGGCCGCGGGGAGCCCGCTGGGCTGCAGCAGAGAACGAGTTCTCCTCTTTTTCTCTGGATTTTTGGTTTTCACGCTCAAGCTATGTATGCAACAATCCACTTTAACATGGAATCTGGGGAGGTCTTCACTCCATGCTAATCCCCCCGAAAGGTTCACTGTACCTTCCTGAGCACCGACTCTTAATAAAATCAAAGGGTCCTTAAAGAACCCACAAACTGATGAGGGAGCAGTGAGTACAGTTCCTCACACCCGCCTCCTGCACCTGACAGCAGCCCTAACCCAAAGGGAGCGAGCACCGCCTCGGGGACGCTGGCCCCTCCCCCACTCGGGACTGGGTCTGGAGGATCCTCCAGGTGCTGGCAGTTTGCACTGAACGACACCAGCCCCGGGGTGAAGAGCAGCCTCCTCCTCCGGGAGCGACGTGCGTGTGCTGGGATGAGGGGGCGGGGTTGGGGCCGGCCTCGTGGGCCAGGGCCACCTCGCACGCTGGGTGCCGCACGCCTCTAAGGACCACTGTGTGTGCGCAGACGGACAGCTGTCTGGCGTACGGTGACAAGGCGCACTGAGGAGGGTCCTCTGATGTGCACGGAGGTCCACACGCGCCAAGGAGGCTGTCACTGGCATCCCCCCCACCTGCAGGGGCGGTGCAGGCAGACGGCAGCACAGAATGTCGCACGGGAAGCTCCCATTACTCACCGCCCTCGATGCAATAAGCCATGTGACAAGGAGTCGGAGCGATGTGCACGTGAGCTAGAGGAAGGCGGCCTCTGAAAGCCGACGCTCCCGGCGGAGCGCTTCGCCCGTCTACTGCCTTCACCGCGCCGTGGCTATTTCTGACCCCGTGGGGCGACAGTGTGGAGGTATTCGGTCTCTGTTCTTCGTCGAACGCTCTGTGGCCTCTACGCCCCTCAGGAAGACACTGGGAAGGAAGAGGCCACTCGGCCTGCTGGACGTGCACACCGCAGAGCAGAGCCTTCCGCTCCGGGCCCTGCCTCGGCGTTTGTAATTGTTTCGTTGCCTTTGAACTTTCTGGTCTGTGACTGAACGAACACCCTCTTCTGAAAGAACCCTTAACGACGGGAAGCGTTCGCTGGTTAGATGTTCCATCTTGTCCTGGGTCACGAACATTACACTGCCGTGCAACGATCTGCTGCTGGCCTAAATGGGGACCGGCGGTGCACGATTCTGCATGGCGACCGTGTGCTGGCCAGGGCGACGGGGGCCACTGCTGGGTGAGCAGGGAGCCCTGGGACCCACTGAGGACTGTGCAACGTAGTGATGGCCATGTGCCGCTGGCTTCCCAGAGACCAGCAGAGCGTGTGGCCCTCCCTGGGGGGCACAGTGGGACGGAGTGGCACTCACTCACACACACACTCACACACACGCACGCACGCACGTCTTTCGGAACCACCCCAGCATCTGTCTGAGGAAGGGTGGCCGCTGTCAGGACATGCTGAGGGCAGAGCACAGCACCGTCCCTGCTGGCAGGCGCTCCCTGTCCCGAGGTCACTGAATACAACACTCACGTCCCTTCCTCCTTAGCTACCCTGTGAGAGGCACGTCACAACAACAGAAATCTGTTCATGCTCTAAACAAAGTGGAAACTGGGTTTCGAGCCTTCGCTTAAAGTCCCGGTGTCCCCGAGCGTCGGCGGTGGCCTCGCGGCAGCCACGACCACAAGGCGTTCTCCAGGAAGCGGCTGCGCTGCTCTGGCTCGGTCCCCTGCTGGGGAGGCAGGTGCCCCTCACGCGCTCTGCTGGTGCACATGTGCCCTTCCACGCGTGTCCCCCTTCCCACGACCTGGCCCCTGCAGCGGGCAGACACGACGGCTGGTGGCCAGGGCCCGGCAGTGTGCAGAAGGAGCACGCGTGCGTGTCCCACAGCCACGACATTTATCCAACTGTGACCTTCTGCTTTCTCACTTTTCTAAGTGAGACATGCCCTGGACTCATTATTTTTCAGGCTGACGTATTAGAGCAGCCCAGGTCCGGCCTCAGTGACTTCACCGCGACTCTGCTCTTCGCGGCGAGGAGCAGGCCCCGCAGGAAGGCACGAGGAGCCTTTTGAGGTTCAAGCTACGATCTGATCATGCTGACTTGCGGAAAGGGCTCCCCAGAATTGAGAACCCCAGCGAGCCTGGGCTGCTGCTGTCAGAGTGCTGAGTCACACACAGAGGCCACCATGTAGAGCACTGTACCCTACTGGACACGATGCAGGATGAGCAAAGAAGGGTGGGTGAAAGGACCCCTGGCCCCTTCCTCCCACCTCTTCTCGGGGACAGCTGCTGTCTGGGGCTGCATTTTACAGTGGGACCGCAGAAGTGAGTAATCTAGCGTTTGCATGGTTGTCCCCTGTACCCCACATTCTCTGTAAGCCACTTGGACTTCCATACCCCAAACGCCAGCGAAAGGTCATTCCCTCCACACGCTGCCTCAGTTTGTAAGGCACTCGTCGTCAGGACAGCTTTCTAAAGCTCGTGGTGAATACTGCTGGCTGCTTCCCTCTCTACCACCGAGTCCCTGAAGCCCCAGACCTACACCCTACACAAAATCTGGTCAAAGACTGGAATTACTTTTAAAAACGACCACGTGTTGCTTGAATAGAGATTTTATCCAAGACAAAAATGGAACAAATTTGAAAAAAAAAAAACAAAAACAAAAACAAAAAAAACAAGGCAAATGGAAAGATAATAACAGCTAGAATGAAGAGATGGATTTGCAATTTCTTATTAAAAACAAGAATTACATTTGTATTTGAAAATTCCATTGATACAATTGTTTTTATGAACTGGTCTTTGTATAAAATGAATACTGCCACCTTAGTTCTGTTCATTGCTAACACGATTTTCCTAAAACTGATCTGGCTTGCTGGAGTGTTCCTAGCTTCAGTATTCACCTGGCTACCTTTGATGAGCTCAGTTACGTTCACTGCATACCTTTCCCCAGACAGATTAAATAACCGCTTGCTGCTTCCGGCTGCAATTAACACACTTCACAAAGGCGAGCATGTGATACAGCTCACTGCTGCTTCCCTTTGCATCCGGCTACCTTGTTTGTTAGCCATGCTGGCCCTGGCCTCCTCTCAGATCCTCCGGTCTGGTGTCCTCCTGAGCAAACTCTCCCCAAGCCCGAACGACTCCACAATGGAACTGTCTGTGTCCTACTGTGACGGACTCCTCACGAACGCGAGGCATCCCTCCCCTCTGCACCCCGGGCGACAAGGTTAATACTGAAAAACGGTCCAAAAAAGGGTGTGCTAGGAGTGACTGGATCTCTACGAACGGGAATCAATTCCAAACTAAAAGTGTGATGTTAAAAATAACAATTTAAAAGTCCATTTCATTCTGTGAACCGATATGCAAATGTTTGGGTTTTTTTGGTGCTTATTTATTTTAAACCCTATTAATAGCTTATTAAAATATTTCTGGACAGATAGGCATGTGCTCTGCCATGGACAACTAGAGAGGCGTACACGCAAGCGAGACCCGAGGCTCTGTCACACCCCTGTTCTAACTGCACATCGTTAATTCCTGCAGGGGGAACACCCGCTCCTGACAGGAGGGAAGAAGAAAAGCCACTGGCGGGGAGTGGCAGTGTGAGTGGCACCAAGGCTGCCACCTGGCTTCCTGCCTCCCATGGGGAGTGAGCCTGAGGCCGCAGGGGCCAGGAACGGTGCCCCGGAACGGCACGCGCGCGCCCTGTACCTCTGCGTGCCAGCGCGGGAGCTCCCGCCTTACATCATGCTTGGTCCGGGTCTTCGCGGGTTTCCCAGCTCCAGCCTGGAGTCTGAGGACCTACCTAACACAGCAGGTCTCGGACAAAACCTGGCTGTGGGACTGCATCTGTCGGGCCGCGCAGGGGCTGAGCCAGACAGACCTGTGTCACCAGCATGGGTGCTCAGGTGCACGCCACCTGCATCTGCTGAAGTCTGTAAACTAAGTCACCATGAAAGGAAGTCACACAGAGATCAAGCAACATAAACATACAACGCAAGAAGAAAAGCAATATGCAGATGTGACTATATATGATGTGACTATATATTTTGGCAAATTAATTTCTTGTTCAAGCAAAGCTCTGCTTTGTATCTGTGAAGTACAAACACAGATCCAATCACTGATGACCCTGCATGCATTTGCTAAAATCGCCCTTTCTGCCCCCTGATCCTTGGCACATATTTTACAAGATATTCACGCTCTCAGTAAAGCAATTTCCGAAGACACTTTAACAGTGAAGACTGAAAAAGATTCTATCATAGAATTTGCTATATAACGACTGAAAAACCAAACAGACCATTTTGCTTTTGCTAGCTTTTTGCTGAGGTGGCACTAAGCATAACTCAAGCAAACAACGCCCAAGAGAGAACTAGAAGACTGTCCCGCTTTTCTATGTGACACAGCCACCAGCCTTCCGTGTCTTCCACCACAGGCGGTGGCAGACGAGGCATGGCTCTCTGCACCCTAGCCTTGGGGACAGGCAAGCAGCAGCATTAACTGCCGGAGCCGCACACCGAGTCAGCGCTCTGGTTAGCATCTACCCAGGGGACGGTGCATGCTGTGCAGGATGAAGTTCTTTGGGGTGCACGTTAAAGAGAAACTTTTATCTTGACCCCTGAGACCTTCTCCGAGAAACAAAACCAGTGAAAACGTAGTTTACGATTCGTTTTGCAGACACGCTTTAAGGGTCAGACAGAGCTAGCACCTGGGCGACCTTCCCTTTTACAATCTATTTGGTGGGTAATTTACTCCTGTACTCTGTATATAAAAGTTTAGTCCAAAGAACAATTCTAGCAAAATCTCGAGAGAGTGGAGGAAGGAAGAGACATCTGCAGTCTGGACCAGAATGACATCCTGCCACAAATCTGGCAAGCCGACGCTCCCAACGTGAACTGCTAGTGATGCCTCTAAGGGCAACTGAATTATCTACAGATCTGGATGGATTCGGTCATTTTGTTTACTGTGAAATTAGTTTCTAAATATTTATGGCTATTGTTTAGATTTTTTTTTAACTTATAATCTAAAAAAGCCTTTATCTAAGTAATCTGTATTATTTCCAGTATCCATAACGTCATTGAGAACTGGCAGACGGGCTCCTCAGGCTCCGAGGACCGGAGCTGCCACCCCTTGGACAGGCTGGTGGGTCTACACTGCCTACCAGAACACACGCTTCAGAGAATGAGAGCAAACAGAACGTTTTCTCGAGTTCAGCTAAACACATATACTTGCA
>NW_006430460.1:4466647-4472998 GCF_000325575.1 Pteropus alecto
CATTTCTTTTGCTTCTTCCTGCTCCCCCTCCCCAGAACCCGGGACAGGCAGTTGGATACAGGCACCCCGCCCTTCCGCGTCAGGGGAGGGGAGCGAGACCACCTCTCAGCGACGCCGAGGAAATGACTGCGCCAACAGCACTAATTACATCTAATTACAGGGCACCGCTATGTCATCTTTCTTTCCGAATCTAGCCACTTACACTTTGATTTCTGACTTCCATTTGGGCTTATTAACATCAAAGCTTTGTCATCACTTATCTGTTTCAAGAGACATTTTTACCTGAGGCAACAAAGTTAAAACTTCCTTGCATCCTCGCGTCTGTTGCAAGAAAGCTTTAGTCTTCATTAGGTTTTCAGTGTTGCTAAACCTGCACAGGTTGCTATCACGCTCTCTGCCCTCAGCACACCGACTCTAATGTCCCGTCCTGAAACCCAAGGTGCTGCGCACAGATGCGCACAGATGCTCCAAGCCAAGTTCCTTTCGACACGTCTAGTTCACCCGCTGCTGAGGTCTTATCAGTGTCTTTTCCCAAAGATAATCACCACAAATATAGTCAGACCCTCGAAATAAAACTAATGCCATTACCGTGTGACTGTCTAGGGCTGCCGCAGCAGATTAAGAGTGCCACCTTAATTACGTTCCGCAAGTTATTTAAACATCCGCTGATGAGCAGCAGAGTCCTGCATCTAATGAAACTTGCCAAATCATTTCTCAAGTTAACATGTTTCTGTTCACGGCTTAAAAGCGACAGTCCACATCCCTCGCTTTTAGTTAAAAGTTGTGACCACTTGTTTTAGTCGGGTTGTACTCATCAAATTTAAAAAGAGGTCAAAAGTGTATTTAAATAATTCCAAAGAAAAACAATCTATCTCTGGTGTTCTCTGTTTTAGAATTTGAATAATTTTACAAATTAATGTCATGATGCAATACACACCCGTCCCTCAATTTACGCAGATTATCGGTTCCATGCATCTTTTTTTCATTGTTTAATGTGGGAGAAAACCACAGAGTCCACCAGTATGAAAAGAAATACTAAATTGGCTGATATGAGTCATGAAAATATTTATTTCACATACTTTCACAAAAAAATGCTAATGAAAATTCAGAAAAAAAAATTCATTTACTGTCAGTGCTGTAATGCAATCTAAAGCAACCAACCTTTTTTTAATTGGCACAAAGTCACTATTTTCACTGCTTGAAATATGTGGAAGTAATATTTTGGCTTCATTATGTATGTTTTTGGATCTTTTCCCAACCCCATCTTTTGCTAATTTTCATAAATTCTTTGATATTCAGCAACATTTTAAAAAATATTTTTGAAATTTTAAGGCTCGTTGGATGTTTGGGTCAATATCTAGAATTGCAGTTTCTAGTTTTGTGGCCAGTTGACGAGCTTTGTAAATATTTTCTGCAGTGAATGAAACTGGTTTAAGGTCACTGCTGTATTTGTTGGCAGGATGGGCTTCAGATATTAAGTGAATTAATTCATTATCAGTTAACTCGTGGTTAACCAGTAATTCGTTAGTATCATCTACATTCAGACTGTCAGAGCCTTCTCCCTGAAATGTATTTAATAAGTTAATAATGCCAGTGACGCCCTCTGCAGGTGTTGAAACCACATTCCCTGTGCGGCCACTTCTGGCCACACTGCTTTCCAGCGAGCATTCAAAGTTGACGGCTTTCCATTACCCCAAGCGAAAGCAATATTCTTGATACAGCTTAAAATTGTGTATTTATTTCAGGCTTCTGTAACTGTAAGTGGTTCATTATCTTCAAGTTTATTAATAATCATTAAAACTCTGTTTAACAGAATTAATCTTAGAGGTGGAAATAACACCTTGATCTAAAGGTTGGATCACAGAAGTTGTATTTGGTGGCGACTATACAACTTCTATATTTGGATGTTCTAAATTGTGTGGGTGACCAGGTGCGTTATCTAAAAGTAAAAGTGTTTTAATAGGAACATATTTTTCCTTCATATAATTTTCAGCTTCTACAGCAAAACATTTATAAAACCAATCCCAGAACACCTCAGTCACCACGCTTATTTGCCATCCCAGGAATGGGAATATCGTTAATAATTATGTGTTGGTAAGTATTAGTTCTTTGTTTGTTGCTAAGTCAAGCTATTGTTTTTTAGAAAGAGTAGTTGCCAGTAATGGAAACGAAAAAGAAAGAATCCCATAAAATGAGACCGTGTAAATAAAAGTCGCGTATAAAAAGTCCACGTAAGTGGGGGATATTTATCATGTATTAAAAAACCTCATCTAAAAAAAATACTGCGTAAATCCAGGGATGGGTGTAGTACTCACATTAAATTAATAAATGAAAAATTTGTTAGGTAACACTTTTTAGCAACATTGGAAAATCCACCAAAAAAATGCCATTAGAAGTTTTGGCAACTGAACTGGTCCCACACTCGTCATAGTTGTTTCTAGGCTCTCAGGCTGCATGAACTGTTAAGTGACACCCCCGCCCCGCCAACACACACACTGAATTTCCTCCCCAGCAGCTGTCACTACTCGGGTTCTCTTGGCTTTTTTTGTTAAACAGAAGGGAAGAGTGGAGTCATCTACAGCCAGCTTCTGGATTAACCGCCCCTCTTGCTTACCCGTCACAATGCAAGTAAACTGCTTACCAGCACAGGCCAACCTCTGCACCAGTTCATGCCACAGAACTCACTTCTCGAGAGTCCAGCCTACCACCATCTCCACGGATCTGGAACAATCTCTGACTCCTTATTACGTCATTCTAACAGCATTCAAATGTCCTCTCCTGCCTCACGCTGTAAAACAAAACCAAGCCCCGTCCTTGGCCTCTTGTCTCCTGCTCGCGGTGGCCTGTGGCCGCCTGGAAAGCAGCACTTCCAGCAGGAAGCATCTCTGCTCCTTTTTTTGCTTCCTTACTTCAGTGTCAACACATGCTGATCGCACTGTCCCCGATACTCCACTGGTACTCACAGTCACCAACAACTTTCTCACTGTCACACCTGCTCAATTTCCTGTTCCCAGGCTTTCAGCCGCAGACGAAGCGGGCACCCTCTCCCTCTCACAAGGCTTTCGTGTGACTATGCTGTGATGGTGAGCACCCCATCCTGCCACTCACCTGGTCCTGTTTTTGGGTTTTGCAAATGTCCTACTTTGAGATGATTAAAAACTGCCACATGAAACTTCCCGCTACGTGCTCACTCTAACGATGCTACTGTAGCCTTCATGCAACAGGACAAATGCTGCCGACAACCAACTCCAGCTGTGTGTTGCTTTTAACGACAGGGTCACGTTCCAAGAACTGTGTCGTTAGATTCGGTCGCTGTGCGAAATGGCAGAGGCCCTGCCGCACAGCTGGATGGCGCAGCCTGCGACCAGCCTGCGCTGTGCGGTGTACCCGCGCTGCACACGCAGCCCGTCGCCTGTCAAAGCGGGGTTACGTGGCACAGGACCGCGCTGTGAAGCGTGTGACTGGCCTGTTCGCCTGGGACCTCGCTAAATTTAAAATCAAATTCATGACTTACCTCAAGCTTGATACAGAATCTCACAGCACACATTTCAATCTTTTTTAAAGCTTCACCTTGTATTTTTTATTTTCCTCTCCATTTAAAAATGATAACTCACAGGAGCACTTTTCTAAGCCATTGTGATGAGGTCAACGTACAGACACTTCAATGCCTTTCAGTCAGTGGGGAGCCCGTCCGCTCTCGTCTTCCCAGAGGCCGCTTCCTAGGACTCCCTGCCCCGTCTGCCTGTCTCGCATCTCAGCGACCACGTTGTAGGCAAGCCACCTGTCATTTGTGTCACCTACACTGCAGCCCCCCTTCCTCCTTGCCCCCTGCCACGTGTCCAGGTATCTGGGGAGAGCGAGCATCCACGTGACCATGACGGCCGGGGTGAAGCCCCCCGAATAAAACGGGAATTCACAAGTCCAAGCAGATGTGAATGAATGAATAAATGGTGGAGAGAATCCCCACGAAGCCTCAAAGCACCCCCAAATACTTACCATTAATGTGTACAAAATGTAGATTACTTAACTCCCTTGACGATGGAGAACCCTGGCAGATAACACCTGACCAAACAATGGAGTAAATACCATCAGGAGACATCTACCCCGTGTGCCTCGAAGACAACACACTGACAAGAACACAGCGCGACTTTTGTGCCACTCCTAACAAAAACGCCTGCATCACGAAGCAGCATCAGCCAGCTCTAAACCGAGGGGCATCCTGCAAAGTAACGGGCCACTACTCAGCACCCAGTAAACATGCTTTAAATCTGCATAGAAGCGTCAGAGCGTAGATGCAGGAAAGCCTGGAGGAACCGCACGGTAATTATGAACTGAATCCAGCCACTTTAAACACAGTGTTAGCTGGAGCTCTATCCATCTATATTTGGGATGCACTAATATATGTAATTCTTTATTAATGCATTAAATAACCATGAAATGTTTATAAAAAGTTTAATAAGTACTCTCATTTCAAAGAAGTGATGCTTTGGGATACCTGTGACGGCTGTAACATAATCGGAAGATATCTGGGATTGCTAGCGATGACAAAGTCAGGTACTGTTACTACTACTGTGGCTCGTTGCCTACACTCTTAATTGAAGAAAACGTTAAACTATAGGTTAATGGAAACAAAAATGTAATCTTTTGCACTCCCTGAACTTTTTGCTTGGATCTTTTGGGATCCATGAGGGGTAAGTACCCCACATGGCTCCCTGGTGGCCTCACAATAAATGTTTTTGTCATATGGCTTAAGGGACACTACATGATCTGACTCGTGCCGCCAATCATCCCCAATTTTGGAACGCGTATTTTGTAGCTCACGTTCTACTGAACCAAACTCTTACCTTCAGGCCCCTTTGCCTGCATATCCTTCCCATTCTCTCTGCCCGGCAAATTCCCAATCACGTGATGGGGGTCAGTTTACATCACTGCCAGGGTCAGCAGTCCCGCCAGGGTGCTCCCGCACACCCAGCACTTACTACTCTACCACGCACGCACCATGCTGCCTGAAGACTGCCACCCCCGCCCCCGAGACGGGAAGCACTTGGACTGTGTCTCCAATCCCTACCTGGCACACAGTAGGCACTCCCATAACTGTGGAAGGAAGAAGTGGGAGTGTGAGGGTAATTCAATTTATTTGCCGTTTCATGACCTTGAATTCTACCCTTAATTCTTGACTGCCCCCACAAATGAAAGCTATTGGTCACAATGGGAACCATAAGAGTGTAGGATTCAATTAATGCAAAATAACTATTTTTTCTGGAAAAATCACTTCGTGGGATTAAAATGAAGGACCTTATCACTGTTAACATAAAGCCGTATCAGGAAGATTTTACCACCTTGGAATACTAAGTAAAATAACTATATTAATACATAACGTATCGAGACGGTATGTTCCCATCTCAGTAATTCTCAACTATGCACACATGACTCCAAAGTGGTGGTGGTGGTGGCAGTGGTGGAGGGACCAACGGGCCCCACCCTCAGGTGGGACTAACAGAATCGATGACTCTGAGACCAGCTCTTACTGAAGCGGGTCAGTGATGAAAAGAGCCAAATGTGAGCATCAGACCTTCTGGTCTACCTGATGCATGATCTCTGCAGTTCTGAGAAACAAAAGTATAAAGCAATTTCAAACGACCAGGGCTTATGTCTGGGTGTGTGTTTATAAAGGAGACCGGTGACTGAGGGCTTGCTGACTTAATGGACGAATGACACCGAGGGTGGCGGATATCAGTGCATGAAAGGCTAATCAGTTCTCAGCAATGATGGAAAGCTTTTACTACTGACCTCTGTAACTATGAAGGTTTCTGCACTTGATCTGAGCTCAGAATTAAAAAAAAAAAGAATCAAGGAGGTGGAGGGACAGTTTTCAAACTACACAGGCCCCTCCCAGCCGCGGTCGGCCTCTGCTGCTGAGAGGACTGTGCTGTCATCTTCAAGTCCACTGTGGTGGCAGAAGGACAAGAACCAGTGCTCTAAACTGCTTCAGCAGGTGTCAAAACTTTGACACCGTGCAAAGTTTTGCGTCGTGTCAGAAATTTAAAACACAGGCTAAGAGTTGATCAAGAAAAAAAACCAATGAGACATGAACTGAAATAGAATTTTGTGGGGGGACAGGGGGTGAATCCACTTTGATTGGAGTAGTGTGACAGGTCAGGGTGTGACTACAGAGGGCTCCGAAAAACAAAAAAAATTGGACTCTACTCTAGGTAGATGGAGGTGGAAGCGGATTCTGAAGGGTACACAAAGTGATGCTTTTGGGAAGATGAATCTAAGGGTCCTGAGCAGCAGTGGTCCCCAACCCCAGGGCGGTACTGGTCAGCGGCTTGATAGGAAGCAGGCGGCACA
>NW_006430460.1:4474374-4475594 GCF_000325575.1 Pteropus alecto
ACCCCGGGGGGCCTGGCCCGGCCCGGCCGCGGGGATGGCGTCACAGGCCTCCTGTCCGACGCCAGACAGAGCCCTGGTGTGCGGGGTGTGCCGCGCGTCCCGTAAGCGACCGTGTCACCCCGCTGGTCCCTAAGGGGTCTAGGCTGAGTGGACGCGCTCTGCCCTGGACCGGAAGCGGCACTTATGACAGTTGTGACAAAATGCGGTTTGCCCTCGATGGGATGCGGTCCTGGGGGTCTAACTGCGTTCCGGAAGTGCTTGGGGCGCGGAGCTGAAATGCCGGCGTGTCCCTGAGTTCCTCAAGCCTGGCTCCAGCAAGAATTTCTTAAAACTGTCACATTCGGAAATCTACCTAAGCTGCCGATACTGCCCCACAGGCCGGTTGCAATAATAGTCAGCTTGCCCAGCCTCTAAACAACTCTCCTTACGAAAAAATTGTTTCTACTCGTCTCACTTAGACAGCTAAGCTGACATTTTTTTTTTTTTGAATTTAGTTTCTAGTTGTGAAATATACATAATATAAAATTTAGCATTGTAGCCTCTTTTAAGTTTACGGTTCAGTGGCGTTAAGTACATTCGCATTCTTGCACAACCATCACAGCCTCTCTGGAACCTTTTTCACCCTGCGGAACTGGCAAACTTAGAAAACGATGTCTTCCCCATCTGCCTTGTTCATCCTTCCTAGCCTCATAGTCTTAATTTAAAAAAATTTAAGTTACAGTTGACGTGCAATATTATATTAGTTTCAGGTGTACAGCGTAGTGATTGGACATGTATATAACTTACGAAGTGATTCCCCCTGTAAGTCTAGTACCCGCCTGACACCATACGTGGTTATTACGATATTATTGACTGTATTCCTTGTGCTGTACTTTACATCCCCGTGACTGTTTTTATAATCAATTTGTGCGTCCTAATTTCCCCTTTTTCATCTAGCCTTCCCCCCCTCCCCCGCCCCATCTGGCGACTATCAGTTTGTTCTCTCTGTCTACCTACCCTCATATTCTTGACTGCTCTTTGTTTTTGCCAAATCATAGCCTATCCCAGCTGACTAACTTTCATGAAGTATTTTCTCATAAACTCCCAGACAAAGCCACTCTTTTTATTTCAGGCAATCGTTATTTACTGAATGTTGAATTTAAACTATGTTCTAATAAAGTGTTTGATGGTATCTCTTATGCCGCCTGGGACCAAGTCAGGTGCAGCAGCACCCCTCCCCG
>NW_006430460.1:4476010-4499065 GCF_000325575.1 Pteropus alecto
CCGTTTAATTCCTTGGATTATTTCATCGCAATTCACCCTTAGTTCTCGCTCCCTTTTTCTCGGCCAGCTTAACTCTTGGTTTGGGGCTGGGGAATGAAATGAGAGTTCTACCGGAAGTGACCAGCCAAATACCCGACACATAGTCGACCCCCCACAGATGTCAGTTCACCTTCAGGATCTGGCTCACCCTTGCCTCCTGCCCGTGTCCGCGATTTCAGATCGCTAGCCTGTCTAACCTGCTTGACTCGTGGACCCCTACTCTGGGCTCCACGTCCGCTAACTGGTAGCTCCTAGCATACGTCCTGCTTCTCCGGGTGACTGGCATTGCGCTTATTTCTGTGCCCTGGTGACCGTGGGACTTCTGGGATGTGTTTGGGCATGCTGGATGTCTTACCTCGCAGCTCATTCCTGGTTCCTATGAACCACAGTTAAAATGGTAATGATGTTAACATACATACTGCCTAGTTCACACACTTCCCATAGCTTTTAATGAAACCCTGCATCTGTCACTTAGTCATGGCCCCAAACCCCCAATAGGCACATATGCCTATCGGAGCATTTGGCAGATTTAAAAACACCCTAGAGGCTGGTGACATCTTGTTTTCCTGTCTCCTCAGTGCTCAGCACGTTAGACATTCAGCGAATGAATGTATGAATCAGTGACTAAATAGACGGCATCGGTGGAACTCTGGTGTGCCTATTTCCATTCTTTGGGCACCAAACATACAGAAATATATTATTCCTTTCATGTGACTTATTTTCCAAGTCGAAAGCCTCATTTTAAATTATCGTCTTTTGCTGAAAACATTTGAACCCACTTGGAAAAGTGCTCTGTAATTAGTTTTTTGTGTGTTGTGTGCCCAGGCCTCCCTCTGGACGTTCCTTTAAGATTTAATGTATTCAAACTTTTGCACAATAAACAAATTCTTATAATAGAACCCGTCTCTAGCCGACCAGCCATGCTAAGTATGAAATGTTCCTTGGCAGCTGCTGGCATCTGTCTGAGCATGTCGACTGCATTGGTCTTTTTATGCCCCAGCTTTGTTCCTCTTTTCGTCACCAGCTGTAGAGAAAGCCCTTGGCTGGGATGTATTTTCAACCACGTAGTTTATAAACCAATCCCCGAATGAAGAACTGCTTCTAAAGCTCTAAGATCTGTGCTGTTTTGAATGGTGTTTGAGAAAAACGGAAACGCTGACAGTTTCAGGGCGCCGTTGTTAATCCAGTCGCTCTGTGCTCTTCATGGGGGAGGAACAGGAGCCGCGTGGCAGAAACACCGATCTCGGGGGGCTTGACTTCCACCGAAGAGACCGCGCCTGAATTTCAGAAGGACGCAAGGGCAAGACGGCATTTAACTGCGTGTCGCCTCAGAGGAAGAGCTGGTGGGCGGGCGGGGGGAGCACTCAGGAAGGTGCCTGGGGAGGGAAGAGACCCAATCTGGAGCTCAGAAAGCTAGAAAGAAGCAGAGCCAGAGCCCACAAGCCGGGGGGAGCAGCATGGTTTAGAGCATGGGAGAGAGCTGGCCGCGGCGGCGGACGTCCCTGTGGCTTGCAGCAGAAGGGCTGGAAAGCTGAGGGGAGCAGCATGGTTTAGAGCATGGGCGAGAGCTGGCCGCGGCAGCGGACGTCCCTGTGGCTTGCAGCAGAAGGGCTGGCTCAGGCCTGGCCTGCAGTGGCTTGAGGGCCACAGGGCAAGGTGGGGTGGGGGTGGGGGTGCAATAATTTCTACCAATGCATGGAACAGAGGGTCTTAAAAAGTCTCGACCCTCCACGCGTTTGCTTCGGCGTTCACGCCTCCGTTCCAGCGTCCCCACCCACTCTGTGCAGTCTCCCCTGCGTGTCAGACACTCTACCCAGTGAGTGTCTTCTGCCTGTCCAGGTTCCACCCTGGCTTTTCTCGCCCACTGTCCCCTGGGCTGCTCCAAATTATCTCCCTCCTACCTGCAACCAAACCTTTGTCCTCTGGGTCGCTGATCTTGAGCAAAGGAGATCAACTAGCTTTTCCTATCGAAGACATTTACTCTGCTGTATTTCCATTAGAAGGACAAAGTTGCATCTTTGATCTTAGCTCGGCAGGGCAGAGAAACGAATTGCCATCCTGATGCTGACGGGTTGTTTACTGCTGTGTCACGGCATAAGGTTTCAGATCGATTATCTCAGATGGAAGAGAAAATCTTGGAGGATCTTAAGAGACAAATTGAGGAGGTTGGGCTCAATCCCGAGTAACGAAGTGGCCGACATGCCAATGGGCATTTTTAAGGACCTGCCGCTTGAAATAGACAGGCTCGCCGTGTTTGTGGTGGATAATCGTGTGGTGCAGGCTGTGAGTCACGCTCGGAGGCCCTCGATGAGTCAGAAGACTTGGCTAATTACGTCTTTTGTGTGCCCTTTGGGGCCATGGGTAAAAATATCCGGGTGCCATGATCGATACCAGCGTGTGTAGAAATAGGTGAAGATTAAACCTTTCCGACTGACAAAGCAGTGCCAAGGGTCCGTTTGCAGCGCCTTTCGACCCGCCTCGGCATCTCGCTCCCTCCCATCGTGCCGGTTTGCACGCTCACGGCCCACGGTTGGTGGCCGGCGTCTCTCACCACCTGCCGGTGGCTCCCACACGTCTTTTTCTCCTCTGAGGCATCCCATGCGTCTACGTCAGATCGATCTTCCTCAGACATTTCTCTCACCACCCTTCCATTAGCTGTGTGATGTAACCTTCCTAAACCTCTGTCTCCTTGTCGGAAAATGAGGAGATTGGTCTCGGTTTATTGTTTCAGTTCTAAAATTCTCATTCTGTGTCACTCCATAGTGGCACGCGTTAGAGATGCAGCGCCCTCCCCTCGTGCCCTGTCACAGGCTGGGGTCACCACACATTGGATTGTGGCCCCTATGCTGAAAACTTTTAAAGCATGTCGCCCCCATTTATGTAATTTATTTCTTAAATCTACATATTTATGACTAAACATTAAAAATATAATAAAAGGACGTGGTTCCATAGTGCAGTGGTGAGCACGTCTGCTTTACACGCAGAAGGTCCTGGGTTCGCGCCCCAGCGGAGCCACTGTCCATGGTCTACGGCCACGCCGCCCTGAACGAGCCCGATGTCCGATCTCGGAAGCTAAGCAGGGTCGAGCCTGGTGAGTACTTGGATGAAAGACCACCTAGGAAGATCAGGTGCTGTAGGCATAAATAATAATAAAAAAATAATAAAAATCTTATTGATGAAATAAACAGGAAATCGTATTCGTAAAATAAAATTTTAATTTTATTATTAAAGGTAAAATTAATGTTTCGTTCTCGAAATGGTAATAACCAGTGAGACCAATGGGATTAAACCGGCCTCGTTAACTCGGACAAGCTCGATTTCAGTTTCGATTTTCAGGGGTCTGGCATTCTGTTCAGTGAATCTGGACAGTAGTTTTTAATGCCTGTCAGCTCAAAAAGATATCTCGCAAAAATTCATCAATTCAAATGGAAGGAGTGTATTATTAACGGAAGTAATGAAATCGTGATACTTGGGTCTCTTCAAGCTTTTTATTATGAAAAACTTAAAGAGATGCAACGTCAGAGGGAATAAAGCGATGAGCCTCACACACGTCCAACGGGACTTCAGCTCGTGACTGACTGGTCTCATGTCATCTGCTCCCCCTCCAGCTTCCCAGCTCGGGTATGTCGCAGTAATTGTCGAGCTTCTGTAATTTCGTCCCGTGTATTTCATGACGTATTTTTAAAAGATGAGGACTCATACGAACACCCACATGCCAAAACCACATTTTGGTTTCGTATTTCTTAATAATGCTTGGGATCCGACGGACACACAAAACTTCGCAGGGGAAAGAAAGTTGCACAGTGGGACACCGCCGTGGTGGGGAGGAGAGCAGAAAGCCTTACTGTACAAGGGTCGTGTGTCACTCCGTGTCACGGGAGAGGGGTCTGGGTTGCGATGAGGCGCGCTCGCGGATGAGACTACGATGCTGCAAGTCACACGGGATTTTCTCTGAAAACGCATTTGTGGAACCGATTTTGCGTGTCCAGGAAATCTGATTATTTTCAAGTCAGTCGTAACGTCTCTAAAGTTCTGCATGTCCCAACGAGAAAGAAAATGAACACATTTCTGTCCTTCGCCCCTTTTCAACTGTCAACCGCACATCTCAAGCAAATCAAAGATGACGGCTAGAGCCTCTAAGGCAGATGGCACCTCTAGACGAGCAGGCGAAGTCAGGGCCAGGAACGAGAACATCACTGCAGCGTTCCTCGACCCTGGGACTTCGGCAGCCACGTCCGTGACGCGTGTTCGTGTGCACGGAGCCGTCCAGAAGTTCAGGCCTGTCTCCGGCTGTGCAAGAGGCGAAGGCACTGAGTTGGTGCAAAAGCCTCGCTATTTTTTTTCTTCTTAAGAAAACGATTTCAATTTCGTCACGCTTCCGTTTCCCCTGAGACTTGATGCCGGGGGTTGTCTGCCTTCGGGCCACCACGTCATGGGGACTTGCGGTGGCAGCATGCTGGCTAGGTGGTGCAGCCAGGGGGCCGGCAGGGCCAGAGGCTGGTCACCTGGCCGCAGATCCTCAGATTCCTTCAGAAGCTTCTCTCTCCAACCGACCTGGTTGCCGGTGTTTGATTTTGTTTCAGGGACTCAGAAACATGCACCCAGTCGGTCGCCATTCAAAGGCTCTCCCAGAGACAAGGATGATCGCAGGGCGTGAGAGGTGTCGGGGACCTGGCCAGGAGCGTGGGGGCGAGCTGTGACAGGAGACGCTCTAGGTCCCACTGGGTGGGCAGATCTGCAGGCTGAACACACGCAGACCGATGGCTGGGATGCAGGCAGCCTGGAGGGGTCAGTCCCGCCCGCTGTGTCTTCCTGGCTGTGACCACAGTGACCTCTTCCAGTGTGAGACCTTCAGTGGCCTCATTGGGATGGGGTGGTGCTTCAGACGAGGGCTGTGGACCCCAATGAGGAGCCAGCGGTACAGGAGCTGGGTGGTTTGGGATGGGGTGGTGCTTCAGACGAGGGCCGTGGACCCCAATGAGGAGCCAGCGGTGCAGGAGCTGGGTGGTTTGAGAGCCAGTGGCCCCCGCCATTGGGGCTCCAGCACACTGAGCCTGTGGGCCACGTGCAGGGCGGCACCTTGTGTGCGGGGGGGCGGGTTTCAGCATGGGGGTGTTGGGGTGCAGAAGAGCCAGTTCCGGGAGACTGATGGGGCTGCGCTGGGCTGCCGGGGGCAGGGTGACTGGGGAGGTTCTGTCTTCAAGGAGACAGCCACAGGGCGCAGTGGCGGGTCTGCCTGTTCCACCTGGCCCTCTGGACTCGGTCCCCAGGACCACGTGGCCTATTTGTGCTCATGCTTGGGAGGTCGCGATGGACTCCTGAGCGTTGGCAGGCCACCACGTCACGGGTGGGCTGGGAGGAGCCACTTTCAGAGCCCCGAGGGCAAGTGACATGAAGCACCAGGACACCGAGTGCGCACACAGAGCCCGGGTGTGGAAGGTCAGAGACCACCGTGTCCGTGCTGTCTGCTGGGTGACAGTGAGGGTGGGTGCTTCTGGCCGGCTTCTTCCCGCCCGGCAGGGCTGCTGCCAGTGGCGTTGTCACCAGCCATGGGCTGCCCTCAGCGGCGCACGTGCAGCTGTCCCTGTGGACGAGCTGTGGTCCCAGGTCCCGGGCACGGGAGTGGTGACGACAGTAGGCAGCTTGTGTGACGGGCTCCAGGGCTGGCGATGCCACCGTGCTACAGTTCCGTCCAGTTAGGGGAGTTTTTATTGGAGTTCGGCCCCTGCAGTCTCCAACATCCTTGATGTCACCCGCTTGTTCTTTCAAATAATCGGGTTCAAACTCACCAGCATGTTCAAGGCAGGGATTTCCAAACCGAGCGTTCAGGGTGCATAAGTGTACAGATGGGAGTGTTTTGAGGGTCCACATCGTTTCGGGGCAATGAGCCACGTGGCAATGCTAACATGGTTGACCCTGGAGCAGCGTGGGGCTTCGGGACGTACTGTCCCCCGCAGCGGGGAGCCTGTGTGTCCTGCATGTCCTGCGTGTCCCCCGCGGCGAGGAGCCTGCGTGTCCTGTGTGTCCAGCCGCCGACCTCACCCCCGTGGCTCACAGCGCTGCCTCTGGCACCTGAACCGTGGGGACCTGTGCAGTTCGGCCCGGGCTATCCGGGGACCGGCTGTACCCACAAACTGGTTTTCAAGATGGACTCCCCAAGCACGAGCTCTTCCAAAAGCAGCTACTTCCCTCGTCGTTAAAAATGAGAGAATCGCCTCTGCCTTAGGACAGAGTGCACGTCCTTAGCGTACGGCGAACAGCCGCTGTGGGAGCTGGCCGCGAGTGTGTCACACGAGTGTTTCATGAAAGAAAGGCGTGCCCCGCCCCTTGGCGCACGACAGCTGCTTACGTGACTTCCCTGTCGGTTGACCAGCAAACCGCCACGGTCTGAGTTTCTGGAAGGTTCCGCGGTGTATCAATCGTCTTCTCGTGACGGTTGTACAGTCTCAGCGCTGCCGACTCCTCAGGCCAGAGAACTCTTTGTGGTGGGTCCGTCCCGTGCCGCGTCCCTGGCCACCACCCACCACCAGGCCAGCAGCACCCCTGCCCCAGGCGAGAAAAGAGAAAATGTCTCCAGACCTTGCAAATGTCCTGGGATGGAAGGGGGTGAGGGACCCCCCAGTGGCGGGAGGGCGGGGAGTTTTGGCCGTTTTGTGCACGCGTAGAGCGAGGCCTAGCACACAGCAGGCATTCAAGAACGACTTCTGGGTGGATGGATGCCCAAATGTTATTTGAGTCATTTGTATTATGACAGGAAAAAGGAGCTTTTTCTCGGTTTTAGGTCTCTGGTCTCGGTGATTAAGGATCTCAAAAGGAGCCTGTGAACACGTTAAGTTTAGCCAAGTGCGCCAAGCACTGGGTTGAATGCTGTCGGAAGATCTACCTGTGCAGGCTCTTGTCTTCTGGAGAGGCAGCTCCGAGCTCTGGCCGGCCCGCGCCCCTGGCAGCTGGTGTCCGAAGGCTCAGTGCACGTGAGGGTGGGCTCGCCCTCGGTGGCAGCGGCTATAGGTCCGCTCGCTTTTCAAATAATCTTTCTGATTAATTTTTTTTTTACTGACTTGTCCGATGAGTCGTTTTCATCAAAATAAAGCCCAAGTGTTTAGTGCCACCTTCCGTTTGCCGTGCTTTGCGCATCTTCTCAGGCCGGGTGTCCGTTCTCTGAGGCTCGTTTTCGTCGACGCCGGATCACGTCACCGGTAAACGCGCCTTCCCGGAGGGACAGAAACGCGCCCGGGGTGTGCTGCGAGCCGTCGCCTAATGACGTCTCACGCAACTCACGCCCGAGGACGCTCATCCTTGTCAACACGCTTTGCATGTCAGGACGCAAGGCCACCTTCCACACGGACGGCACGTGCTTTCATTGGATTAAAGTAAAACAACAGACGTTTTAATATTTTGTCCCTGTGTCAAGGTGGTGTGTAACCCACCTGGGAGAACCACGGGGCTCGTGCACGTGGGTCACAGCCAGCCTCCCAGCCCAGCCTCAGGTTTGTGGCCAAGACCACCAAACCCCACCTCATTCCCCTCCCCCAGCACAGGCGGAGGCTGCAGCCCCCAGCTGCCTGCGCCGCCGAGTTGCGGTCCCGGAGTCACCTGTGGCCAGCGGAGTGTGAGGACCTCGGACTCGCGGCCATTCTGAGCCTAGGCGGTTAAGGGCCAGTGTCCCTTCCCTCTGCGGGTGCGGCCGGAGGCCTGCACCCCAGACGTGTTGCTGAGGGGATGCCCCTGTCCAACTGAACTTTCAGGGAAAACCCAGTCCAACTCTGCCCCTGACGTTCCCGTGTGTCACCGTGACCTGGCCTTGCGGTTGGGTGCTCTGGCAGCCGGCCACCCCGCCGGACACATAGGTTGTCTGTTAGCCCCCCCGGGGCTCCCCAGTGCAGCCCTCGTTATTTACCCCCATTCATCGACTTCGGTCTGAAGGAGGCAGAGCGGCGGAGGAAACTCACTCTGACGGGATTAAAAAAAAAAGTAGCCGCTCAGTCCTGCTGCAGCCCCTGATGAGACTCGGAGGGGGATTTCCCCTAGTTCCAGGAGCCATAGAACGGCCCCCACCTGACACCTGGTCCGCTCTCCTCTCTGGGACACTGCGTCTGGTAATGGTTCACCGCCAAGCGCGCGGCCTGTGTCCAGTAAATGCATCATGCGTGCTGTTCTAGTACAGGTGATTCACATTTGTGACACACGTGACTCGACTTCTCACCTGTATTCCCGTGTCACCATACTTTCTTGCTAATAAATAAAGATAAATCCCTGTTTTAATGTTTCTTTAAATTCCTAAAGAGTTTTTTTTTTTTTTTCGGTAAGCCGATGTGTTTCAGAATACGTAGACTTTCACCGTTACCCGTTTTGTCACATTTTCCAGTTAGATTGCAAACTCCAGAGTTTTGTAACACGTCATCTGGATTTTCGGAAGCTCTCCCAAGTACATTAAATAAATATTTTTTGGTCGATTGATTAATAAAGATGTTCGTATCCGTGTCGATATAAAAGTGTTAAATTTGAAATGGAATTAGATGAGAGAAATGGAAAAGGGACATTATAATACCAAACGGGGATCAGGCGCAAACTACGGGTATATTTACATTTATAGGGTGCACGTGGCTTCTGTTGCACACATGCTTCTCTGTATTTCCATTCACATGACCTCAATATGGCCATCTTTTTGTAAGAAATATTTCATTTCTCACATGTAGATACTGAGAAGCATAGTAACTTATTATTGAGACAGAAATACAGTGTTATAATACAGCATAGAAAGTCTTTTCATGAAGTAAAAGGATGAAAAGTAGTGAGATAGCACACATGACATTTTTTATTTAGGTGTATTTTTTCCCTGGTGCAACTATCGAATGTACCGCGGCTGCAGAGAAACAGATACTGAAACACTGCATTGTGACTTTTCTGATGATGGCAGTGATGGATTATGGGTCACTGTGAGCGAAGATAAGGTGCTGGCCAGATAGGTATCTGGCGGTCAGGTGGGAAGGCAGCGGTGCCCCGAGGGCAGACAGAGGTGCTGTGGGCCATTTCCATACTTCCTCAGACATCCGTGATGGTCCCCCGGGATGGCTTTGAAAAATTGTTGTGGCTCTGGGTTCTTATTAACTAGTGACAACTCAAAGAGCTGTCTGCAGCTTCGGAAAGATATATTATGTTTGAAAGTGTGGTTTTCATGGGTGAACTGCCAGAAAACAAATAGACATGACTGTGTGTGTGTGTGTGTGTGTGTGTGTGTGTGTAACTTGTTTATTTCTGAACAAATGTGTGTTTGAATTTGCCTGGATAAAGTACCTTCTCGTACATGACAATATGATGTATCCAGAGGGTATGTGAAATTCAGGAATACAGTATTAACCGTATATAATACAGTATATAAAGTATTAAATTATATAGCATAGATCAGAAGCATTCTTGGGGGGAAAAAAAAGAAGGTAACCCTTTGTGAAAATTTCACAGTGCTTCTCTCTTTGTGAAGCCTTATCAAAGTTCTAAATCCTTTTTCCAGCATGTGTGAGACTCTTCAAAAATACACTCCTCAGAGATTAAAATTCTAAACTTCAGATTAGGTTAAACACATTTTATAATTCTTCCTGCAGCTGTTGGAGCTATAATGGAGTAAAATGAGAATTGCTTTTTAGGGCGTATTTCTCAACAGAGTAGTTTTGAAAATGAAACCAAATCTTCATGCCCCACTTGACATTGGAATTTAAAGTTATTTTTACAGGCTCCACTGCAGTCACTATGTGAAACGTTAAAAGAGGTATTAGAATATATGAAGAGTTAAAACAATTTTCTTCTGACATCTCGTTCAGTAAGTAAGAAAGAGGGATACAAATTACATCTTGCTTTTACCTTTCGTGGTTTCTTTTTTCTTTTTTTTTTTATAGTTATGCTTTAACCAAAAAAACACATTTTCGGTGCAGGATATTTCCTCCCTTTTAATTATAGCCAGACTAGCTGCCTGGGCGGGTCGGGCTTTTATTCACTTGAAAGTGGGTTTGGCGTAAGCAGGGGAGGTGGGAGCGGAGCCTTCAAGGATGGAGTCGCATTTTCTCGGAAATGCAGTGGTATCTAAGTAAAGCCGTGACGAAGTCCCTGGAACACCGAAGTGCCGAAAACGTTCAGGGGTCCCTAACTGGGGACAGAGGTGCTTGCGATCTCCATGGTGACTGCGCGAAGTCACTGAAGGCGGACGGAGAAAAGGGCTTTCGATGGACAGCGAAGCCCACGAGAGACTTGAGGGGCACCGGCGTGAGTGGGGGAAGGGCTGGGACTGTGAAGGCCTGTGCCCCGGCCGCTTGGCTTCCCCCCGACCCCCCAAGGGGCCTGGTTCCCGGGGAGCTTGGTTCCCAGGGAGCCCTGGCAAGGCCCCAGTCCCAAAGGGACAAGTCCGGCCTGCCCCGCAGCCCGAGGACCGAAGGATTTAGGTTCATTTACAGTGACAACTGTCGAACGTCAGTTCCCTAGTCCTTCCGGAAGTCTTAAAACAAGAGCCTTTCTCAGAGGCCCGAGACGGCCGACGTCATGATGGTGATCCCGGAGGCGGTGAAGCGTGGCGGCTCCCAGCAAATTTCAGGGGACCCTTTCAGGGCGAGGCGCGGGGTCCAGGTGCTGGGCTTTTCATAGTCAGAAAGTGGCCAGAGGCCCAGTCATTACTGTGGCGGAATTCCAAGGGGCACGGGGGTGGGGGGGGCCTGCTTTGGGAGCCCCTAGGAGAAAGCCGTCCACTGGTACAGTCGAGGGATAGTGACGAAGAAGCAAAAACAAAACGGCTAAAACCCAACAAAATGCGTGGCTCACCCCAAGTGACAGCCCAAGGCAACTGTGGGGTCGGGAGCAGAAAACGCAGCCTGGGCTGAGCCCTCCTTCCACAGCCTGCTGCCTCGCAGGTCTAGATTATGGTCAGTTAGTCACCTGATGAGCTTCGTACACATCATCATCCCGTGAGATGTGATGCCAGCCAGCGATCACCGATCATCTGTCCAACAGGCGCGGTATCTACCGGAATCAGGGGGGACAGTCCCGAGTCGCTGAGGTCAGCGCTTTCCAATAGTGGAACGTGCAGACAAGCGACCACGCATCTTGCAGGTGGCCTGGGCAGGAGCGGGGTGCGAGGCGGGCGGCTTAGCTGACGGGCTGCCACCCGCCTGGCTGCAGAGTTCGGACAGCGTGGGGGACAGAGCCTCACGCCCCGCGCGTCTCGCAGAGTGTCTGCAGAGCCAGTCCGCTCGCCGCGGCTGATCAGAGGCAGCCGTGATCGTGGGTCCCGGGAAAGAGAGGGACGTTCCAGGGGGCCCGGACCCTCCGCTCCTGGAACGGACCACCCGAATGGCTAGGCGGCGGCTTGCTTCCAGCTTCCTCAACACCCCCATACCTGCCGTCCGCAGGCAGGGGCGGGGCGGGCGGTCCCTTTGTCCCCTGCAGGTCCCAAGGCGGTGGACAGAGTGTAGCTGGCAGCCTTCCCCGCTTTCTGGTCAGAACTGAGTTTGAGAGAAGCAGCAAAAAAGATGGGTGTCCTCGGAGGTGGTCCAGAGCCACGCCGCCCCATGTCGTGGGCACTGGCCGCTGGTGGCTCTTCACGTTAATTAAAATGAAGTCAAAACAGGTCAACGCAGGCCGTAGTCGCGCTGGCTGCATTTCAAGCGCCGGGGAACCGTGCAGTGGGGCAGCGGTGTAGACACCCGAGGTCGGGGAGCGGTGTAGACGCCCGACGTTTGATGGAGCCAGGAGTTCCAGCGGACACAGGGCCAAAAGGAAGGATAGCCGGTGCGCAACAGCAGCGTTTAAACGTGGGGGACGGTCCCGGGCCGGACGGGGAGAGAGAGGAAGGGCGTGCTAGCCGCTCACACCGTTTTGGCTCCCTGGACATCAGCAGCAGTGGGTGCACCGCGCCCCTCACGGACCCTCCGCCTGGGGAACGGCGATTCACCCGGGCGAGCGGGGCTTCTGTGCGCT
Source organism: Pteropus alecto (assembly GCF_000325575.1). Lineage (NCBI taxonomy): Eukaryota > Metazoa > Chordata > Mammalia > Chiroptera > Pteropodidae > Pteropus > Pteropus alecto. The sequence goes on from NW_006430460.1 coordinate 4,488,008, forward strand.
GCGTGAGTCGCTTTGCGTGAGTGGGCTGTGCGAGCCACTCTGGGTTTGGTGGCTTTCCTGGTGGCGGCCGTGTGTTCCCACGTTGCTCCCCACGGCGAGTGACAGCTCTCGACTCTGGTGCTCAGCAGTCGGGACCAGAGGTCCTGCTTTTACGTCTCATGATGGTTTCCGGTCGTTGTTCCCATTCACTCCTTCACTTATTTATTCATTCGAGAAGCATCTGTTAAACCCCTCCTGGGCGCCGGGCATTGGTCGACTCTTCCTTCTTCTCCAGCGACGGCTCCCTTTTTCTGGTCGGGATGTTCGACATGGATGAGAGCTCAGCGGGACAAAATATTTTCTAAATAGAGCAAACCGCATCGGTTAGCAAGGTGGGCCAGATGGATGAACTTTTCTGTCTGAGGGAGAGAGACAAGTCTGAGACGCCCTGTCATGACTCACTATCCTCAGCCCCGTGTCAGTGTCCTGGGGCTGCCGTGACAGATGATCAGAAGCAGAGTGGCTTAAAACAACGAGAGCGTAACCTCTCCTGGTTCCGGCGGCTGAAGTTCAGGCATCGGCAAAGCCTCGGAAGGCTCTGGGGATGAGTCCCTCGTGGCCTCTCCCAGCCTTCTGACGGTGGCTGCCATCCTCGGCGCTCCCTGGCTTGCAGCTGCATCACTCACGTCTCTGCCCCATCATCCCGTGGCCTCTTCTGTCCGCGTACGTCAGTGTCTCTGTGCCCAAATCTTGTCCTTTCTCTCGTGAAGATGCCCGTGGCTGGATTAGGGTCCACTTCAGGCCGCTATGACCTCATATTGACGACATCCGCGAAGATTCTGTTTCCTCCGATACGGAGGGTTAGGACTTGAACCTCTTTTTAGAGGACACAGTTCAACTCACAACAGTCCCTTCTCTCTCTCTCTCTCTCACACACACTCTCTCACACACACACACACACACACACACACACACCGATGTTAACCCCCATAAAAGTAGCACGGAAGTGGGGGTTCAGAGGGAGCCTGAGATTCAACAGGAGAAGAAATAACATTGCTTTGACCCCTTGGTCCTGCCAGCTCCTCCAGGGAGCGGATGGGACAAGCTTTGAGAAAGATCAAAGACACCCGGGCCCCGGGGGCAGAGCGGGGAGCACAGGGACACCAGGCGGGTCATCAATCACTTCCGCTCCTTTTAAGTCGCCCCTTCGCAGGTTCTTCTCTCCTACCACTCTCTCTGCTGGCCTCTGCTCTCTCCCCCAGCCCCTCCACGCTCCCCTCGGTCTCTGTCATCCCCTTCCTTCGAGCCCAGAAGCAGAGAAGAAATATGTTACGTGATCAAAGACCTTCTAAGGACCCTTGCGTACTCCCCATTAGGGTAGAAGTAAGTGCTTTACGGAAATTTATCTTTGATGAAGGAAACAACCTGAATCCAGCACTCTGATGACAAATAATAGAACAGGGTTTATAAATTTCTTTATGCTCAAAAAAATTTTCTCAAATCCTCCACCCTGTCTTCTTAATTTTCCATAGCCCGTGGGCGCTCTGTACGACACCTTGTTAATCACGATAGAGACATAAAAACAAATGAAGACAAGATTATGAAGAAAAACAAATGAAGAAATGAGGAAGGGCCACTTAACATTTCCCAAAAAGCTGACGCGTGCTATAGGTTAATCTGCTCTGATTTTCATGAGATGTTTGTTCATTCTTAGCACCGGTATTTATAAACTACTCGATTACAAACAAAAGATTTTGCTAGAATTTGTGGATGATGCGCAAGTGAATAAGACACAGTCCCTACTTTCAAGAAGTTTCCTGTTTGGCGGGAGAGAAACTTGTATATAACTAGTTCTAATGTAAGGTAAATTGGGGTAAATGCTGCAGTACGAAGTATTGGGGAGCATCTGGGGAAAGGGAGCGGGGGTGTGTTCCGGGAGAACACCCACAACTGTGGGGTGTGGGGAGGGCGGCGGAGTGGAAAATAAGGCTGAAAAGAAGATTAAGGATCCTAAAGCGTAGGAGTCTTCTTTGAATTCTAGGTCGAAGAGTTTGGACTTCATTCTGTTTGAAGGAGAATCATCAGAGCTTCTCCTCGGAGTGCCAGAAGGTCGGTCAGGAAGCCACCGGAGTGGCCCAGGAGACAGGGGGCGGGGATGTGGCCCGGAGAGGTGCAGAGCATGTGCAGACCGGACCCCGCGGTCCCCCGAGCCGGCCCGAGGAGGGCGGTGGCTCCTCAGTGCCACCGTGTGTGGCGGCTCGGCGGGTGTGGCCCAGGAGATGCCACCAGGCCAGGCCCCCCTTCACGGCGGCATTGGTGGCCGCGCCGGTTGGAGACGCCTGGCGATTCCCTGGGGCTGCTCGATTCCTGCGTCCTTCCACGGCCCCGTTCCGGGGTCCCCGCAACACCCCTGGGAGCACAGCTGTAGCTTTTGTCGCTCGGTCCGGGGCTGCCGCCTCCGATCACGGCCGCCTCCGATCACGGCCACTCCCCGCCCGCCATCCCCAGCCTCACCTCCTTGTCTCAAGTCCCAGGCCTCTTTGGTCGTCAGACCCCTCACCCGGCCCAGACTACCCACTCTGTCCCCTTGTCCCCCCACCTGCCGGTCGGTCCCCAAAACAGGTTGTTGCTCCCTGCCCTCCACCCCCTTTATTTCTTCCACTGACAGAGGAGTAGATTTCAGAGAGACAGGCGACGACCGGCCCAGTCTTGACTATGGAAATTCTATCCACACAGAGTAGGTTTATGGCATTGGAGGGACTTAGAATCAAAAGCGTTAGCGTTTAGTTAACATAACCTAGAGGAGGACAAAGCTCAACTAGAAAAAAGTGGGATCTTTAAAGACTTAGGGATTTGGGGAAAGAGGCGTCTGCCCCGGTCTGTCCCCCTCAGAGCCTACTTTAGAGGGTTCTTTGTGGGTTGCAGGAAGCCTTGCCGTGGAGGGGTTTTCCGTTTTGTAGTGGGTCTCTGAGAGGCCGGTGAATATATTTACGTACGAATATTATAATCGTAACATTCGGATGGGACAGCGACAGCGCTGGGGCGGGCCAGGAAGCTGGGGAACGATTTCGCCTGCTGGGCTGCAGTCCTAATCAGTTAGGAGGCATTTCTAGTTTTTTTTTTTTTTTATTATTATTCGAAGCTGGATTTCCCCACGGTGATGAGCACCCGGCAGTGGGACTGGGTTTTCCAGGAGGCCTTCGCCTTCTCACTCGCGAGGCGTCAAGGGAAGCATCCTCGGCTGTCTGCCGAGGCTGTGACCACAGTCGCTTTTGCTTTGGGAGGGAAGCGGCCTGAACGACACCCTAAGACAGTGTCAGCTCTTGATACTGCCTGCGGGATTAGGAGCCGAACTGTGTCAGTCCCCCGAGCCGGGAGAGGCTGGGTCCAAGGACACTCCTGTTGCCGATTCTCTCTGAACCCAAAGTCGAAAGAAAGGATCACAGCAGATTGTAAATGACCTCAGGGCCTTTCATCTTTCCTCCCCCATCCTGATGTTCTAACCTTTTAACGCTTTTAGTTCCTGGGTGTGGGGAATAGAATGAGAATGGAAGCCTGTCTTAATGGATGTTTTGTTTGCATTTCTAAGGCAGCCTCAAAGAGAAGCTTTATTTTTAAATTATATCTTTGAAATCTTATTTCAAGCCAACTCTTGGAGTTTAAATGGGAGAATGATCAAAGCGTGTTTATGTTATTACAGTTGAAGACTTGGTATCGATACAAAATACCTTAAATTGTTGAATCGACTGTAACACTGACAATCTTGTCTACCATGCCACGCCATTATTTAACTTCCTTGCTTTTTTCATTTGAATCGGTCTCTTTTCTGTGCTTAGAATATGTGTTTGTGTTTACTATTGTTATAAAATCAGTCCAATTCAAAGTGGGAAAACGAAAATAGACTTTCTAAATCTACATAAAATCAAAGGCGAAGTCTAACTAAATATCTTCTTCCGCTACAGCGGTGTTTTTTTTAATAGATCACAAATAAGATCGTGGCTCTGTCCTTCTGTGGTTTTAAGAACCCGTGTTAATCCAGTTTCTACTCCCGTTAGCAAGATTCACAGTCACGTCCATGTTTTAGACAATAGGTGGCACTAGCCCAAGGCGTCTCCTCTGCGTTCAGCCCAACAGAAATGTTAATAGGGGGGTGGGAAAGAGGAGACATTCAAAATACTTGAAGACCAGGAATTCAACTGTGATGACGCAGAAACGCTGGCAGCCGCGGGAGGCAGACGTGGTCCTTATGAGCAGGAAGACGCTTCGAGACATGAATGCCGGTGCCCGAACATACGAGGCGGGCTCGGCTGATGGGAACGGCAGGGGAAACCAGCCCTCTTAGAAAATCTGCCTCATTTCCCCAATCCTTAAGAATGGAGGAAACCAAAGATTGTATTTGTTCATCCAGCTGTAACACTGGGAGGGGTACAAGATGTGGGAGTGTGGGGAAGGGAAAATAAAGGAGAAGTTTAGGAATAGGATCATATCGAATGCCCTAGGTATTCGAAACTTCATGAAAAAGGTGCTATGTACTTTCTTTTTCGTCCTGCAAACTACTAAAAGTGTGATGACCACACCGATGTCTAAGCAAACGTCCTCTGAGGAAGATGAAGAATTGACTGCACTTGTCGTAAGATGTTTGCGGTTAGTTTATAGTTTTGCGTTTGCGGAGCCAGCGCGCGTGAGACTTCACTTTCATTAAATTGCAATTAAGAAGCATCGCAGTTTGGGTGTTTGTCACCACATTGGTGGCAACCACGGTCAAAGGCTTCTCTCTAAATGAGCTCAACTTAATTTTATAACATTACTTAGAAACCTAATCGCTATTAAAGGTTTTCTTTAAACTAACATTTTATTAAAACCAGAGCACAAAAATTAATGGACTTAATGTGTCTGGGTCTCCTTTTTCTTATTGGGAATCTGTAAGGGCTAGATTATTTTTCGAAGGGATTGGAAATCCTTTTCTACTTATTTTTTTTTTATTAAAACATCATGTCCTTAAAGTTAGTTCATGTTATGGCATATTGCAGATTTTTTTCCCCTTTTAATATTGAATAATAGTCCATCGTATGTATACGTCACATTTTGTTTATTCATTCAGCCATCGATGGACATTTTCATTATTGTGAACAATGCTGCTGTGAACTTGAGCGTGCCAATTTCCTGCTGTGAACTTGAGTGCGCCAATGTCTCTTCGAGACCCCGCTTGCAGTGCTTTGGGGGTGAATACCCAGAATTAGAATTACTGGATCCTATGGTGATTGAATTTTTAATTTTTGAAAATCCTCCACATTGTTTTCCATAGTCACTGCCCCAGTTTACATTTCCACCAACAATGCGTAAGGGTTCCGATTTCTCCACATCCTCACCAACACTTGTTATTTTCCTGTTTGTTTGTTTTTTTTTAAATAGTAGTCATCCTAATGGGTGTGAGACGTGTCTCATTGTAGTTTTAATTTGCATCTCCCTAATGATTAGTGATGTCGAGCATCTTTTCATGTGCTTATTGGTCATTTGTATATTTTTCTTGGAAAAATGTCTATTCGAGTCCTTTGCCTACGTTTGAATTAAATTGTTATTTTTTTGGTTCGATTTGGGGTTTTAGGAGTTTTCTATATATTCCAGATATTAATTCCTTATAAGATATATGATTTGAAAATATTTTCTCCCATCTGTGGGGTACCTTTTTATTCAGTGTCTTTAGATGCACCCGATTTCTCATGAAGTCCTCTTTGTCTATTTTTACTTTAGTTACCTGTGCTTTCGGTGTCATAACCAAGAAATCAGTGCCACATCCAGTGTTAGGAAACATCTGTCGTGTGTTTTTTTTCTAAAGGTTTTATATTTTTGGCCTTATGGTTAGGTCTTAGCTCCATTCTGAGTTCATTCTGGAACGTGGTGCGAGGTCTGCTTCACTCTGCTGTGTATGGATGCGGGGTCGCGGCACCGCGTGCTGGACAGATGGTCCTTTCCCTGTGGATGGTCGTGGCTCCTTGTCAAACATTGTCTGGCCGTGCGCATGAGGGTTATCTCTGGTCTCTGTCCTGTCCCGCTGGTCTACAGGTCTGTTCTTCTTGACAGCACTGCAGTGCTTTGATCATTGTAGTTTTGCAGTTTAAGTCTTGAAATCGGGAAGTAGGAATCTTCTAGTTTGGGTCTTCTTTTTCACGACTTTTAGGAGCAATTCAGGGTCCTTGGAGATTCCACAGGAATTTTAGGATGGGCTTTCCCATCTTTGTGAAAAAGCCTTTGAGGTTTTGATAGACATGGCCTTGATTCTGTGGATCGCATCGGGTCGTAGCGACATCTTAATCACGTCGAGTCTCTGAGCCCTGGAACGCGGGGAGGGGGGGGCGCCCCCATTCACCTGTGCCTGCCATCCTCCACCGCTGCTTCGCAGTTTCCATCGTACAGGTCTCTCACTTCCTTAATTAATTCCTCAGTATTTTATTTGTCGATGGTAGTGCGAATGGAATTGGTTTTCGTAATTTCCTCTAGGGATCGTTCATCGTTCGTATATGGAACCGATTTTCGCGTGTCGAGCTTGTATCCTGTTACTTTGCCGAATTCATTTCTTAGTGCTAACGGCATTTTTCGTGTGTGGACTCCGTCAGGCTTTCTACATGGAAGAGCGCATCATCCGCCCACGGAGAAGATCGACTTCTTCCTTCCCAGCTGGGATGCCCTTGCCTGAGGGCTCCGGCCAGACTGTTGGTAGGATATATAGGCTCATGTCTACATATCCTAAAGTGGTAACATTTGGATTTATACCAGTTTAACTTCAGACACATACAAACGCTCTGCTTTTAACAGCTCCGTACTCGTCCCTTTTTGTCGTCGAAGTCACAAAACTACTACATCTTCATATTTTACGTGGTATACCCCAAAACATAAACTAATAGTTCTTTTAAATACATTAGGGTATTAAATGAACGATTGTTAGTTTTAATTTATAAATATTTTATTTTTAACAATCCGTTATTGCTTGCTAGTTTTCGTGATCCCGTCTGAACATTATATACGTAAGTGTTTCATAGTCTGTGGGTGGTGATTTAAATATCTGGTGAAATAAATATCCTGAGCGTTTGGCCTGTTGTTTGTTGTTTCCGCTGACTCTTATTCGTGGTGATTTATCTTCTCGGTTGTGGTTCTGTGATATTTGATTGGGAGCTCCTATTCGGTGGATCTTAATATATGGAAAACTTGAGGATGTTTGTTTTTCTGGAAGTGGGGATTTCAGTGGACTCTCGAAGTGTTTGGTTAAATCCTGGAGTGTCTACTTCAGCTCCTCCGCTCCTGATGGCTGGGTGGACACTGATGTCCTCTGTCAGGCAGTGCGGCCATCACCTCTGTATGAGGTTCCTGCTCATTTTCCTCCTCGTAAGTTCACATTGTAGATGAGTTAGGACGGGTGAGGCCACCGGTTAACAAACAACTCCAAAAATCTCAGTGGTTTCAAACACGAAAGTTGATATTCCATGTCAGGTCTGTCTGCTGCGGATCAGAGTGCGTGCTGTCCCTGGGCGCCTGCCCTTGGCGCCGTGGCCAAGCAGCCAGAGGACTTCGGTCTTGTTCCATTGTCTCTGTGTGAGGTTGTTGTCTTCCCAGGTAGAGGGGAGAGAGCGTGCAGAGAAAAGGACCTGAGACCTTCCCTCCATCAACGCGGGGTGACCCTCATCGTCCAGTGCAGCCATGTGCCTCACCCAGCTGCGGGGGCCTTGGGGATAGGCGTCCACGTGCCCAAGGGGAAAGGACCCAGTCATCAGTAAGTCCTTGAGGGACCGCCACACCCTGACTCCCGAGGCCCACTGTGCCGTAGAAATGGCGTTTTGTGCAGAGTGCACTTGTCCCGCAGCTAGTGGGCCTCTTGGAAGGTCCCAGGTCGATCTGTGTGCTGAGACTGGAGAGCCACTAAGGGTCACGAATCCTACTCTGAGTGTTCGAAAACTCAGGTGACTAGTTTTGATGAAGTGTATGGAATAATTTTTTTTTTAAATGTAACGGAATAGAATATAATGGATATGAGTTTGGAGAGAAGTAGCACAGAGGAGTGTGTATAAATTAAAAGGAAGATATTTGAAAAAATATAGGTCCAAGAGCACTGAGAAAAGTAAATGATTTGGGGAAAACTGTTAAAACACACATGCTCCCATTTCATTCCCGACCCCTTGAAGCAGCTGAACGCTTTCTGATTCCTCTTTGATAAGTGGGATAATGGCACTCAGCGAAACAGTCAATTCTAGAAAGTTCGGGGTGTGCGACATTAGTGGAATAGTTTTTAATTCTTATTAGAATTATTAATTCGTTACTTCTTTTATTGATGGTTTCCTTTTCAACATGGTGTTATAATATGGAAGTCGATATCTGTTTTTGTCTCTAGGCTCTGAAATGAGCTGAATTAAGAAGCATAATAAAACATGTCAAGATTAACAATGTTAATTGATGTCTTTTACTCCAAACTCTAGGAAGATTTATTAGGATCTCTGTCTCTAAGTCTAATGTGAATTACAGAGTTTTGCATAATTGCTATGTATGCAGCTGGAAGAAACAATTTAAACAGGAAAGAAATCTATTACGTCACAACAGCATTAAGGAAACAAATATAGAATTACTAGTGTTTAAATCTATTTTCAGTATTTTAAAATTATATGTTGCTCGAAAATGCTAAACTTGAAGAAGCTTACTGAGTCTCTAGTTCCTTTGAGCAGCTGCCAAGGGCTAATGATTATAATTAGTATGATTATTGTTAATAATAATAATTAATAGTAAAGTCTATCTTAAAATGTGATGCTTTTAAAAATGATACCGAAGATGACAAGGTGTATGTGTTTTTCCCTCAATAAAGTTTTAGATTGTAAAACTATGTCGTAGTTATTGTTTCCTGTAAAACACATTCTATTTTAAATGGGATTATTTCCCGTAGTCGGTTTAAAGAAAATGCCTGTAACAAATTCACCGAACTCTTTTGGAGAAGGAGGTGCTATCTGAATAGAGAAAAATATATTATTTCCCTGATATCTGTACTAGCGACAAAGGGAAAGACTCGTTTGTTCATTATACGCAGTCGTGTGAATGTTTGAATTCTCTGGAAGTTAAATTTATCTTTGAATGGCTGTTTCGCCTCGACATTTTAAGATACTTTTTCTTCATGATAAATTTTCGTACAGGATTCTGCAAATTTCTCACCGATTAACAAGGAGTTTTTCCTAGAACTGAAGCGCAGTGTACAGTGACCACCAGTGAGTGATGCCACACACCTGGCACCTGAGATGACACTGCGTACCTATGAGCCTGTGCACTGTCCCAGCGCCTGAGGAGGCAAGTCCCAGACCTGCCCCCAGGTCAGAGTCTGGGCGAGGTTCGCTTTAGGTGGCGAAGGCACCTAGAAAATAATTTATGAACTCTAATTTTACAAAGGAAATAAAATGGACCCAGACACTCGAAGTGTTTTTGCTGGATCTAGCAATGTAAGCCAGGTCTACGGACTCCTACGTAAGTACCGGCTTCTAGGTAAAGATTTCACTTTTTTGGTAAACGTCATCTCGGCACTGGGCTTTAATAACTTCGCATGCAAAAACACAGGTGCCTGTTGGGTTGGCGATGGTCCCGCGTCCTTACCCCACATCTTGGAGCCTCATTTCCGACCTTCCACGCCTCCTTTTCCTTACCCGTTGTTTCTGATAGATTCTTATATACTGCGCATCCAGTTTCTCTAATGCGAGGCCACCAGAGGATGAAGCTTCTGCTTTTGATCGACGATAAAAAAAATAGCAATATAAAAATGAACGCTCTCCATGTGCATGAAAACGGGGACCCTGTTGGAAAGCAGGGAGACCGATTCCACAGACCGTGGTCACCAGCCTGGTGGCATGGCTCACAGAATCTTGGCGCTGGCCTACAGCTCACACCTCCATGGCAGTTCACTGGTGGCCTGGCGTCCCTGCGCCAGACTGTAAGCACCGTCTTTCGCTGACCACCGCACTGTCTCCAGCCGCAGGTGGACACGGTCCTGCAGGGTCCCGCCGCGGTCCGGGATAGCTGCTTTCCCTAGGACGGGTCTCGCACCCCACGGCGGCGGCAGCAGCGCTGGGACTTGGGGACGTCTGCGGTTACGGCAGCAGTGACAGCGATGTGCCATGGGAAAGGCCCACCTCGGATAACGGAAACAGCGCAGACATCACCAGTGGTGGAATCGTGGGAAAACGGCCACCAACAGCTGGGACAGCAGAGGGCCAGGGCGGCTGCAGGGAGACCCAGCTTCTGCGCTGCCGGCAGGGCCAGGGCCGTGCCGGGGACTGCACGGACGGCTTCCTTCGATCCTGGATCTAGACGGATGAGAGCTCAGGTGACCCGACCGGGGTCGCCTCGGTGGCCTCCGCGTTGGTTGGGCTAAATGAGGCTCCGGTGGGCAGTCGGCAGAAGGGAGTGGCCAGGCGTCTCTCTGTCCCCGGGCCGGCCCTGCCAGGCCTGCCGCAGGTTCGGCTTCCGCCCAGGGACCCGGGGTCCCAACAGCAGCCCCTTTAGTTCACCACGTTGTCGCGAGCCCCCCCACATTGCCTCCCTCGGCGATCCGGTCGCCTCTGTAACACCTGCGCCTGATTTAGGTGCCCGAGCCGCCGCCACCGGACTTCTTCTCCCTAAGCCTGAGTTAGAACACGCTTTCCCTCTCCCGGGATCGAGGCTCAGCGAAGGAAACAAGCCGGCGGGCGGTAAGACGACGCCTCGCCAAGTGCGTCTGGTCACCGGGGCTGGCGACGCGCTAAGCCCCCGCTGCGGGGTCCTGCACGGAGACCCCGGTTCCGTCGTCCCGGGCGCGGCCTCGGCGACCGCGTTATCCGGAGTCGGGCTGGTTCTGACGAGCTGGCGGGGCGGGGACACAACGCCACTCCACGTCGCGTCCTCGAAGCGCGGTCCCCAGCACCTCCCGGAACCGTGTGAGATGCGCCTTCTGGGGTCCCCACGCCCCAGGCCTGCGGAATTGGAGCGTGAGCGCAGGGCCCGGCGGCCTTCCCAGACCCCCCAGGGGAGTCTGGGGGCCACCAGGCTGGGCGCTGCCCCTGGCCGGTCCCCCTGCGCCTC
>NW_006430460.1:4499182-4508889 GCF_000325575.1 Pteropus alecto
CGCCGCCGGGATCGGCCACAAGGCGCCACGAGGGCGCCCTCTCTCTGGCGCGCGTCCCCTGCGTGAGCACAGCGCTGCCGCGACCCTGGCGACAGCGACCCCAACGTTTTCTCCTGCCAGGTTTTCTTCGTCATACACTGAGGACAGAACGAGCGCACGTGCTTGACGGAGGGCAGGACCAGGCCTATCAGCCGCGCGACACAAGGCGACGGTGGCGCGAGGTCCCGAAGGGGCAGGACCTGCGGCGAGGCCGGCAGGAGTCCAGAAGACAGCGCTGCCGCGACCCCGACGACAGCGACCCCAACGTTTTCTCCTGCCAGGTTTTCTTCGTCATACACTGAGGACAGAACGAGCGCACGTGCTTGACGGAGGGCAGGACCAGGCCTATCAGCCGCGCGACACAAGGCGACGGTGGCGCGAGGTCCCGAAGGGGCAGGACCTGCGGCGAGGCCGGCAGGAGTCCAGAAGAGCCAGGCGTCCGCCAGGCTCCATCCGCAGCCGGCGCGGGAGGCACTGGGCGCATCAGCCCGGCGGGGTGTCACGGGCCCTGGGGGCGCACAGGAGGGTCCGCCAAGAAGCTTTTGCGGGCGAGGCCTCTGATCGCACAGCGCACGACACTCGATGCCCTTGCCCCAGGAGGACAAGCGTTGGCCTGAGCTACAGTCAGGAAGGCGAAGGACTGCAAAGCCGGCTGCGCCTGCGCCTTGGGGCGCGCCCGGCCTGGAGAGCCCTGCGCTTGGGGCGGCGGCGCGCGCTGTCCAGCAGAGGGCGCCTGTGTCCTTCGCTCTGTGTCCATCCGCAGCACGTGTCCCCTCTCGTTGGCCCCCAGAGCAAACAGAAGAAGGACTTGCGTTTTGCTGTCTGCGGAGCTGGTTCCATGTAGCTCTGACAGTTCTGTTACATTCCAAGCAGTTGTAATTTTTTCCATGGGGACTTTGGGATATCAGATTTGGACGTCAGGGAAACGCGGGCCAAGCCTCGTCTAACAATACCCTGACGACGGTATGTGGGCTCTGAGCTTCTGGGATGACCTGTACCAACATTTCCTTCATTAGCGCCCACCAACGAGACCTGTCAGTGAGGTAATACTCTCGAATATGTTCCTGCACGTTTGAAAGAGTTTTTTGCATAACACAGAAAACAAGTACCGGATCCACTCAGAATCCTGAAGTAAGTGAGTGATGTATTTTCTTCCTATTCAGCCACGGCCGATGGAGGCAGCGCCAGTGACACGTTCAGACGTAAGGAACGTGACACTTTCAGATGGCACCCAGGGACAGGAAAAGGGCCGTCTGTCCCACAGGGGAGGAGGACACATGGAGACAAACACGCAAACTCCTCTAAGTGGCCAAAAAAGCGTGGGTGGAGGAACCCGGACAATAGAAATCTGTGGCTTCTGGGCTGAGCGTGGAGTGGACAGGTAGGAAATGGGCCAAGTGGATGAGAGAGCGAAACACAAGTTCAGTTTTAATGACAGCAGACAAAAGCGTGTGCGAAGCAGCCTTCGCTGTGCCCGGTGCCTGGTCCACCGGCACGTGGGTGAGCACGCCATTTTTACAGTGGATTTATGCAATTTTCGGCTTTCCTGGGAAATAAGTGCCCCTTCCGCAGCTTTTTACCCCTAAGTAATATGACACGGTCCAGGTCAGGCTCTGCGCTCTGGACGGCTCCCTGCAAAGGCGGGCGACACCAACACCTCTGGGGGTGACACGTTGGCTCGCTCTGCTCGCAGACTCTCTTTCCAAAAAGGAGAGGAGCTGGGGAAAAGCCCCTCTCTCCGTCGCTTCGTCCTGTCCAGCGTCCCCTCCGCAGGCCTCGGCCGCAGACGCGGTGCTCCAGCCTTTGGACGTGCCCCGGCGTCCCAATGGCCGATCATGCGGACATGCCGGCCCGTGGGAAGGCTGCTTCTGCGGACGTAATCACGGGGGCAGAGGATGAGAGGGCGGGCTGTGTGGCTCTGAGTGTGCCCCGTCTTGTCTTTATCTGGGGGTAATTGGACTTGAGAGGGCAGGGCCTCTAATGAGCTGCTTCTGTCCCCTAATGGACGGGGCCTGGGAATTAGGGCGGCCCCTGCTGTTCCACTTGAGGACAGCCAGTCCCTTCAGGAAGCTGGTGGCCTCGCTAATGGCAACAATTACAGAATAAAAAAAAAAATCAGTTAGAGACTAATCTCATTGAGCCACAACAGGCCTGTGACAATGTCCATTCAACGACCAGGACTTCAGCGTTGTTGGCCAGAAGTGGTTTGCATGTCTACAGAGAAAGCCACAATAGACACAGTGTGACACTAACCTCTTCCCCTCCGCAGAAACAAAACTGGGAGGCGAGGGGGGCGGAGAGGCAGGCCTTCCCTCGGAATCCGCCTTCTGCAGAGGTGGCTCGAGTCCAGGGCGCCGCACGTGACAAGCGTGGGGCAGACAGGAACACGCGCCCTCCCCCACCTCTGCCCGCAGAGGTACCTGCAACGAGCAACGAGGGACAGAAGCCGACGCCTGTCCCCGTGATGAGAATCCACAAGGACCGTTGGACTCGCTTTGTGTGACTATCACGGACCAGATTCCCGTCACAGGTTTTAACCACACGAGAGTAACAGAGCGGGGGCTCCCGCGCCTGGCCGTGACAGCCACCGTGCTCTAAGGTCACATGGCTTGGCGATACCGACTCTGTTAGAGTGTCGTTGGCCTTGCCAGGGCGTGTCGGCAGCGGCTTGGGCTGGACCGGGAGGAAGGAAGGGAGGAGGCGAGGCTCCCCATGGCCTGAAGAGAACCGCTCCAGCTTAGCCCGCTTCCTCTAAATGATTCGGTTACTTTGTTTTTACTGGGTTTAATACGTGAGCACATCTGACATGATAGACACATGCTACATCTCCTGGAGAGAAAGGCCTAGGTGTTAAACGAATTGCAAAATATCTTTAAATATGAAAAATCGTGCAAGAAGAAAATCGAAGACAGCAATACGTCTACTGGGTGGATTCAGAAATAAGCCGGGTTTTTCCATCATCATAGCTTTGAATATGTTTTAGCTTTTTAATTTCTTTTTTTTTTTTTTGAATTTGTTCGTGTGTGATAGCCGCTCAGATGCCATCTAAAAACCGTGGACACGAGAGGAAATGACAGCTACGTTTCGTGTCCGAGGTTTTAGAAGTCCTCGCCGTCCCTTCAAGGCTGAAGCCTGCGTCTCAGCTGTACACAAAAACAGCTCGTAAAATATAATTTCGCGGGGAGGTGATCCCTTATTCGGTCGGGATGAGGAGCCAGGGCTGAATTCAGCTCACGAGTGACCAAGTTAGCTTACATTATTTGTGCATGAAAATAATTGCAGGGGCCCAAAGGGAGGGGCCTTTCGAAGGGCTGGCTCAGGTGTGCAGGCGTCCTGCCCGGTCAGGTCGGCTCCTGCACTGCTCGCTGTCTGCTCCGCTCCAGTCATGTCAAGGACTTGACTGAAATGAAGTTTTCTGGGGAAGGATTTGCTCCTTTTCACTGCAGAATTAGCGAGGGCGAACCACTCACAAAAACGCCTGTTTGGAGTTTGACGTGCAAGTTGTGCTTTGCCACTTGTCAAAACTTTGCTGTATTTTTAAGGCACTTTTTTCCACTGAGAGTTGATGAAATCAGGCCATTGGGGGAGTTCCCGAACCCCCCGAGGAACTGCCGTTGTTGTTAGCATCCAAACAGAATGGGGTTTGGCCAGAGACGGGGCGATTTCTAAATCAGATGTAGATTTAGGGTGCAAAATCGCTTCCTTGTGATCGCTGGGTCAGGAAGCACATTCCTTACTTTGAAAACTCAAACGAATGCTTTCCTTTGGAGCGAGAACAAAAAGAACCCGCCAGGCCCGGAAGGCAGCCCCGTCCTGCTGTGGGACTGGACCCATCGCCCTGGGGGACCCGTGTGCGGTGACGGGGACAGGGCCGGCCCCTGGTCCACAGAGCGGCCAGTGCTGACTGCCGTCAGGTCAGGCGGTGGCAACAACGTGCCAAGTCGCTGAAGAAAACAAGCAGGTACCAGTTTCTGCACACTCGTCAGGAGATGCGTGCGTTTTTAAATTTAGCGCATTTCTGCTGCTCAATAAATGTATAATAATAACCATCATCACATTTTTTATTAGACACTGCGCATTTACGAGCGAGCTTGGTGGTCTCTCTGGGCCTCTGCCAAAGTCTAGTGCAGCCTCAGAGCCGTTCAGATTCCTCTAAGAGGGTTTTTTTCCTTCCTGCGTCCTCTAAGGAACAACAACAGCAAGCATTCCTACACTCGCAGGGAAGTGAAGGAGGTACTTTTAATTTATCGGGGAGTCAGTCCGCCCCCGCTTTTCAAAGCCAAAAGTGTCCTTCTAGAAATCTGTGTGCTCTGTAACAGAAGTTGAGAAGAAAATCACCACTTGCAAAGGGCAAGAAAAAAATGCTGCGTTGTTTGCCGTTCGCTCAAAAACTGGTTTCTGATCCGAGGGTCAGCGTTCACTGACCCATGGTGCCATGCAGCAGGCTTCCTTGTCAACAATGGCCGAGCTGGGGCCTGGCACAAAAATGCCGCCCGGCTTATCGGAAGCCAGAAATGAATGATGGTTGAAGGCCCAGTTTCTGCTGCGACGTCGCGGCTAATGCACAGCAAATGCCCGGAGCGGGTGAGGAGTGTTTTGGAAAGCAGTCTGCAGAGTCATTTTACAGAACTTGACAACGTCCCCCCTGTATCTGAGCACATCCTGACGACCCAGATGACAGTGGCTCGGAGAGGGGAATTTAATTTTGGGGGGGGATAACCTGCTTATCCGATACACCTCAACCTGGAAAACAGAAATGTGAGGCAGGATGCTCCTTCAGCCCCCCAAGACTTCTCCACTCAGCCCTCAAGGTGCATCAGCCCCTCCCCGGATCACCCGACACGTTGGCCAGCAGGACAGACAGCCTGCCTTGGTAGAGCTCACAGTCGGGAGGCGTTGGGAGCAGACCCTACTGACTAGAAAATGCAGAGAAAAATCCAAAAATGTGCAATGTGAGGTTGGAGGGCCCGGCAAACGAGAGCGAAAGCGGTCAGCGGGACCTGGCGTGGACGGGGAGACGGTGGAAACTGGCCCTCGTCGTGGAGAGGACAGAGCCAGCCCTACCCTCGGACAAGGCACCAGGCCGAGTGCTAGGATCTGACTCCCAAGACGGGAGAAGCGGACGCGGCACCGGCAGTGACACGTGGTCCCTGCTGACGCCACCGCTAGCTCGCTGGAAGCTTTCTTTACTGTCTTTAAAGCCCCGGACGGCGGCGACAGGGTTTGACATGAACAGGGCGTCGCCTGGGGCAACACGGAGCAGTGGGTCCTCGCACCGTTGGAGCGCGCGCAGCGACGTTCTCGTTGTGGCGGGGTGAAGTGGCAGCCGCGTGCGAGGCTGGTCCCCGTGCCAGGGACGCTGTCTGCACACACACCCCGCGCGACGCGCGTGTGTGCCACACGCACGTTCAAGACGTGCAGTCAACATCTCTACGCGTCACCCCCAGGAGACGTGTTTGGGGGTTCCTACAGCGCTTTCATCTCTTGAGAGCTAGGCAGGCGCTGGGGGAGCCGGGGGTCAGCGCGAAGGTCGGCACAGGCCAAGGTCAGGGCCTGGGGGGCCGCCACCCCGTCTGCTCTCCCTCTGCTTCTATCGCGGGATGGGCCCCGGGGGCCGGGACCCGGCCTTGCGCAGCGCTGGGTCCCCGGCATCTCGCCAGGCCGTGCGTTTGGGAGGTGCTGACCGCAGCTGGGCGCCGTAAGCGGGCGAGGAAGGGCGGTCTGGGGACCCGCGGCGCCCGGGCTGCGCTGGGCCGGCACCCGGGGCGGCCGTCTGGGCACCTCCAGGGGCCCTGCGGCATGCAGGGAGGGGTGGAGGTCAGGGGGACCCGCGCCGGGTCGGAAGGGTGTCACCGTGGCGTCGTCGGCAAGACTGACAGGCAAACGTCCGCCACCAGCGGGAAGTTGTTGGCTTCTGGTCTCGTGGGAAGATTGCAGAGGGTCCCGCGTCCTGGGTGAGCGGGTGGCCCACGGCGTGGCGCTGATTTCCAGCAAGCGAGCAGCGTGGCAATGCGCGTGACGTGTGCCCGTGTGCCGCGTGGCAATGCGCGTGGTGCGTCCGCATTTAAAGGCACGCGCGTGGGGACTTGGGGAGGTCCGGAGGGGCCGCGGCAGTGCGCTGCGCGCACGTGGAGAGAGGGTCTTGCTTCCCCCTCGTGCCTCCGAAGCCCGCAGTGCAGTGACGTGTGTACTATGTGTGGACACTAGGAAGGGAGCATGACAACTGTCCTGCTTTAGCAGCCAGGAACAAACGCACAGATATACGTATTCAATACTCATTACTTAATGACTGGCTATCGACTTATTGGTTTCTCCTTGGGAGCCGAAGCGGAACCGTTTGCGTGAGGAAGAGACCACCCTTTACGAGTAAGAAGTCCCCATTTTTCATGATCGAAAGCCCTGCCTTTTGCTGGGGCTTCTGTTTCTCTTAGTGAGGAGTGTGCCCAGTGTCCCCCAAGGCCCTCCGGACTTGTGTCTGGATGGGGAGGCCCCAGTTCAGACGGGCTTCTGTCTTCTCACCCCAGGAGTCCTTAAGTCCACGAGTCAGCTGTCCCCTGCTGCGGGGTCCTGGCCGTGGGCACCGGGACGGGCAGATTTCTCAGGCGCTCACAACGGTTGCAGCTGGTGAGATGCTCAGGCTGGGCCGCCCCTGGGAGTTTCGCAAAAGTGCATGGAGGTGGGGGTCTGCGTGGACCAGTTTACTCCACGTGTTTGTGGGTGCAGCGTGCTCCCAGCTGCTCCCCACGGTCATCCGTGGCGGAGAACAACCGGAGAAAAACAGACAAGGGAGTGAGAAGCATCAGAAAAGCCACTGCCACGTGGCACCGCAGAGTCCCGCCAGACGTGGGTCCCCGTTCGCCTACCCAGAGTCGCTTGGGGTAGGCGTTCAGAATGCAGGTGTTTGGGTCCCATCCCAGGCACGTTGAATTGGAATGTCTGTGGGTGAATCTCGGGGACGTGCATTTTAAACTGGGATCCCTGGCGACTCCCCGGTAAGCTCTGGGGCCCCCGGAGCATAGACCCGGCTCAGCAGGCAGGAATCAGTTTACAGGATGAAGAGGGGCCTTGGACACGTGATTGAATTACGTTTTAAGAAAATTTAATCCATCCACCTTCCCAATAGAGGTTTTGTATCTCAGTGACCGATTTCGCCAAACGAAAGACAAATTTCTGATTATGTTGATTACTGTAGCCATAATAATGCTGTGGCTTCGGAGTCTGTGTCTACGTGGTACCTTTTTACCCAGGATCTTCATGTAAATTATGGGCATCCTTCTCACCATGGTTTTGACGGAGTTTGTAAACATTACTGTCCTCACTTTAAATAAGTCTGCGATTCGCAAAGTCACATCCTGGAAATAACAACCAGTATTTCTGCAGACTTTGCTGCAGTTCACACACACCAAATGGCACAAGAAGAATATTTTTGTCATTAATATCTGAGCTTTACCCTCTAATGGGGTGGCATTCAAATCTTTGAGTGCCGTTAACAGTATTATAAATTTATAACTGGATTCTGAAAGGCTGGTCTCAGAAACTAAGTTAAGATCAATACTCTAATCATTCTATGTTTTTGTGATGAACTTTAGAAGTCATGTTAATAAGACTTTCTCTGATACAAAGATTCATTTTAGAGAGGGGAAAATAGTTGTGAAAATACTGTTTCTGAAATTGTAGGTCCCTTTTTCTTTTCGAATCATAATTTATGAGTCCAGTTCCCGTTTTGCATTTTGCTTTGGGCACGTCTAAATAAATCAAGTCAAAAGCTTGTGTAGATGTCTAGATCAGCATTCCCATCAGAAAAGGAGGTAAATCCTAGCGGTAAGGCTGAGGTGGGTCCTGAGGAACTGTATCTTTGTCACTCCCCACATAGTCCTGAGGCCAAGGCAGGACCGAGACCTATTTCTGGGGTGTCCTGTGATGGGGACAATGCACTGTGTAATCTTGACTTCAATAAAAAATGGGAATCATGAAACATTATTTTCCAAAACAAGTTTGTACTTTTTCCTTTTATTTTGGTGGTCAACATTGAACCCCAGTGTGACATTCAGATGTCTATTATTTTAGTGTCTGAAATCAAGGCTCTGCCAATAATTTAAGATAAATCTAAATCACTGTCTTATTTTTCTTTGTCACTTTTTGCAGGGTTTGGTGAGATGATCTCAACATCCTCTTCCAGTTATACGATTCCATCTTGCGGCTCTGGCGAGTGAGTACCTGAGCTAAACAGGTTGAAATGTCTAGGCCTGGATGAGTTATAGCTCCAGGTACTCCAAGAATTCATGTGTATAACGGCAGCACCTGGTCAACGGTATTTGAGAAACCTTTCCGTGACACTAAACCATCTGCTGCTGCACTAAAAAATAATGGTTTATATATATCAGTATGTGGCCGAATCAGTCTTTTTAACCAATTCTCCGTTACTGACCATTTAAGTTATTTTGAGTTTTTCTTCGCTTTTCCTGGTGTCTTTTTTTTTTTCCTTCAACGGGTGTCATGGTTAATTTTATGTGTCAATTTATGTGCCAGATATTCGGCCAGAGGTTATTCTGGGTGTTTCTGTGATGGTGGTTTTGGACGAGGCTCATGTTTACATCAGTCGGCTGAGTAAAAAGCAGATTGCCCTCCATAAGGAGGGTGGGCCTCACCCAATCAGTGGAAGGCCCGCGGAGCACGGGCGACTGACTCTGCCCCGCGCCAGAGAGAAGTCTCTGCCCGATGGCTTTCCAACTAGGACATTGGCACTTCCTGGTTCTGCAGGGCCTTCCAGCCTTTGACCTTGAACTGGGGCATCGGCTCTGCAGATTTTTGGACTTGGCAACTTCCACACTCACAGGAGCAGGCTCCTTATAATAAATGACTTTATATATATATAAATGAATCTCTCTATGTGCACACACACACATCTGCGTGTAGATGTCATATTGGTTCCGTGTCTCTGGTGAACCCTGATTAATACAAGGGGCAATGAAAAACACACAATTTTTAGTGTGTTTTCAACCTTTCTTTTTTTTTTTCCTCAATAACAAATATATTGGATTGTTAGCAGAAAAATATAGGTTGCGTTACTTGTAAATCGGATTCCCTGGCCATGAGGATGCTCCGGCCACAGCCCAGAAAACGTCCCTTTATTCCGCTTTTGAGATGACATAGGGTTTGAAAAGAGCAAGTGGTATTTGCTGTGAGTTCAGTAAAAGGATCCGTGAACCCCATGCAGCATTGGTGGTGCGCGCGGCTGCCTTCCCAGAATCAGTGGAAACTGAATAAATCACTCGAATTATGCTGTTTAAAAAATAACGTGAATTATGTTTCACAATAAATGGACAATGGAGTAGACACGTCATACATGTGATCACATTTAAAGTTTTAACAGTTGAACTATAGTCAGTAACAATAACTCTCACTCGGAACACTAGACCTTTCGGCCTTTTGAAAAGTGGGCATATTTTCTTCACCTTGCCCTCCCGAAATCACTGAAAACTCTGACACGATTTTAAAAGGCAATGTTGGCAGGGTCGGGACACCAAAGGGTGAGAAGGTTTAACAAGTTTATTTTCTTCATAGACCGTTTTTGAAGAACTCGATTGGAATCTATGGCCGAATTCTTGCTAGTACGGTCCGGGACACGGTCCTTGACCTGGACCCCACGGCCATTCTGGGTCGAGGAA
>NW_006430460.1:4509044-4518319 GCF_000325575.1 Pteropus alecto
GGGATTAGAGCCCCGTGGCCTGAGTTAGGCCGGTTCTCTAGACCACGAAGGGGCCGTAGCCTAAAATAAATTTTAGTAAATAAGAGCAGTCCTAATGACAATAACCGTAAGGGAGGCGACCATCATAATACGTTGGAGACCACCCGTGGGGAGCAGCCAGCCGCCACCTTCTTCCCCTTGACGGTTGACCTTGTGCTTGGTAGGAAGTGGAGTTGGCTTAATGTTCACTTTTCTGATGCCTCCCTCTCTCCCTCCCTCCCTGTCTGTCTGTCTGTCTCGGTTCCGACCAGGATGAAAGCAACAACCTGCCCAGAATAAGAATGCCGCCCTGATCCGTTAAGGCACTCTCTGGAGAGAGCTTCTGAAGCGCAGTGAGTGAAGTCCCATCCACCGAGCACCGGGTCAGGCTGGCCTCGGGAGGCGGGCAGTGTTTCCTGGGCTCATGGTTTTGGGGGAGGGGGGCGGTCTGACGTGAGCTGAGCTCCTGTGGCTTTAAGTGAACTAGGAAGTCGGAGAAAATAAGAGAGACGCTGAGTGGGCCTGAGGGTCGGTTTGATGTGTCCACTCAGCCAGTCTACAGACCCCAGTTATTCGGTCACACGGCCACCCAGGTGTTGCTCCCAGGCCCTTCGCAGATGTGGGTGAGGGCTCCGATCAGAGGACTCTAAGTAAAGGTTAAAAGTGACCCGAGGCAAGCCGGTGCGCCCGACCCAACCAATGTCACCGACTAGAGCAGAACCGAGATTTCTGAGCTGGAAGACGTCATGTCCGCCCAGCAGTGCCAGCTCCTGCCTCGGAGTTTCTGCCCTAGGCCTGCCCTACAGATCTTGAACTTGGCCTTCTGCCCCCATGGTCCCTTGCCGTGAATCCCACCGCCCTTCCCCCACCCCTTCTCTGTTTCCCCATAAGCCTGATGAGCAAACCAACGGGGCTCAGGAGAATGACCACTGCAGTCCTTACCGAAGGATGTCGCGAGGACGAGACCCCGTCTGATCTGTTTTGTGTCCTTCCGGAGTCCGGCACGTGGCTCTCGACAGATGAGGGGTCGAATGAGATGATTATGAGTGATCACCCCGAACTGCTCTGCAGTATATAAGACCATTTTTGAACGTCTCTGCCCAGCCCAACTCCTGACAGAGGAGTTTCTTCCCACGTGCCTCTTCATCCCCAATTCTCTGCATTTCCGCCCCTCCCCCAGTCTGTCTAAGAGGAGGAAAGGGACACACTCGCCAGTGCCGTGTGGTGTCATTGCCCGCTCCACTGCTTCTACGCGTGTGTGACGTGCAGTCAACATCGAGACATGCAAAGAAGCAAGAAAATACGAATGACAAAGAGACAAAAGCAGACAGCAGAAGCAGACCAAACTGTAAAACCCTGGAGTTAACAGGTAAGAACTTTAAAATGAAATCCAAGAGAGTGTATATGTATATACACACACACACATTTTATATATATCTAGACAGAGAGAGAAAAAGAGAGAGAGAGAGAGAGAGACAAAGAGAGAGAGAGACAGAGAGACAGAGAGAGAGAGAGAGAGAGAGAGAGACAGAGAGAGAGAGAGAGAGATGGAAATATGGAAAATTTCACCAGAGAATGGAAATCTATTAAAAAAATCAAACGGACATTCTAGAACTGAAAAACTACTGTCTGAAACCAAGAGCTTAGTAAAGTGGTTTAACAGCAGAATGGACACAGTAGAACCGAGGAGTGAATCAGAAGAGATTAATAGAAAACACCCAAACTGGAAGACAAAGAGACTAGCTAATAGAAAACAGAACAAAACAGAAATGTCTAGTAACATACACGTAACTGTAGTCCAGACGACGAGAAAAGAGATGCTAGGGAAGAAGCAATATTTAAAACCAGGACCCAAGAATTTCCCCAAACCAGAGGACATCAATGATAGATTTAAGAAGCTCGGTGAACGCCTAGCAGAATAATCGCACACGAAATTATATCTCGGGGCAACGTACTGAAGCTGCTGAAAAGTCGAAGACGAAAAGAAAAATCTTAAAAGCATCCCGAGATGAAAGACACATTACATGCAAAGTAGCAACAACACTATTTAGAGACGACTTCCCAATGGAAACGACAGAAGCTCTAAGACAGTAAATGAAATGACAGCTTTCGAATGGTGGAACTATCAACCGGGGGTCCTGCACCCAACGAAAACATCTTAAAGGATGAAGGTGAAATAAACGTATTTTCTGACAAAAATGGAGGGAGTTTGCGCCAGGAGAAAAAAGAAAAAAATACAGACAGAAGGACAGTGTTTCCAGGTGAAAACAGGAAAATGTAGGTGGAAATAGAGAAAAGGGCGGATAGGTGCCCAGCTGTGCGACTTCGGTCAAGTGTCTTAACCCCTCGAAGCCTCAGCTTCCTCCACCGGGACCCACAGGGACGATAATGTCTAATTCACAATGTCGTGAAGTTTAAAGAAAATAATGGATGTGACGTTCTTCGTCTGTAGTGGGTGTTTGATAAGCGTTTTCCCTCTTGGACATAAATGGCGGCACGACGTAAAGAGCATTCTTGCTTACACCCCGTGGATATTCTAAAAGTAGAGACATAGGCAAGAAAAGAAGTTAAAATGGGGTATGCTGGTGTGCCCCAAGGGGAAGTGCAGAGAATTGGGGATGGAGAGGCACGTGGGAAGGGCTTGGCCAAGGGTGGACCGGACTTATTAGGAAAGAGATAGGAGGGGGCGGCATCTGGCAGGGGTCCCCTGGGGCCGATGAATCTGACTTGATCGCATTTTCAGAGGTGCGTCGCTTCGTGCGCCTGGGCCGTGTGGAGGAAGGGGGGCCCCTGATCACAGTGTTTTCTACAGTTCTCTGAAGATCTTTGCATCGTGCTTCCATTCCCTTCAAAGAGGAAGGCGTGCTTACTTAAAAAATTAAACTCTGTTCTTGTTTTTGTAGATAAAGACTGCGTTGATGTGGTTCAAAAAGGTAAGAAAGTGTATAATGTGGAAACTGCCCCCCACGCCCTGGCCCCTTGTCTCTCGGCCACACGAATTCTTTCCCCGAACCCAGCCAAAGCTGTCGTCTTTGTTTCTCGTGTGTATTTCCAGAGATTTTATGTATAAAATGTAGACGTTTCCCTCTTGGACATAAATGGCGGCACGACGTAAACGTTGCTCTGAATTGTGTTTTTTTCCTTAACCATATTCTTTGGGGAGCGGACCCCAGCAGCACGGGCACAGAGGGCCTCCCCGATTTCTCCCCTTTAGCGTGCTGCTTAAGATCCCGGTTTACGGCTTTGCGACAACTCGCGTAAGCAGTCATTCCCGATGGACACAGGGGCTCCTTCGCATGTGTTGCTACCACGAAGAAAGCTACAGCGAGGAATCTTCTGCACGTGTGTGCATAAATAGTTAAATACCTCAGTTTCCAGAAGAAAAGTTGCTGAGCCAAAGGATCCATGTATTTATGATTTTATGAGGTTATTACCAAAGCACCTGTCATAACGGCTGCGTTGGCTTCATCTCCACGGCCATGTGCGACAATGCCTGAATCCCCCAAACTCAAACACGGCCTTTCACATTATCCTTTAAAATTTGTCAAATTTATGGGTAAAAAAATGGTATATCGGCATGGTTTCGTTTTGCATTTCTTTTATTACGCATGGAGTTGAGCATATTTCCTAATGTTTAAGAACCGTTTGTATTTCCCTTCCTGTAAACTGTTTTCTTCCACTGCAGGCGTTTTTTCTTTCATCGCTTTAAATATTTCATTCCACTCTTCTTCGCTTGCATGATTTTTAAAGAGGATTCTGATGTAATTCTAACCCTCGTTCCTCTATAGGTAAGTTTTTATTTTACTTTTATTTACTTATTTATTTTGCCTCTCTGGGCTTTTCCTAGATTTTCTCTTTGTTTTTAGTCATCTGCACCGTAGGCACAGAAAACGATACGTTGACTATGACACACAGTGTAGGTTTTTTGGTATTTACCCTCTTTAGTGTTTCCTGAGCTTCCTAGATCTTGGAACTTTGGGAAAATTCTCCACCGTTATGCCTTCAAATATCTCCTCTGTGTTCTCCCTCTCTTCTGGTGATTCCCATGAGGTGCACGTCACCCCTTTAGTTATTATCCCACAGTTCTCAGATATTCTGTTCCACTTTTTTTTTTTTTTTGACCTTTGCGTTTCAGCGTGAGGAGTTTCTATGGACACGCGTTTGAGCTCACTGGCTCTCTCCTCGGCTGCGTCCGGTCCCCGGACGAGCCCGCCGAGGGCACTCTCCATTTCTGTTTTCGATGTCCAGCGTTTCCAGTAGAACTGCTCCTTCAGGCTTCGTCTCTCTGCTTACGTCGCCCGTCCGTTCCTGCCATGTTGTCTGCTTTTTCCTTGTGGCCTCGGCACGTTCATCGTGGTTATTTCAAACTCCTAGTGCGATCATCCCCCCAAATCTCTACCTTGCTGAGTCTGGTTCTGACACTTGCTTGTTCTCTTTATACTTGTTTTTGTGGGTTTTTTGTTTGTTTGTTTGTTTGTTTTTTCACCTTTTTTTGGTATGCCTTGTAATTTTTTTTGTTGAAAGCCGGATGTGATGTACCGGGTAAAAACTGCGGAAGTGGACAGGCTTCGGTGTAAGGTTTTCTATTTCTCTCGCTAGGCGTTAGGCTGCTTTTGCTGTTTCTGCTGTTTGCAGTAGCCACGGCGTCAGGGGCTACGATTCCTCTTGGTTTTCTCGCTCTTGTCTCCCTCCCGTCTGAACCCTGCAGCTCTCGAAGCTCGAATGCTTGTTCTCGCATGGGAGCCCAAAGGAAGCGGCGGGGAGGAGTGGGGGCAGGGCGAGCGTCCTGTGGCCTTGTGACTCTGTCGCAGTCCTTCGGCAAGGCTGAGCTGAGTGGTTCTCCCCAACCTCACTGTGTGCGAGAGGGACCGGAGCTGGTCCTTCCCTCCCCACAGGCTGCTTGGGTGCTGGTGAAACAGTTCGTCTTGAGGGCAGACTTCGCTGAGGAAAACAGAGGTCCCGACACATTTCAGAATAGTCACATCGCCTCTGTCGCTGGAGG
The DNA here is from genome assembly GCF_000325575.1 of Pteropus alecto. Taxonomy (NCBI): domain Eukaryota; kingdom Metazoa; phylum Chordata; class Mammalia; order Chiroptera; family Pteropodidae; genus Pteropus; species Pteropus alecto. The sequence continues at coordinate 4,514,065 of NW_006430460.1, forward strand.
ACGCGGGACGGGGTTTCCCAGATTTCTCGGTGAGAACCTGGCAGGGCTCCTGGAGATGAACCTCAGGAAAGCACAGGTCCTTCTAAGACGGGCCTTTTCTAAATTTTTACCTCTCAAGCTTGTCCACACCGAGCCCTCTTGATTCGGCAATTACAGTCTAAAGTGTTCCTGTTGCTTCGGGTTCCAGCTCTGGGCGTCTGCTCTGGGACCTTGTGATTCTCCGTGTCTGTCTGTCTGTCTGTCTGTCTGTCTGTTCCTCCCATCTTCAGGGCAGTGGTTGGTCCTGTGACCTCGATTCTTTGATGGGCCGGAGTCGCTGGCTTTGTTCGTTCACCCTTTTCCTTGGTGTGTGGACAGGAGTGACAACTTCCAAACTGGAAACCAGAAGCTGTGCTTTTCTTGTTGATTTGTAGGAGCCTCCTATAAATTAGGGAACTTAGTCCTTGATCTTGACATGAAATGCACATTTATCTATTTTGTCAGGTGCCTTCCGAATCTGTGTCCCGCCCACCGCCCCATGCAGTTAAATATTTTGTGTGTGGCTGAATGACCATTATTCTGTGAGGCATTTGAACTCGGAGCTGCAGTGACAGGCAAATCTTTTACCATGCTTTGCTCTACTGTACTTTCCAGATATTGCGATTTTTACAAATTGAAGGTAAGACCCTCCATCCGAAGGCTCAGATGATGGTTAGCGTTTTTTTTTTAGCAATAAAATATTTTAAAATTAAGGTATATACTTTATTATTATTATTTTTTTTAAAAGACACAATGCTATTGCACACATAACGGAGGGCAGTATAGAGTCAACGTAAATTTTATGTGCACCGGGAAACCAGAAAGTTCGTGAGACTCACGCTATGGTGACACTCACTTTTCTGTGGTGGTCTGTACCCCAACCCGCAGCGTCTCCGAGGTGTGCCTGTGGTAAGGCCGCCACAACTCAGATCATAAAAAAGTTCTTCCATTGTTTCTCTTAGTACTGGTTATGGTTTATATTTTATATTTAAATATTTGCTCCATTCGGGTCTTGTCTTTGTGTCCGGCGTGAAGGAAAGATGCTCCTTTTTCCTCCGGTTGTCTATTCAGTTGTTTCAAAACCCATTTCCTCAATACTTCATTTATCTGCCATCGATGGATTATAATGTGTTGTGTTCCAATATGTATTTGCGATTATTGCCATAATTTTTATTCTGTTTTACTGTGTTGGCTCTACTTATATGCTGATAATGAATAACTCACATGACAATACTACTCAGTTTTAATTAGTATAGCTTTAAAATATTTTAAAATATTGCGTGACTAGTTACCCCTTTATTTTTCTTATAAATTTCAAATATTTTTTGTCAATTTAAATTTAACTTTCTATATTAACTTTCGCATTAGTTTTTCTAATAAGAACGTTGGTGTTTTTATCGTGATCACATTTTTAGGTTAATTTAGGAATGATTGCATATTTATGCAAGCTTCAATGGTATCGAATTCTTTAAATTGAATTCTTTAAAATCTAAGAACATCGTATGCCTTTCTGTTTGTTTGAGTTTTCTTTCATGTCCCTAGAGAGATATTTCTTCACATGGATCTTGCCCATTTTTGTTAATTTTATTTCTAAGAATCTCATCTTCGTCTGCTTTTTTCTCCTGTTGTAACTGGGATCTTTATTCCTTCGCTATGTCTCTGAACTAGTTTTTTATATGTGTGTATAAGCTACTTATGTCTCTTTTATGGAAACATGCTACTTACAGACATTTAAAAGTATATGCCTATTATGACAGAGGGCAGTGCTACACAGTGGGGGTCCGAGGTCACCGAATGGGTTCCATCATTGATTAGCCCGGTGGCAACAGGTACGTTACTCCTTAAAAGCCAGTTTTTTTCCTGTGTCAAATGGATGATGTGAGCATCTACCTCATAAGGTAGTTTTGAGGAATAAAAAGATAAAATACAAAGGCGCTTGGCAGAGTTTCTGGAACACGTAAGCAGTGAGTAAACGCCAGCCATGGCAGTTCTGTGTTCTTACCATCCAGTGCCCGGGGGTCAGACCGGGAACAGATGTTCGCCTTCCCAACCCCTCCCCTGTACCCCACACCCTCACAGCTCCCAATCAAGGCCCCAGACTGGGGGCTGTAGAGTGTGTGTGTGTGTTGGCGGGGGGGGGGGAATGGGGAGATGGAGGTAGAGGACAGTGGCCCAGTTACACTTTGCCAGTTGTAGGAAGAAGTAAAAGGACTCAGTGACGATCTGCATTTGGGGGTGGCAGGAAATCAAGAGGCAGACACGTGTTAAGGAACAAAGCCATGGGGGTGAACAGAGCACTTTTTTCAAACGGTCCCCTTAGAGTCATAGGGACTTGAGAGCTTACAGGCCGTTTTTACATACGTGTATCATAAACCCATCTCGGCAGCAGCTCCCTGGGGTCCCCGAGTGGGCGGGGGTTGGGGAGCCAGGCCCGGAACCCTGACCCCTGCCCTCTGCTGGTGCCCAGTTCTTCTTTACGTCTCTCTTGACTTCCCTTGTCCTTTATTCCCATCTGGGCCTAAGTACTAAACTGTCAGCAGAAAAGACAGATGACAAACAGGAAGAAGAGGAAACAAGAAGGATTAAAATATTTCGAGAAGAAATAGCCCACGAGAGCTTTGGGCTTGAAATCAGGAATAGTATCTGCCCAATACCCCATGGGCATAAGTCCCTGGGGAGCTATATTCGGACCAGTACAATGATAGCTACCCTGCCTTAGGTGTCTGCTGTGTGCTGCCTGTTTTATGTGCATTTTTCCTTTTGTGCCTAACAACAATCTTCCAAGGCAGGCGTTATTATGCCAATGACACCGCCTGTCTCTAGAAAGCCAAGCCTCAGTCCTCCTGGAGCCTAACCTCTATAGCTAATTGAAGAACACTTGTAAAACACAGCCCAGGCCTGGACACAGGGACTCATCCTGGAGGAGCTGGGAGGGGACCTAGAAAGAGTCGCCACAGCCAGTGAGGCGAGTTCTGAAAAAAAAAACAAAAAAAAAAAACCGAGATGTGATAGCGAGAGGAAGACCTTGCTTCTGTGACTGTCAGAGGAAGCAGAGCAGACAGAAGCAGGGAGAGAAACCGGACCCGCAGGTTCCCGGGGCAAGGAAGCATCTCGACCTTCCCGCAGCCCGGGAGGCGGGTGAAACGGGGAGGAGGCAGACGGCAGTGGGGGAGAGGAGCCCAGAGGAGGCTGCTTCTGAGTGGGGGAATGCTCCACCAGCGACTTAGCCCTCTCTCCCATTGCTGAATTGCTTTTTAAAGTGACAGTCACGAGGCTTCAGGATTCGGAAGCGGAAATGGTCTTTGCTCATTGGCTGACAGTCTGAATCCAGCCGAAAGAATGTGGTGGGAGACAGCTGGTGGAAATCGGCCCAGTCTTGTCTACAGTGGGAACGTCCACGTGCTGCTGGTCTCCCCCTCCCCATCTCTCTTTCCGCCTGCCCGCCTCCCTTTCTTCAGCCGGTTTTATGCAAAAGTAACCAACCCGGCTTGCTGTACCCCAGCGGTCCAGAAACGCCCCTGTTTAACCCAGGGCTGCTGGCTGCCCCCCGAGGTGAACGCGAGCTGCTCGGGTGGTTCGCTGGGAAGTGACCCTTCCTCCCCAGCTTCTTGTGTCTGCCACGGAGCAGTTAACGTTGCATCCCACCGTGGATGTGTCTGTTGGAAATGCCGCGGGGCAGGGCGCTGGTGCTTCCTAAGCACGTGAGCGGGACGCAAGGAGCCAGCGCTGGACACCCAGTGACCCGGGACTGCGACAAATGGGTGTGGGATGGGAAGGAGGGAGGGTCACCTGGTCCTTGTCCTTCCTCCTCGCGCGGCTGGAGCACGCTGTCCACACGGGGGGAGAGTAAGGTCGCCCCAGGTCGCCTGAGCAATCTGCAAATTCATCATTGCCTTTCATCGTCTCCCCTTCCGTCCCAAGTGGGGGGCGGCCCTGCTTTGCCTCGCCGGCCCGGGGCTGCCTGCCTAGGCGGCTCCGACTCGTGCCCTAGGAAGGCTCCGATGCCCTTGCCGGCCGCAGGGGTCCAGTCTTGGCCCGGACATCGCTCCTCACCGCGCGCCCCGCAGTCGCCGGCTGTGCGCAAGTCTGGCCAACTTTCGCCATCCTGACCCGAGACTCGGGCCATGTCTATGACAATGTGAACAAAGAGGAGCAGGGAGAGGGGCCCGCGGGCGGCTGCGGGGCGAGTGTGAGTGTGAGTGTGTGCGCGCGCACGCGCGTGGCGGGGGACCACCGC
>NW_006430460.1:4519688-4521924 GCF_000325575.1 Pteropus alecto
CGGTCAGAGTAAAAACGGCGCATGCCTTCCCGGAGTCAGGACCCGTGGATTCTGACGTAGCCCGTGCATCTTAAAAATCCTGTAATAACGCCTAGGCATTGAAGTTGCTATGGTCATTCCGATCTGGAACCAAATGGAGAAACTACGGATTTTTTCCCTGATGACGGCCAGCTGGGATGAAGACCTTCCTGTCTGCTAGGAGCTGGGGTTCTCTCTATAGAGATACATAGATATGTTTATCAGCATGTCAATGTGTGAGTATAAAGCGCTGGTTTCTTAGACTATTAGTGGTTTGACCTTGAACCTGTGCCAGTGAAACAGCAGATTACTTTTATTTATGCATTTCATGGATTGAAGAAAAGAACATTTCTCTCTCTCTCTCTCTCTCTCTCTCTCTGCAGCCGCAGTAAGGGAGGGGAGTTGGATATACCTCGCCTAATATCTCCGGGGTTGGCACCATCATTGCTGTTTATCCCTGTGCCCCAGCAGCCCAGCCTTCTGATGGCTCCCTTAGGTGAAGTTGGAAACTATTTCGGTGTGCAGGATGCGGTACCGTTTGGGAATGTGCCCGTGCTGCCGGTGGACAGCCCCGTCTTGTTAAGTGACCACCTGGGTCAGTCCGAGGCCGGGGGACTGCCCCGGGGACCGGCGGTCACGGACTTGGATCATTTAAAGGGGATTCTCAGGCGGAGGCAGCTCTACTGCAGGACTGGATTTCACTTGGAAATCTTCCCCAACGGTACTATCCAGGGAACCAGGAAGGACCACAGCCGCTTCGGTAGGTAAAACGTTAACCCTCTAGTGTCTGTGGGTGACATGTCGGGGTTATGACTACCAAGAAGGGGGGGGGTAGGTGGCGGCAGGCTTGCGGAAGGGGTCTTTTCCTCGCCTCGGGTGGCACAAGCTGTAAAAAAAAAAAAAAGAAAAAAGCCGCCGGAATTGAGTCCTGCTGTTGGCACCGATGCAAGTCTACATCGAAAGACCTTTCTTCTTCCTTTTTTTCTTTTCTCTCTTTTTTTGTTTTAAAGGAGGGCATGATTTATAAATATAACTCAAGTCCCTCGTTCTTTTGCATCAGATACAGGGCAAGATGGGGTTTAGGAAGTTTTCTTTTGAAAGGACTGATTCCATGAGTTTAAAGCTTTAATGATTAACTGCTGAGAACTTAAAAATGCATTTTCCGGAAGGCGGTGTTTGTTACCACCTTGTGCCCCAAAAAGTTTTTGCCCCTTCGCTTTCCCTCCGACAAGAATCCTGCTTGAATTGTTAATGAAGCCTGCAGTGGATCCCCACCGTGAGGGCCTGAACCCCCTGGGGAGGTGGACCAAAGTCGCAGTTTGGACGTGGGAGGGAGCAGGATGCTCTCTGTGGGCGTCTGTCCTTTCTAGCTATCAAGTTGTTACTGCGCTCTGTAATTCTCATAGTGTGCAGCCTGCATGGGTCCCTGTGTGGCTCTCTGGTGTGAGTGTGTGTGCGCGTGCAAAAGCTGCGAGCTAATTCTAAAGGGCATTCAATTCCTAGGAGGGTACTTGTGACTCAGCATGGAGGCTGCAGACACGAGGGCTGGTGACCATACCCTTTCATGCCTGCACACACGTGCTGGCTGGGCCACCCTGAGCCCAGCAGCACGGGCTCAGCCAGCCCACACCCGGTGGGGGATTCTGTTTTTTTTTTTTTTTCTCCCCCCTCCTTCCACAAAAAAGAATAAGAAAAAAGAAATAAAAAGCGCCAGTTTGGGCAACCAGACTGTTGGAAGGAGTTAACTTCTGAACGGACCCACCTGACAACATTTAAAATGGGTCGTAAAAAACAGTCCCGCGGTGAATTTCTCCCTCCCGCTTTCATGCCAGATGTTGACCACAATCTAAACTATCTGTTTGGGTTCGCGGGGCTGTGGACGAGGCCAGAAGGCGCGGAGGAGGCAGGCCTGAGAGGGGTGGCCGAGCATTTCCTCCCTTTGCCCCCCACCGAGCCTCAGCCCCCAAATTGAGCCCACTGTGCAAATATTCCTGCCTAGCTAAAAATAAATAAATAAACCGGTGGCTCTCGGCTTTGCAATGATTCGAGTGAAGCACACCTCTCACCGCCAACCCCCCCACCCCCCACCTCTCCAAAGTGGTTGCTGCACAGCGAAGACTAAACTTTACTATCGGTGCTGCCATGGGGCGGCTTCGGGGCTGCCACCGCGCCCAGCGTTCGCACCCGGACGCGGGTGGTGGGCGCCGTGGGTGGGACC
>NW_006430460.1:4522107-4523179 GCF_000325575.1 Pteropus alecto
AGCTCCGCGCGGTCCTAACGCGCTCCGTGTCCGGCTCCCTCTCCCCGGCTGGTGCGCCCCGCGGTCCTGCGGGACTCCTGACTCGTGTCCCGGGCTACGGGCGGGGGCTGGCGCACTGATGGCCGCGTTTGGGAATCAGGTTTCTTGGCCCAAGTTGAGCCCCTTCGGTTCTCTTTGTGTGTGCGGGTCCGGGGGGCTGACGGCCGCCGCCCCGCTGCTCCGTGGTTTTCGGTGTGGGAACCGCTGGAGGCGCGCGCCGCGGCGGGTGACTTGGTGGCGGGGACCGAGGACGGGCTGGAGGTCGGACCCTGATCTCCCCCGTCCCATCCTGGACCTTCCTCCCTCCTTCGGAAGCGCACAGCCGGGGCTCGGGGAGTCACTGGGCTCCGCGGTGCCCGGGAGGTGGGTCGGGCTCCGGCCCCGCAAGGCCGAGCCGCAGGGGAAGGGGTTGGGGGACAAAGGCCGGCGGAGGCGGGCGCAGGGGCGGCGAGCTATTGTTAACCGCTACCCCGGAGCCCAGCCCGCGGCCCGCTTCCAGCTCCCGGGGTGGGCCGGCCTGTCGGCGCCGGGAGGCGGGCAGGGCAGGGCCAGGGCCCACCTCATTGTGTGAACTGCCCCAGCCCGGCCGTGGCCGGACCCCCGTGAACCCCGGTGCAGCACGCCTGGGCCTGGCGTAGGGCGACTGTGGGTGTGCCAGCGCGGCTCCTCCACCCCCGAGCTGTTTATTATTGTTATTTTAATGCGGTCACCTGTAGGGCAGGACGTTTGCTGCGCACAGTCAGGTCGTTAGAGCTCCAGGAGCAGCCGCGGGCAGAGCGAGGATGCGGGGAGGGAGGTGGGGACCGCGGACAAGGACTGCTGGTACCGCGGCTGAATAAAGACCATAAAACAACAACAAAAAGCTAGACCTCGTCACTCCCCACCCCCAATCCTGGAGGTTGGAGAAAGGTGTCGCCAAGGAAGTGACATCTCTACTGCTTAGATTCGCTTGGCACTGCCGACCGGGTTGGTAGGGGCGGTGTGGGCGGGAGGGCCGGCAGCGGAGGCCCCGGCCCGGGTCGAGAGCAGGGGC
>NW_006430460.1:4523580-4536088 GCF_000325575.1 Pteropus alecto
GCGCGTCACACCTGGCGCCCCGCTCCCCGCGGCCGCCTCACCTCCGCCTCTTTCCCCGGCGCCCCTCTGGGGACAGCGTGCTGCTCCCCCTCAGGCTCTCCTCCCCGTCCCTAGGAAGAGCAGCTGTAGGGTAGGGCCGGGCACGTCTAAATATAGAAGGTGCATTTTCCACCTGAAATGAACGGCAGGAGGAAGCGCGCTGGAGAAGTGACCCCCCACCCCCACTCCCACGCCGCCGCAGGTGACTGCGGCTGCGGCCGAGCCTGGCGGTGACACAGCAGCGGCAGTGCAGGGGACGTGGGGGCGGGGATCTCGCTGTCGTCCCAGCAGGAGCTGCGGCGCTGACAACTTAGGTGGGACCTTGAGGGAGCCCTGTGTTTTTCCCTTTGGGGGCGGTGGTGTGGAGAAAAGGAACTGGGGATTGTGTCTCGGGGGTACAGGCTGGGGCAGCGAGACGTTTCGTTTCATATCCTTTTTTCTCTTTAAAGCACTTGCTAGACAGAAAAAGCCAGCAGACCATCGACTGAGAAAATAAATGGTCGTGTGGAGGAATAAAGCCAGCGCCGAGCCTGACTGGACGGCTGTTTACTGGCACAGGCGGCCTGGCAGGTGCCCTGGCCTTGGTGGAAAGGTGGCCTGCTTCTCTGCTGTGCCTTTGGCCTGCAGTGGCGTCCGGCAAGGACCCCAGATGAGAGCCGGAAGTGGGGGTGCGGGGCCAGGGGGCCAGGTAGAAGTCGCACTAGTGGAGAGAAGCATGATGGCGTGATTTTTTTTTTTTTTTAAAAAGGAGGTGAAAACAACCTTATTTGCAAGGTTTTGCGCTTTAAAAACTGCTGTGGGCCTCTGGCCCTTGGGCATCTCACTGAGGGGTGGCCACTGGACAAGGCCAGGCCAGGCTCCGGCTTGGCTGCTGCGGGTATGACCTGAAGGTTCGCCATTTCCTGAGAGGCTCAGATTGGCTGGACTAGCTAGAATGCGGGCTCTGGGGTGAGGGTTGGGGCAGCCGAGTGGCGTGGGGTCCCCTGGGGAGCAGGGGCCTCTGGGGAGGGTCTATTCTCAACGCCTCATGTCACGACTCTCCAGCCCACGTGTGTTCTTGTCCTCTGAAGAATGCACGGTGCTGAGTGTTGGGGGCTCGTAGGCAGAGGGCTGCTGACCACCGGCCAGAGTAGGCGGGAGGCGGCTGCCGCCTCCCAGGGCTGGCCTTGTCACGGCCTTGCGGGCGAGGCCCAGTGCAGGGGGCTCTCGGGAGCAGGTGGCTTTCCATCACTGGTCTGTGTGGACAGAGCACTGGGCTGACCACTAAAAACCTAGTGAGTCCGGAGCGACGGGTGACGGTCTGTGGTGGTCACGTTCCCGATGTGGCTCCTGAGCTTGACCTGGCCTCTTGTGGACCAGGGATGATGACCTTGGACCGTCAGGCCCCATGGGAGCCAGTGCTCTAGGCCTCATTGGGACTGCTGGCTGCATGGAAGGAGATCACCCCAGGATGCCGGCACTGACCCTGTGTCCCTCATGTCCTCCTCAGCACCCATTACGGAAGTGAGGCTGCCCAGGGTGTGCCAGCGTGGGACACATGTGAGGGCCACAGTTTCAACCCCACCCCACCCTTGCTTCCTGTCTTCTTCTCATCTCTGTCCTTTCCCTTCCTCTCCTGTGGGCCAGTAAGCATTTAAATGCCCCCACCCTACCCGCTGCCACCCAAGGGCCACTCCTCCATGTTGCACACTCATATAGCGGACAGCGTGGGGTCGTACTCAGGAGTGCGGCCGGAAGCTCGAGCGGGGCTCCGGCCTCAGGCCCAGCGCCAGGCCACTTGGCCTGGTTGAGGTGACAGAGTCCACAGGGGACGGGATGGCAGCAGGAGCGGCCGCGTTCCAGTCGGGGCCGGGGCTGTGCGTGTCGGTCTAGCTGCCAGGTGGCGAGGCCTTTCCGACCTGGGGGAATGGCCGTGACTCAAGTGTGCTGTGTTGCACTTGCCCTCGGTCACTGAGGTGACCTCCTGCAAAGCTGGGACTTTTTTTGAGGTCCCTACTTTTCGAGGAACTGCGGGGATGTGGATGGTGTTTGAGGGGACGGAGTCTCTGCACCTGGGGTCACTCGGTGAGTAGTTCTTTCTCAGGCGGCAAGCCCCTCGTGGCCTGTCTCAGGCACTGCTTCTTTCTGACTCTCCCGACTGGTCCCCAAGTGGCCCCCTCTCCGTGCACGCAGCACATCGTCGTCACATCCATCTGTTTGTCCTTTCTGACACTGCACCTTTGAGGGTGCAGGGCCCAGGCTGTCCCTTATTCGTCTACATGCCTCAGATGGCACGGTGCTTGGCTTATCATAGTCACTCAACAATCGTTCGTTGATTGAATAAGCCAGTGCAGTGAATTACAGTTCTCTGGTCGATGCCAGAAAGAGAAGCGTGAAAGCTATGTTAACACTTTCATTTCCAAAGTGTACAGCAGTCACTTGGGAATGTAACAGAAACTGTGTGCTGCGTGCACAGGCACAATCGGGGTCAAGAGCCCACGTGCCTGCCCTCCCGAGAGCTGTCCTAGAGCGCGCAGTGCCAACGACTCACCTGTTCTTCACTTGCCCGGCTCCTCGTCCGCCCTACGGGGTCTGTGGAGTCCGACCTCGTCACTCGTCATGGAATGGCTACATACAGGTGAACAAGAGTGACACGAGCTAAGATGCTTACAGCAGACGAGGAGAGAGGCTTTGGAGTCTGGTTGATTGGGGCCAGTCATTTATCACCCGGGGACAAGCCCCTGTGTCCCCGGCTGTAAACTGGAGCTTGGAGTATGGGGATGCCAGTGGTTCTGAGGGCTGAGTGAGAGAAGGCCTCTCGTTTGGCACAGGTAAAGGCTCAGTTGTTCTACCTACACCATGGTCACTGCTGTTCCTGATTTTCTGCAGACTGGCCGGTCAGATGGCTTTGTGAGGTCACGTGCACTGTTCCTCGTCGGGCCTGACAGTCAACGTTGGCTCATGTTCATGACTAGCCCTTGTGTGGAGGGCGACAGAACGGTCATCAGATCCCCCTCGGAAGGCGCGGGTGCCTTTCCCCGCAGACATGGTCTGCCTAACTGCTCGGACCTCCGAGGGGTAGCACGTCTCCTGTCCTTTACTTGGTGACAGTTGGGCATTGACCAACTCCTGGAACCGATGTCAGCGTAGCTATGACCTGTCTTCTGGTGTGTTTTCAGGTAGCTAAGAAGAGAGTCGCACGGATGTGACTCCTCATAGCAATTAACCGCCACAAGTTTAATTATTTTCAGTCCTAAGAGTTAGAAATGGTACAATGAAACAAACTGATTGCATCAGTAAGGGTGGAATGAGTCTCGTGGAAATACTGCCTTATGTGTCTTTCCATTTGCTTTGTGAGGTAGGAAAGGCTAGGAAAAACCTCGCTTATTTCTGATGTATCTTCCATGATGGATTATCAGAACCAAAACGTAATTTGTAACTTCTCTATATTTTTCCACACGATGTTTCACATTCTCTAAAAATAAATAGTTTCGCGGGTCCAGATAGATATTCGGTGAACTGTAAACACAAAGTGTTTTTTTGTATTTTTTATAAAACAATCGGGGGTACCCCTTTATAAGAAATGTCTCTTTTTTTTCACCCTTTGCTTTATTGATGTCGTTTGTGTCTTGTTTTTAAATGAAATGTATTGGGGGTGACATGGGTGGATAAGTTTTGTGAGTTTCGAGTGTGCAGTTCTGTATTATATCATCTGTCTGTTGTCCTGGGCGCTCACCACCCAAAGGCCAGTCTCCTCGTCACCACGTATTTGTCACGTCTCCTTCCTTGTAGCACTGTCTGCTGTGCGAGAGCTGGAAACTTGTTTGAAAATCCGCGTAAGAGCTTTTTTTACCCTTATTTATTTATTTTCCTAGACTCTAAGATGTAAGTAACATTTTCGATCCTAGAAATGTTTGTAAAACGAGAACTCAGTGTCTGGTACGCATTCATGCAAGGTCTGCACGAGGCCTGGCACTTTAGAACAAGGTCGAGAAGGTGGCTCGGCATGAGTCACGTTCGCATCGTCCCCAACGTCCTGCTGGGCGGTCACGGTGAAACAGCGATACAGTTGGAGCTGCCTTTGCTGGGCCATAAGACCCTGGATTTACGGCCAGCTCAGATGCTGTCATTCCCTGCGAGGTCACCAAGCCGAAGGAAGGAAATAGAAGGCAATTTCGTTGATGTGTTTTTGGGATACAGTATTCCGTGGCTCTCTCAAGTCAAGAGCATTTCTGTAACGAGAGTTTTTTCCAGAATGTGGTGTTATCTTAATTCCTTAACTATCTGTGCGAGGCTGAGATAAGGAGAGCAAAAATCGATACCATGTTTAAGCAGAAAGGTTTGGGGTGTGTGCAGGCTGTCTCAGTTTCCAGACAGGGCTGGGTACCTTTCTGCATAAACCCCTCAGCTCTCCGCTTAGCACCTCACACTCTTATTTCGAGGGACATAAGACCGTTCTCTGCAGAGACTTTTTCCCCGATCGATGCCCAGATACAGATCCTTAATTTCACATTTCTACATGGAAAGGGAAACTGGAAGTTGTTCTTTTTAAATCATACTCTCTTCGGTCAGTTAGGGTCTGTGCACTGGTTTATCTGTCACGTTCCTTCTTAGCGCACCTAGGTAAATGCTAGCCTTTTATTTTAGACTGCGTGTTCCGTGTCATGCTGACACGTCCTCAAGGCGTGTGAGAGCGTCGGGGGTTTGGCAGCCGGGCTCGCCGTCCCCCCAGAACGTCCTAGTGATGCTCTGTGTTCTGACCTGTCCTCTCTCTTCTGCCCTTTGTCTCCTAGGCATTCTAGAATTTATCAGTATAGCCGTGGGCCTGGTCAGCATCCGAGGCGTGGACAGTGGCCTCTACCTCGGGATGAACGAGAAGGGGGAGCTGTTCGGATCGGTAAGTGCCCTGGACCCCGCTCCCGTGCCGCCCGTGGGGGCCGAACTGCGCTTTCTCTCCATTATAAATCACCAGAGATCGAAACCGAGGCCATTTGGAAGGAGAGTATGAGTTCTTGCTTTTTTGAGGCAAAGCGTTTCGTTTTTATTAATAGATATCAGCCCTGGATCTTCACTAGACCAGCTTCTGAGAAAATGCTTTACTCAGATGCCAAACCGTGTTCATTATCAAGTGCATAAAAAATTCACAAGTGTGAAAAATCCCATCTTCTTGTATTGAATGGGAGCTATTTTTGAAACGAGCTGAAATTATCTGCTCCCAAGCTTTGCTAAGCATTGTAATTAAAACTAGAAATAGAGCTTGCAGGGAGTAGAAGCCCTCTGAGCGCCATAAGATTTTCATTATGTAGCTGGAGAAGGGAGATGGGGTTGATTGTCAGATATTCTTGTACGTGTATGTGCTGCCGAAGCGAGCCCAGGATATTCTCGTCTGTGAATGTGAACAGAAATACACCGCGATTGTTTGCGAGTATTTTGAGTTTCTTTCTTCTATCTCATTTCTCATCTCCACTGCTTGTAAGCTGCTCGGGGGCGGGGCAGTGAAGTCCTTTGGGTGCCTACTGGGTGCCAGGCACTTTTCTGGGTGCTCGGGGACAGAGAGGACGCCCTTGCTTCTGCTTTGAGAGGTGGGGACCGACACCACCTCTCCGGAGCCCTGTTCTCCTGCCAGCATGGTTTCTGAAACAGTGGACACGGTATTTTTGCTAAGCGTATGGATATGAATAGTAGGTCATTAGTTACTATGCACTGACTTGAGTTTTCAACACAAACCTGGACGTGAAATCAACCTTTAGTTTTTCGTTCCCGTGACTGGTGGTCACGTGGGAATTTAATCCACGTTCCCTGCAACCTGAGAGCTTTGATTAGAGTGTACAAAACATTGAAAATTGAAAGCAGCACAGAATGGGAGAAGCTCCAGAGTCTTCTGTGAACAGAAATGAAGAGCATATTCATAGAGAAGGAGAAGTTTTTCCAGAAAAATGTGCTCCTTCCTATCCGTATACTAATGTGCACACGTGTGTGTGAGTGTGTGCATGCACATGTGTGCAAGTGCGTGCATGTGTGCACACATGTGTGCATGTGTGTGCGTGTGTGTGCATGCATATGCAAGGATTGGAGGTCGCATCAAACTTTTCTCAAAAAATTCTGGGTGACAATAAGTTATGGCCCAGGTATTTCGAATGTATCACACACCATTTTTAATGACACATGACATAAGGGTGGCTTTTCTGCCTTAGTAAAACTTGAATCTAGATAGGTTGATTTTGTTAGATATTCAAGTCCTTTTTAAAAGGCACTTCCTTGACGGAATAGATTATTTTAAAATATGTTTTTAAGCACAAGATTAAGTGTAGCTTTTTAAACACAAGTCTCAGTTTTGATAAAGCTACTTATTTCCTAAGTTATTTTTGTCAACACTTCAAGTGCAGTGACACAAGATGGAAGGAAGCTCTTCAGTTTTTACACGTAAAGTGACGTCCTTCTTTGTCACCCCGTCAAGTTCTTTTCACGTTTAGGTAAGTGGCGTGGGTTCGAGTCGGTCACAGCTGAACGCGGTGAAGGGCCGCTGGGTGCAGGACACAGCCTGAACTTCAGTGGGCGGAGGGCACGGACTGCGGTTTATCCCAGTGGCCTCCGGACCCTTCTGATCACACCACGCCACCGAGAACACGTTTCTGAGTTTGGATTTCAGCCACGTGTATTAAATTATTCAGCAATTGTGAATATGAGATACAGTTCACACGTGTTATGTTGTTTTGTGAGGCACGTGTTAAGGCGGACATTTTTAAAGGGTGTGATCAGTGAGGGAAGAGATGGAGGCCGTGCTGTCTCCTCCCCGCCCTGTGGACCCCTGTGCACCCCCAGAGCCCCGCCCATGCAGGGGTGACTGGCTTTCAGGTGCGAAGGCCACGTGGCAACCCCCGTGCTTTGCTGGTTGACGAGAGCAGATGGGACTTTGCGTTTGGCACAGGAACCTCCTGTGGCTGTCCCGGCTCAGCCTTGTCTGTCCCTTTGGGTTCTCTCGTGCCTCTGCTCATCCGGCTGCCTCCGGCTGGTGTGGCCCCGTCCGTGGCCCCGGTTGGGGATGGAGCGCGGGCTCGGGCTCTGAGTGACAGTCCGCCTGACAAGGTGGCCGGGGCAGGGAGTTGTAGAGCACCGTCGAGGCAGGTTTTCTGTGACCCCTGGCTGCTTTGTTTAGGGCCTTTCGAGCCCACGGAGGGTGGGGCAGGGGTGGCCACATGGCCAGCTGACAGCTCCCATCACACAGCGCCCACCACGCGGAGGGGACAGTGCCAGAAACGGCGAAAATGGCCCCTGTCCCTCTGCGTGATGGGCGCGTGCCTTCCGAGTGTGCCCTCAGACTCGCGTGTCGCAGGACAGTGTGGCTGGGGCGCGTCCCACGCCCTGGTTCCCGTGCGGGGAAGTGTCTACAGCGGTCTCTGCATGACGCCCAGTGGCCTTGTCTCCATCTGTGCCCACGCAAGTGTCAGAGTCCCCTCCTGGACCCCGAGATGTGGTCCCTCCTGGGCCCAGGCCTCTCCCAGAGCTCGCGGTGGCAGGTCCCTGGCACAGCCTCGGCTCGGGGCTGTCACGCACCCTCCTGCCCGTGAGCCAGGCGTCGGCCCCTCGCTGCCCTGTCTGGTTCGGAGCGTGGTCAAGTGTGCCCCTCTGCCTGCGCCCTGTCCCCTCCCTAGGGAAGCGGGTGCTGTCTTTACGGGTCAGTGGATGCACTGCCCCGTCTGCGAAGCCCTCGCCACGCCCCGCCGGCCCGATTTTTCCGGCTGGCGTGTCCGGCCCTCCCTCCGGTCACACAGTGACGTACAGTGTGTGCCGTAGTTGATCGCGCTCCCGTACCCCCTGTCGCATCAGAAGGGCAGAGTCGCCTCACAGCCACGGCCCCCGTGCGTGGGCGGCGCCC
This sequence comes from Pteropus alecto, assembly GCF_000325575.1. Lineage (NCBI taxonomy): Eukaryota > Metazoa > Chordata > Mammalia > Chiroptera > Pteropodidae > Pteropus > Pteropus alecto. The sequence continues at coordinate 4,531,475 of NW_006430460.1, forward strand.
CGTCCACACCCGCTCGTCGGAATGGGCGAGGCGCTGAGATTTCTCTCTGCTTCGGCAAACAGCTCAGGCGGGGCCCTCGCCGAGCCTCCGCGCGTGTGGTCACTGTGCGCTCAGGACTGCGGGGAGGCAGCGTCCCTGTCCCCCGCCCCGTGCTGAACTGGACGGTGGCGTGTCGTCCTGGTGTGTCCAGCCCAAGGGGACCTGGAGGCCTGGTTTCTCGCCCCGCATCTGCCTCTGGCCAGGGGCCGCCCCGTCCTCCTCCCTCCATGGCACGGAGAGCGCGACTTAGCTGTCTGCACTGTCCCTTCCTGCTCGGCGTCGACAGCTCACGGTTTGGGCTTTTCGGCTTCACTCACGCGTCTCGTCCGCCCGACCCGTCACGCTCGTGTGCACGGGATGCTGGTGCAGCTTTGCCTCCTGTGTGGGGGGCTGAGCAGCGGGCTCCCCGGCAGCCAGGTGCTCGCTCTGTCTGTGCCTGTGGCAGGTGACGGGAAGCGTGACGGCGACGTCCGTGCCCCTCTGTGGCCAGGGGCCACGTTTGCCGTTGGGATGAGGAGCGACCCAGTTATTGCATTTCGCGGTGTGGAAACTCGAGGAGGAAAGGGGAGAAACAGGCGGCGATTCTGTTATGAAATGAAACGCTGGCGCTTCGGGAGTTTTTGCCTGCGACGTCGTGTGGAGGTCGGTAAACGCTCGCGGAGAAGTTTTGGCTCTAAATATTGAGGACACCGGGAAAAGACCGACCTCGTTAAGAAACATGGTGAATAGGAGATTTGGAGAAAAAGCAGTCACGTGTGTAAAGCAAATGAATGGGTAAATGTAGCAGAAATTAATTTAAGATGTGTTTTGGAAACTGGGGATCGCTTCTGTTTTTCAACTATGTGGTTCTTTTGTTTCCAAATTTACCTTGGGGATAGATCTAAAAGGTCAGAGGTGAATGAGAGACTGTTCATGCAGAAAAATACACGTGTGGGATCCTAAGGTGGAAGTCTGGGACAAACTGTGTTGCTAATGTGTATCGAGATGTGATTCAAGGAAAACCTCAGTCCTTCTGGCTCTGGGGGCGGGGGTGAGGGTTGATTACTGGTCGGCGGGTCAATCCGGCCATGCATCTATCCATCCTTCACATGTATACACCTACTGTGTGCCCAGCACTGTGCTGAGTGCATAACAGTGCACCGGAGACCTCAGACCTGGTAGGGGAAGTATGCTGGCAAATAATTTAGTGCACTGTGAAATGCACTAAGTCGAAAAGATTACAGAACGTTAGAGGCACGTGGAAGTGTCTTGGGGGCCTAGAACAGCGTTTAAATAACTGCTTTGGGAAGTTGGGTAGTGACGTTTGCCATGGGTCTTGAGAGATGGATAGGAGTCTTAGATATGGAAGAGCAGACAACTTAAGGGCACATAAGCCTTCACTGTGAAGGTTAGGGTCTCCCGCCTGGCGAGGTTTGGAGAGGGAGTTAGATCTCTCTGTCTCTCTCTCTGTCTGTCTCTCTCGTGCACTTGCGTGCATGCGTGTGCACACACACGTGCGTACTAGGCCAGAGGGTTAAAGTATTAGAGTATTAGTTTGTAGTTGTCCATTTTGTTCTTATCAGAGAGACTATAAGCGAGGCTCAGATAATTACTTTTAGGGTCTTAATCTAAATGATCTGAGCGTTACCAAGATACTTCAGACCGTGAAGAGTAATTGACTATGATAAATGTCTCATTAAAATAGAGTGCCCTGAAAAAATGGATTTCCTTCTGCCGCTTGCATTTAGCAAAAGCTCCCTGAGTGTTTCATCCTCGGCGGTAGCACAGTTGTGAACCTGTGCCAGCGCGGGAACCGCGGGGGCGACACGCAGCCTCCTGCCTCGTGCGGGCTTCTTTGCACTCCCCTGGTCCTGTCCAGGTGTTCCTGCGGGTCGTCCCCACGAGGTCACGCTTCTGGGGGTCCACATCAGTCTGGGCATCTTTCCGATCTCAGCGGTGCACACACGTGCGGTTGGTCGGCATGTGGTGTCCACCCACCCGGCCCCCAGCCCGTGGTGACCCGCCCACGCGGTCTGGCTGGACTGGACTTTCACGGCCGGTGCAGTGCCCTGCGTCCCCACGGGGGTTATCCCGTTAGGCTGCTGGGAGTGAAGGGGAGAGTGGTGGGTGGCTCACTCGGGCCTGGGGCTTGTGGGTGAAGCCCTGGGGGGGGCTCCAGCGGCCCCCTGCCGGGCCGGCCTGTCCTGAGGCAGGTGCTGGTGGAACCGGCGTTGCCTGCTGGGCCCGGTGCTGCCAGAGTCGGCGCCGTGTCCGGGGTCTGTGAGCCGCGCGGGCTGTGCCAGGCTTTGGCAGCCGTGGGGTGGGGCCGCGGGGGAAGGCCCGCCCAGACCCTCAGAGGAGAGGAGGCGTCTCAGACCCCCGAGCCCATGTCGACGTGAACGACTTGGTCATGGCGTTGGAGCACGTACGAACACGGACTCCTCACGCCTCGTGACAGCTGCGATGCAGAATTATTTAAACCAGAACCCACACCAAACTGTGAGACCGGCGAAGTCCCCATTGACACAATGGGTTTAGTGAGGTGGCTGCTGGGGTCCGACAGAGGCTGAGCTGCCGCTTCGCTCGGGGACCCAGCGTCCCCTGAGCTCAGCGCACCTGTCCCCAGGGCCTCGGGGGACGTTCTCCCCGCATATCTTCCTCTGAGGGTGACGGAGAGACCGGGTGACCTGCCGTGTGCTGCTCGCCGAGGCCCTGTGCCATTGCCCCGGACGGTGAAGGGCCACCGCCTAGCACGAAAGCAGTCTTAAGTGCAGCCGCGCGTGGGCGGCAGTCTCGGTTGTCAGTGGTCGATCACCAGGACGGCCTCAGAGTGACCCCTCACCTTTTCCATGACATGAGACAAAGTGAGAAGCTCCCTGCAGAAAGCCGCCGGCCGCCCGCGTCAGGTCCTTCGTCTTCCTGGGACCTGCGGCTGCCATGTGAGACCGCGCCGGGGGCGACGTCCTAGCAGAGGGTCGGTGGGGAGGCCGCTCGCCCCCGTCCGGCCCCGTCCGGCGTCCCGCAGTGGCAGTCTGGACCAGCAAGGCTGTGTGTCTGAGGAGCAGGGCGCCGCTGTGCACGGCGGGTCCCACGCCACGTGGCCGTTTGTCACATCCGTGTCAGCTCCGGTGACGTCGGTGGCCGTCCTGCCGGCGTGTCTGGCGTGTGGCGTCTCCACGGAATGTAAGTCACCCACGGGGAAGGAAAAAGGCCGCTTTGCCAGCAGCCGACCTGGCGGCCCGCGCGCTCGGCGACAGCCTTAGGTCACGCGCGCACACCGCTGGCACCCGAGGGCCACAGAAAGTCCCCGGGAAGAAGCGGGCAGTGCTTTGGAAGGGCATCTTCTGCTGTGTTGCTGGTTTCGTTCAGACAGCGTCCTGGTTTTAGAGATGAGGCGCGTGACCAGCTAGTGGCTAGTGACTCACTGAGTCTCACGGACAGTGAGTGACAAGTTACGACTTGCACGTGGGTGAATTAGGAAACCACGCCGAACGTGCACGTATAGGACTGGTCATCTAGTTTTGTGAATAAAAAAGTGTGTGTGTGTGTATATATTTTACTGGAATTAGCCGCGTATTACAGCAGGATTTTAGTATTTTCCTCCCAGATATGCCTTTGGAACTTTTTTTTCTTCCGGTAGCCTACTTTTTATTCAGTGCTCTATTTAGGGGTCCTTGGCCTTTATCCTGCTGGCCATTAGCTAGTGGAAAATCACCCTTTTAAAGATGTACTGTTGACTTATTTTAGTTAAGTGTCTGTCATTTAGCGGGCAGCTGCATTTGCGGATTGTCCGGGGCACGTTCAAAACGTCTGCCTTGGTAATGGCTGGAGTCACCGGACGCGGGTCCAGTGGTTGGTCTCACAGGCTCTGCGAAGGACTCAATTCAGGTCGCTCACAGCTCTGGAGGCGGCTGCCGTCCCCTGCGGTGGGTGGGATGCCGGGGTTCTGGGCACCTGGTAACACGGGGGTCCGGGAGCAGAACTTCGTCCCGACGGGCACGGCCCCTGCCCTGTCTTGTCATGGTCCCTGCTTCTCACGCTGAGCCCCAGGGTTGGGGGGCTGCTGGAGCAGAGCTTGAGAGAGTGGCAACTACAGTCGCTGTCCTCCATTGAGAGAGTGGCAGCTATGATCGCTGTCCTCCATTGAGAGCGTGGCAGCTACGGTCGCCGTCCTCCATTGAGAGAGTGGCAGCTACGGTCGCCGTCCTCATGGTGGGACCTCACGGGCGCCTGGTTCCGGAGCCCTGGGAATCCCACGTCGCAGGGGTGAGCTCTGCGAAGCTGCGGACGGGGCACATTGGTTTCCCGTGGACCTGCCAGTCCTTACATCAGTGTCTTGCAGGCCGTTGGCGCTTAGTCAGTATCGACCGTGCGACTGCTGTCGGTGGGGTCCCAAGTCACCGCTTTGTTTTGCTATAGAGAGAAGACCAGGAATACCTGACAACTCAGGTGTCTGAGGCTGGTAGGTGGGTGCACAGACCAGGGCCAGGGACCTGCCCCAGGCTCCGTGTTCCCTGGGCGTTGGTGTGTAAGGCTCCCTTCCCGATGAGAGGTGTCAGGGGTCCCACATAACAGTGACGAACCTGTGTCTTTTGA
>NW_006430460.1:4536218-4545548 GCF_000325575.1 Pteropus alecto
GCACCCCTAGTCCCGGGCCTCGCTGCACCCATGACACCGGTGACTTTGCATGTCGGGGACTGAGGACGAGCAGTAGAAAATGGCGTTGGGGACCACAGGAGCACCGGCTCCCCGCCTCCCAGCCCCCCCGGCTTCTCCCGCCCCTCTCTGACCTCTGTGACCTTCCTCACTGTCCTCACTTCACCTCGGCGTCGCCCCTTCTCCGGGACAGACTGCTGGTCACCCACAGCCCCGAGCCGCTTGACTGTGGGAGCCCATTTCGCGGACCGGTGTTTGATCACGGAGCTTCCGGCGCCTCTGAAGTGACCAGTTGTCTCCCCGAGCTCCTCTGGTGACCGCTGCTGGGCGGCCTGGCCCGGAGTGGGGACACGTCCAGCCTGTCCGTCTGTCCTCCGCACCTCCCTTGCTCACATGTACACTCGCGGCACGTCCAGGCGCTTTAGGCGCTGCCGGAACCACAGTCCAGCCCGTTATTTGCGGAGTGCGTGTCTGCTGTGTGTCCGTTTGCTAAAATGCGCTTGTAATCCGAGTCGTTCCTCGTGGCTCTTTCGCGGTCGTCTGCAGACGTGTGCGGAGCAGCAGGAGTGAGCCGCCTGAGGGCCGCGTCCCGACTTTATTTTCGAGGTCCCGCCAGGCCACGCTCTGCCTCGCTCCAGCTCGCACCGTACACAGATGTCCTTTTTGGGACCTGTTGGGTGCCAGTTTTTTTCCTGCATTTTTGTGGTTTCGCTGGCGCTATTGCTGTTCGAAAGGCCCCCGGGCGTCATGCCGCGTGCCGCGTGCTGCGCGGTGTGCGGCTGTGCGTGCGGGAGGCTGGGCTTTGCCTGCAGGAGCAGGTGCACGCGTGTGCTGGGCGGACATGCATCGTCCGGCACGAGCTGCCACGCTGCGGGCCGCGAGTTCGTTGTGGATGGACCAGCGACATTGACTTAATAGCGGCACACGTGAGACGGGGTTGTGTGCTGGTCGTTTGACAAAGATGTCACGGCTGGAGGCCAGCAGGACCCAGGCCCTGTTCCGTCTTCCCGGATTCTGCGTCCGCGGGCTCTCGGGAGCGGAACCGGCGTGAATAACGAGAGTTGACGGGACGCGCAAACGCGGGCGGCCCCTCCTCTGGTGGGCGACCCTGGCGCCGATTCAAGAACTTGTGGCTTTGCTGGGGACTCGGATATGCACCCCAAGGATTATAATTCGGTATGATAGACGTGATGATGGAGTTATTATACACAAAAAGGGCCTGGAGGGGCTGAGGGAGGGGGCTTGGTTCTAGGGCTGGGGGAGAATGTCACCCCTGTAAGTGAACCTGTCGTTCACGTGGGGGTGGGACAGAGCCGGCAGGCATTCTCTCAGGAAAGGCTTGGGTGGAGGCGGCTTTGCTGCAGGGTTTGGGAACGGGGGGCTGCGACCTCTCTCCTGATTCTGTTATGTGTGCCGCCCCCCATGTCCTGCCCCTGCCTCTGCCCCTCCCAGCTGCTGCTAGAGGCCCTCCGGCTGACGTGGGGGTCCGCCCCTGTCATCATCGTTAGCCTTCGGGCCGGTGCCGGCTTGGGAGGTGCCCCTGAGCCCCGTGGGACAGCTTCCGCAGTGTCCTGGCCGCCTCACCCCTCCGCAGCACTCCCGGGGCCAGGGACCGCCCTGCACTTGTGCAAAGTCACCGTTTGCCAGTCTGTCGGCCTGGTGGCCTCAACAGCATCTGACAGGCACCGAGGACAGTGTCCGTGCTCCTGACACCCTCCGGCCGAGGGCCACACCAGGGCCGGGCCCGGTGCTGCTGGGACACGCACCGGGCGTCCTCCTTCGTCCCCTCTAACTGCTGTGGATCCCGACGCTCGGCGTCCCCTCCTCTCTCAATCTCGTTTCTGTGCCATTGAGACGCCTCCTCGAAGTTCCCAGCGCGGTTTGCTTCTCCTTTGTCACCGAGCGCTCAAAGCTCAATGCGGTATTCCACGCACAGACTCGCCAAGGTCACGCCAAGGACACCTCTCCCCAGGGCACGTCCCGAGTCCGCCGAGCCATCGTGGACTGGCTTGGCCCATTTAGCTGCCGAGCTGCACGGCGCCTTCTCATGTGACTGCTGACCACTGCAGGCTCTTTCTCTCCTGGTCCCTCCTTCATTTTCCGTATGAATCGCTGTGTTTCACCTGGTTTCCTCTGGTTGTGTGAACGTGGCTCATGTTGGTTTTCTCTCTCTCTCCTTCAAGTGCATTCTGGGTTCGCCGTGCCTCGGTGGTGCCGTCGAGCCCGTGCTTGCATTCTGAGCGGGCTGAACTTGGTGTTAAGGGGCGCAGCAGTGCCCACCTGGGGCTCGGCACCCCAGCTCCGTCGTACGCTGGCTGCAGGGCCTTGGGCGGCCTACTCAGACTGCTGAGCCGTGACGATGAGACAGGGCCGAGGAAGCTGCATTGCAGCGTAGCCACGAGGATTAGAGGGGCTGGTGCCTGGGGAGTGACTGGCACCACCCAACTCACGGTGGCTGCTCCCTTGGCATTCTTCCTGGGTGACAGTGGCGGTGACGGGGGTGCTGTCCTGTGCAGCCTCTGACCCTCCGAACTGGCGGGGAAAGGCACCGAAACGGCATTTCTTGCAAGTGTGAATTTGGAGAAAAAGGTTTATGATGTAGTCTATGAAAGTAAACAAAAACTTTCCTTTGGGTCAAAATAGGGCTTCCCTTGAATGCTCTTTAAAGTATTAACGGCAAAGCCTTATGCGTCGAGACCGATTTCACGTATTTATGCATCTTAAATAAGACGTCCTGGGGTGAGAGTGTATAAATGTCAGGCGTACAGCGTCCAACACGACGTCCATGCACGCTCTCGTATGCTCTCCGCGGGAGGACTGCTGTCTTTCTGTCACCACGTGTGTGAGACCCTTCCCCATCGTGGGGCAGCTCATGACCTAGGGTTTCTCGGTCAGGCAGACATTCATGAACGGGCCGCGTTTATGGAGGCCAATGCTGGGGAGGGGACAGTGGCAGACGCCAAACGCGAGGACACCTTCCGGGAGTGGGGGTGGCCCCGATGGTGTCCCAGGGAGGACAGAGAAGGGCTGTCTTCTTCCCTGTCCTTCTTCCTTCCTTGGGAGCCGCCTCGTTCCCTTGGCCGCCTTTCCCACGGGCCGCCCCACCCCCACTCAGCGGGTGCCTGATGCAGCGCATCTTGCTTGGCGTCTTTCCCTGCGGTCCAACCCCACTGCAGTTTCTTTCGTCATTTCCTATTCGGTGTGTCCTTCTAGAGTTATGGCGGGTGGCATCTGCTTTCCCCATCTCGATGATGCAAGACCGAATCACTGGCATCTCAGACGGAAGGAGGCCTTAGAGATTTCCTAGTCCACGTCTCTCGTTTTCCAGAGCGGGAGATGGAGGCCCCGAGCGGCTGAACTGCTCGTGCACGGGTTTTGTGCGCGTGGTCGGAAGGCTGGCACTCCTTTACCCGAGGGAGCTCGGGAGGCTTCGAGTGCTTCAGAAACTGTCTTTGGGCTGACGCTGCCGTCATACTTGCCACTCCTCCCGTTTCTCTGATTGCATTTCCACAAACCGAGTCTCGAGTTTAACCTGCTTTGTCTGTCATAGAAAATCTCGGGTCCATTTTCCTTTTTCGGCCCCGCCTCCTGCAGAATATCTGATGATTGTCGTGGGAACAAAGCAGCTGGGGCCGATGTAGCACCTTTTTTGGGTCCCTCAGTTGCTTAACTTCACCTCTCAGCCTCTTAACTTTCCAGTTTCCTCCACCGTCAGTCTGGTTCTCCAAAGGCATTCTGCTCGGTTCTTACGTGGGGTAGTGTGTAGTGTGAAGTTTTTCAGCCTTGCATGGCTTTGCTGTGCATTTGAAGTGGTCGCCGGATGACGTACTGTGGTTTTCAGATGATCATCTATGGTAAGATAGGGTACCTGTGATTTCTTATTAACGTGGTGCTCTAAGATCCTAAGAGAAATTTTGTAGCTTTTTCACGTAGGGTTCTTTGTGGCAGAATGAAACGTGCATTGTCTGCACGTGGATGCAAGTGAAACTGTTTCATTCAGTGAACACGGAACTTCTCAAGTCTGGCTTCCGTTCCCCCCGGCAGAGGGTTTTCTTTGCCCCTTGGGACTGCAGCTAAGGTGTCTGAGATCTGTTCCACCCGCCAAGAACATGTTTCCCTCGGCAGCTTCTTAGGAAGGCCCCCAGGTTGTCTGGCCCGTCCCGCGCCGTATCCAGCAGGTTCTGTCCTTGGCAGCAGTGGAGCCTGAGGCTGATGAGCACACAGCGCTGTCAATTCAGACCGACATGAGCTGCTTCTGTAGGGAAGGTGTTTTCTGTTTGTCGATTTGGTTGGTTGGTTGCTTAAGTGGGGGAGGAGTGGAGACAATAGGAATTCTTAATTTCCTGTATATTTTGAGGAGACAAAATGAAAACTTTCCTACCTACTGACCTTGTTGTTTACGTTGACCAGACACAACTGATTTCAGTTGTCCCCGGTCCCGGCAGCTGCCCTGGTGGCCAGGGGCATGGATCTGAAAGCAGGCCCATCTGGAAGAGTGGGGATTTTAAAGTGCTTTCGAGAAGTGGGGCTTGAGGTGAGCCGAACGGGGGGACGGAGGGGCATGGAGCCGAACGGTGGCTTCTAATAAAACAAATGCAGCACCGCCCGCCCCTCCTCTCGCGTGTGCTGCTGTCCGTCTACCTGGGGACCTCTCCCAGGAGAGCTGGGTTGAAAGACCTGGCTTCTTGCTAACGGTGCTCTTGTCACCGTGTTGTCACCGGATCGCCGCCACGGCACGCACTACGGCTTCACGGCCGGATTCTTGAGGTGGGAGAAGATGCAGGCTCAGGAAGGGGTGGCAAAGGGCGCGTTCAACACCACTACAGACCACATGGGAACGGTGGGCGACGTCCGATCGTTAACTCCCCTCGCGTTCGGGGACCCGGCAGGCCTGCCCGTGTCTGGGGGGCGCCGACCTCGGGCTGGCATCCGCCTCGTTCCTGCGCGCGTTTGCAGCCAGCCCTCGAGTTGGATCGGCCTGGCCGCTCCATACTGTGGTTAAAGCCGTGTGTTTACGCCTTCGCACAGATGTGGAGACCGGGTTTCAGAATGGCGGGGTGATGGAAGTTTCCACGTTTTCAGCAAGCACCGTTGAGTCTCGAATTTGAAGCATTCTGATTTCGGTTTTTAAACGGCTGTCCTGTGAATTGGGCGTTAATGAAGGCCATGTGCGGTACACATTTGCCGAGCGTCTAATATTTTAAATTGTCGTCCACATGACTTTATGTCTTATAGCGTTTCTAAACACGCTCTGGGGCGTACTGTAATTTTCACATTATTATCTCATACTTTGGTTTTAATAGGATTGGTAAAAGTTTTGAAGTTTTAATTTCAGTTTTTTTCCCACTGCTCAGAATTTGATGATATAAAATGAAAAGTGGTTTCCACAGTCACTAACATTCACCAGATTTTGTTCCAAAGCACAGGCTTCAGCAGACTTTTGAATTAAATCCACATTCTCCACCCACGCCTAGTGGTATTATCCAGCAGTTCAAAGATAGGTACGCCATAAACAGCTCCAGTTAAATCATCTAAAAAAAAATTAAAACATGGAAATACAATAAAACAAGAATTGATCACTTTATAGCGGAATACTCTATAAACTGTCTGCATTGGACACATGTGCTGAGTTTTAAAACATCTGAGTTCTGTAATTCTGAAGCGTACAGTTTATTTGAAGGCAGAAACTTTTTTTTCCTCTGCGTATACATACACATACATACATACATACATACATACGGGTTAATATATTTTTTGCTGTCTCAGTTTCATTGATTTTAATTTAGAAAAATCACGAGTGCATAACAAATTCTTCACCTCAACTAAGTGTTTTACCACTGGGTACCAAAGCGTGACCGTGAAATGATGAATTCTGTAAATCTTGTTACTTTATCGACCTGTGTAAAACAAAAATCACACATTAACATAATCTCGAACAGGACAAAGAAATTATTTAAAGGTGTATACATGGTGTAGGAAAGTCACGAGGTCTTTAATTTTTAATGATCGTTAAAGTTTTAAGGTACGTAAGCTCACCTGCGTGGCTCTCTGCCAGCTGCGTGGTGAGTGCCGGGGCTGAAGGGTGGCAGGGGGTTCGCAGTGTCGTGGCTGCTCAGTCTCATCGAACTCACTGCCTGGAGTTACAGCCCTCTGTGTATGAGGCGATTCCAAAACATGCCAGCTTTTGATTATCCTGTTTTAAGGAGTAATTCGCCGTCTCTTCTGGGTCGCCTGGAAAGTTACCTGACGCGTGTTCAAACGATGCCTGCCAGGGGGAACGGGGCGGTGTTCACTGAGCAGTGAAAACACCACTTCAATTTTTTAGCTTATTCGACTTTTTAAAAAAGCCCCCCCCCCATACACCGGAAAAAGAAAGCCCACAACATGTAAAACGAGACCGTTTCTTAAAGCCTGAAAGCAAATGCGTTTCATCGTCAGGCCGTGCCATCCCGGCTACTGTAGAATGTTTTCATCCCCACCCACTCCTCCTGCAGAATGGGGGTTTTGCAAAGCTGTGTGTTGAGGTGAAGAAGAAGGAAGTGCGTGTGATGTCAGGTCCAGGTTGCCGCACCCCAGCCTGTCCTCTGTATGGCCTCCAGCCCCCTTGGGGATGGACGCCTGGGGCGCTCGGAGAATAGGGCATGCCCCCAAAACTTGCAGTCACTTCATGACGTGACAGCTCCCGTGGCCTGATGGGTGCACATCGGCTCACGGCTGGGCCTCGCTCCCCGCACGTGAGGGGCGCCCCACCCCACAGGCACAGCTTCCACGGGCACCCAGTGGGCGTCGTGCAGCCGAGGGCGGCCTGGGTGACTGCTCCCTCCCTGCTGTTCCTTTTGTCCCCGCACACCCAGCACCAGCTGTCCAGCTCTCCTGGCTGTCTCGTCCTTGCCAGACGTGCTGTTTTAAATTTGTTTCCCCGTGTCCACTCACTTGGCAGAAGCATGTCCGATGAGATGGCACTTTGTCGCAGAGCCACCCAGTGCTTTCTGAGCGTCTGAGAGGCCCCTGCCAGGGGTGCAGGCCCTCGTGGGGGTCCGGGTGGGTTCGAGGCCTGCAGTTAGAGACGGGGAGGAGGTGGCCTTGCGTTGGGCCGTAGATTTTGTCACCCCCGAATTGCTCTGCCACGGGAGTGAGAGGGGCTGGGTCCTGCCCCGCTGTCTGTCTCTCTGTGTCCTAAGCTGCGTTCTCAGGTGTTTGCCCGTAAACAGGACGTCTCTGTTTGGGTGACGGATAGTTCAGCATCTGTCCTCTGGGTCTGAATGACAGAATCGGAAGCACATCCAATACCCCGATGCGTTCTGCTGTTTTAACTCTGTGTGGATGTATATTTGTTATTTTGTTTTCTTATTTATGTAAAGTGCCAGGTGGGCGAGAGCAAGGGGGAGATTTTAAAAAACCATTTCAGTGTTTACTTGTTAAAAGTGCCACTTAGGAAGGCATCGATTTCAAAGTGTCAGTTGAGCAGAGGGAAGAGCACAGAGGCCATCAGTCTGCTGCTTCGTTCCTCCAGGGGCCAGGCGAGCAGCTCATGGTCATGCCCGGAGTGCTCTCGGCCCCGGGACTTGATGTGCTCCTTGTTCCTGGTCACCACGCCTGCCCGGGACACCGCGGCTGCAGGAGCGCCAGCTCCTGGGGCTGCTGGGACTCAGGTGGGGGGTGAGTGCACTCACTTATGAAGATGTGGGACCTTTTTGCTTCGGGGATGTAGGAATCAGCACAGCTTTCTTCTTGGTAGCTAGCTGTGTGCCTGAGAATGTGGCTTTTTAAGTCGGGGGCTCTTCCATCGGCGCTGAGGGCCATAGTGGGGCTAAAATGTTTGTGTTTACTTCTCCGTACTCAGGACGACTCGGTGGTGACAGAAGGCATTATATCTTAAAATGCAGACCCAGGGTTATATGCAGCTGAACCCCATGGGCCTGTTACACGTGCATCCCTCCAGACTTTCCGGATGGGAATTTGAAAGGGTTAGGGGTTGGAAATCTGCATTTTAAAAAAGCTTCGGAGGTGATTCTTGTGTATCCTGACATTCGAAAACCACGCTTACAGAGCCGTAAGCCCGCGCCATGGCTCTGAAGAGCAGGCGACAGCTGGCGTCACTGGTAATGTCGCTGATGTCCGTCGGTCTACGCAGTGAGTAACTTACGAAAACGGAAGAAGAGACGAAGTGGTTACCTGAACCGGTGGCTTCAGCCAGGGCCGCCCCTGCCAGGATGGTCGCCGTTTTAAGCGCTGTGGTGAAAACGAGGCCAAATCCGGTCAGCTGTCTTTCGCCCGCCTGACTCATTCCGATAATTGGCATGCGGAAAAGTCTGACTTGGGGACATTTGGAATCTTTTGTGCTTTAGTCATTCCGAATACAAAAATTAGAACGTGTTAAATTTGGAGAGTTAAGCGGTTTTTGCAGAGTGTGTTAAAATGGTTAACATGGGTTAAAACCTTTTTTCTCGCCAGAGTTAGATTTTTGTAGCCATGGTCTATTGCTTTAAATACAGAAAATAGCTAACTTCGCGAAATACTCACTTGCTCCTTTTTTTTCTTTTTCTTTTTAAACAGGAAAAACTAACCCAAGAGTGTGTATTCAGAGAACAGTTTGAAGAAAACTGGTATAACACGTACTCTTCGAATCTATACAAACACGTGGACACTGGAAGGCGATACTATGTTGCGTTAAATAAAGACGGGACCCCAAGAGAAGGAACGAGGACTAAACGGCACCAGAAATTCACACATTTTTTACCTAGACCAGTGGACCCTGACAAAGTACCCGAACTGTATAAGGATATTCTAAGCCAAAGTTGACAGAGACAGTTTCTTCACTTGAGCCCTTAAAAAAAGCAACCACTACAAAGGTTCCGTGAGGTGGGTTCTTATCGATTCGCTGTGTCATCACATCAGCTCCACTGTTGCCAAACTTTGTCGCATGCATCATGTAGGATGGGGACGCGCTGGCTTTGTTCTGCACTCGTGGCCCGTCCCCCGGGGCCGGCCCGTGCCCACTGGCTTGGTTTACGGTGAGAAGACGAGACTGAGCTGGGGGTGGGGTGTGTTGGGGGGACGAGCCGGGTCGGGGGGAGCTGCAGACGGGAGCAAAGCAGAGAGGACGGCGGCCTGATGCATGCTGGGAAATAGACACGCTTTCACACGTCCGGTTCGTTCTCCTTCATCCTGGGTCGGCACCGCTGGTGGCCAGCGCAAGGGCGCGCGCTGCATTTTCAGAGGCTCGGAGGGTGCAGTCTGACTTAAGAGACTTTTTCGGTTCATTCTCGCTGGTGCCATCCCAGTGAATGGAAAGCAAAGACCTCTTAGTAA
>NW_006430460.1:4545638-4551650 GCF_000325575.1 Pteropus alecto
TTATTTTATATTTATTTATTATATAGAGTTTATTTTTAATGAAATATGTACAGGCCAGATAGGCATTTTGGAAGCTTTAGGCTCTGTAAGCATTAAATGGCAAAGTCCGCTACCAACCTGTGGTAAATTCATGCAAGTAGATATCACTTTGCATGGACACGAGAAATCCTAATGACCCTCTGGTGTACCGAAGGCGACAATCTCCTTTGTGCCCGTGTTATTGTAAACTTATGCACATCGCTCACGACACTGAGTATTCACTCTTCAGACTGCCTGTCCCATAGCTTCTCCCAGAGGATTAAAGATAAGCTGGGTCTCAAACTTTTATTCTGTGTCTGTGCTGTTTCCTCCCTCATAAGTGACTCACGCCATCATCGTAAGTAACTTCACGGTTGGAAATGCAAGGGTTGGTGTCTATCCTACTTGTGAAAGTCTATCGCAGACTATACCAAAGCCAGGCTGTTATTTTAGCTGCTCCCCAGAACAGCAGAACGGACACCAGACGTTGTGCTGAATTAGAATTCTCAAAAAAGGAAAAGAAACAAAAAACAAAAAACAAAGCTGATGTAACACAGGTTTTTTTTTTTTTTTAAGGGACAAGGATCAGGTTAGTAGGATCATTCTTGTAAACTTTTTATTTGTGCACTTGGTTATCAAATGTGAAATTATACAAGCACCATAGGGGTCATTGTAACATCTTTCGTAGAAAATTGCCTTTGGTGTGAACTGTCGTATCGCGTGGTAGTAGCACCCGAGTAAAACTTGCAAATGACACTAAATAAATCATCAATAATGACAATGAGGGGGAAAGTATTATACTTGTTGACTGTGTTTTGTTTTTAAAAAGGTCTTCACAAGTGCTCAGTTTTTTTTTTAGAGGTTACTATATAAAATATCTATTATAAGGCTTTTATAACATTTTATGCTGAAAAGCATAAGAATACATATTTCTTTAGTAGCAATAATTTTGCAACTTGCCCTTGGGCAGGGGAGACTATTTCTTACTATATACTAAGGAGAAAAGAGCCAAATTCTTAAAGCAATATTTAAGAGCAGGAATTTATAACAAATTCTCATACCACATAGAACACCTTCTAGCCGGTTATGTTGGGAAATTGAAAGTGACGGTTAAAAAATGTGTTTGGATTTATGTAGCTAATTTTAAAATTTAATATTCCAACTTTGTTTTGCTTTGATGCACATTCTCTATGAAAAATGAAGGTACGTCACTGGTGAGTTAGAGCTGTTTTGAAGTACAAGCGCACGACTTATTGCCATGAGCACATGTGGCCTTCTGAGGTCCAAGCTGGAGCACACGGCAGAGTCCACCTGCTGATGTGCATTTAGGAAAAACTAAGTCTACATTTGGAATTAAGAAATATTTTGGGGGAAGGGGGCCGAAGCAATGTAAAATAGTTGATTTATGATAAAGGTCAGAATGTTCTCTTCATTTATTTCCTTTCTCTCTCTTTTTTTTTCACTTTCTAAACAGAAACTGCATTTAATTCCAAGATGTAATATTCTTATTTATTATTTAACCCTTTGCTGCTGCTAAAATGTGCACATATTCAGGCTTTAGTTTTTCTAAAAGGCATTTAATATTTTTGGCTGAAAAACATTAAACATCTGACCACAGGAAAGAATCAAGTTTCTAGGAGGTCGTAGGTACACTCTTTAGCACTGAGAAAAAGCTGATTTTAGGAGATAGCCAAAAGTAATCTTAAAGTAGCAGGAGGTGCTAATCGGCCTAAAAGAAAACAATTTGTGAAAAAAAACTAAAATGTCCATGCATTCCTAGAAAATGCTACTTTAATGTCTACTTTTGGAGTTATTTTGTTTTGGTAACTTAAAAAAAAATGAAAAAAGAAACAAAAACGAAATGTTATATGCTTTTGGCAATTGATACAATAAACTGTAATGGTCTGTAAATAAATAAATATTGACTTATGCAATTTATGTAAATAAGCATTCCTGGAGAGTAGATGGCTCAGGGGTTCGGTGGGCATTGTCCTGTGGGGCAGCAGGGTGCTGACCCTCAGCTCATGGGTTTGCATTAGTTCTTGTCCTAAGAGACCCAGAGCCCCAATGGCAGCCCCGAGCTACTGTGGAATGGGTGGTCTCGGTTTTCACAAACAGATGCTCAGACAGCCTAACTGCTATGTCGTCAGTGCCAACACTTGCTCCTTGGTCAAAGACTTAAACAGGCACGACCGAGGCCCCCTCCCATCTGCCACGTGAGTCTCCCAGGCAGCACTGAAGGACAGACATGCCAGGCCCTGCTGTGCAGATAAACGAATGGCTTCAGTTCACCGTGTTTTCGTTCTGTTTCATCTCATTCGTTAACACGACTTTGTGTGATTTCCTTGATAACCTGCAATTGTATGTAAATACACACAGGATTATGTAATTTGTGTAAATACATAATTACAGACTTTCGAAAACTGGTATTTTTTACTCGATGTCCATTTTGGAGCTGCTTCGAATTACGTGCCTACATGAACCAGTGGAATTTAAAAAAACATGCCGTCCTTGCTCTTACAGCTGTCGTGTGTGTGTTAAGGGGCGGTGGGAGGTGGAGGGGGAGCAACAAACACATCCAGATGTCTTCTTTTCTATAAGCATTAGATGGCGAAGAGGGGAACCTTCTGGGACGGAGGTCTGTGGATTTGCAGAAAGCAAAGTGCAGTGTGTGTGCACGTCTACACGGATGGCTGAATGGACAAAGGCATATTGTTTGAGGTCAAATTCTGTTTACTGCATCATTTGACCTTGAAATGTGCCAAATTTAGATCCACTGTTTGTGACCACTTGCACGAAAGAGCAATGAAATGGTAGGGGTGGGGGAATACGCCAGATGGATTCGAAAGATGTTAGCCACCAAACCCCTCTCAAGGGTATGTGTGTGTACGTGTTTGACACGTTATATAATACCCACGTGTGTCCATAGGCATTGCACATTTTATTAAAAAGATTTTTTTTTTGCACCGCAATTATTTTGAGTGCTGGTAGAGTTTCTGAGAATAAACTATGGTGTTGGAACATAATACCTTGGCTTTACCATGAAAAATTTAAAAGCATATTCCTTGAGCTTCAAAACACAAACAATTTAGAACATACGTTATCTAAGTTTAATTTTACTTTATTATTTTGATTCTCATCCCAACCCCTCCTGTTTAGCAACCATCAATTTGTTCTCTGTATCTATGAGTCTGTTTCTGTTTTGTTTATTCATTTGTTTTTTTAGATTTCACATATAAGTGAGATCACATGATGTTTGTCTTTCTCTGTCTGACATTTTTTTCAGCACAATGCCCTCTAGGTCCATCCGTGTTGTCGCAAATGGTAAGATTTCATTCTTTTTTATTGCTGAATAATATTCCAATATACATATGTACCACGTCTTCTGTCTATTCATCCATCGATGGACACTTAGGTTGCTGTCATATCTTGGCTATTGTGAATAATGTTTCAGTGAACATAGGGTGCATATATCTTTTCAAGTTAGTGTTTTGTATTTCTTTGGATAAATACCCAGAAGTAGAATTGCTAGGTCCTAAGGTAATTCTATTTTTAATTTTTAAGGAACCCCCATATCGTTTTCCTTGGTGGCTGCACCAATTTGCAATCCCACCAGCAGTGCGCAAGGATTCCTTTTTCTCCACATCCTCACCGACACTGTTTATTTATTGATGATGGCCATTCTGACAGGCATGAGGTGACATGTCATTGTGGTTTTAATTTGCATTTCCCTGATGATTAGTGACATTGAGCATTTTTTCACATGTCTATTGGCATCTGTATGTCCTCTGTGGAGAAATGTTTATTCAGATCCTCTGCCCATTTTTAAATTGGGTTGTTTATTTATTTTTTTTTTTGGTGTTGTATGAGTTCTTTATATATTTTGGATATTAAGCCTTATTGGATGTATCATTTGCAAATATGTCTTTTGACGAGCATTTAATTCATTTACATTAAAGTAACTATTGATAAGCATGTACCTATTGCCGTTTTGTTAATTCTTTTTAGTCTTTTTTTCTCCTCTTGATCTCTTCCCTTGTGGTTTAGTGTTTTTCTTTAGTGGTTTATTTTTGATTTTTTTGATTCCTTTCTCTTTGTTCTTTGTATATCTTTTGTAGGTTTTTTGGTTTGTGGTTACCATGAGGTTTAGAAATATCATTTAAAAAAAAATTTATAGCAGTCTATTTTAAGATGATAGGCATTTAAGTTTGAATATTCTATAAGGACCACATTTTTACTACCCCCTCCATGCTTTGTGTTATTGATGTGACATTTTATATCTTTTTGTGTTGTGTATTTCCTAACTACTTATTGTAGTTCGAGTTGAGATTGATACTTTTTTGACTTTTATAGTAGCTTTTTAAGTGTCTGAATTGCTATATTTAGTGACTATTTGGCTTTACGTGTGAGGTTTTTCCCCTTTCTTATATTTTCTTATTTATGGTTATGGCGATCCCTTTCTGCTTAAAGACAACATTTCTCATAAAGCTGGTTTAATTGGGATGAACTCCTTTACGTTTTGCTTGTTCCAGAAATTCTTTATTTCTTTTAATTCTGAATAACCCATTGGGTAAATAAATTATTCTAGGCCATAGGGTCTCTTTTCCCAGCACTTTAAAGATGTCCTGCCAGTCCGGGCTGTAAAGTTGCTGCTGACAACTCAGCTGATAGCCTTATAAGGTTTTCTTTGTATGTAGCTCATTTCTTTCCTCTTGCTTCTTTCAAGATTGTCTCTGTGTTTAATTTTTTGTCACTTTAATTACAGTATGTCTTGGTGTGTGTCTCTTTGGGTTGATCTTGTTTGCAACAATCTGTGCTTCCTGGTCCAGGATGTCTGTTTCCTTTCCCAGGTTAGAATCCTTTTTGGCCATTATTTCTTGGCATAACACTTTTGATCCTTTCTCTATTTCTTCTCCTTCTGAGATCCCTATAATGTGAATGTTTGAGTGTTTGATGTCATCCCAGAGGTCCTTAAACTCTCCTTTTTTAAAGCTCCTTTTTCTTTCTGCCGTTCTGATTGGTTGAGCCCCACTTGTCTGTCTTCCAGGTTGCCGATCTGTTCTTCTGTGTTAGCTAATCTGATGTTGATTCTTTCTCATTTATTTTTTATTTTAGTTATTGTATTCTTCAGCTCTGCTTGGTTCTTCCTCATACTTTTTAAGTTCTCCCTAAGTTCCCCTGTTCTGCTCTTGAGTTTGTGAGCATCTTTATGATCATTTCTTTGGATTCTTAATCAGGCAAATTACTTATTTTTGTTTCTTTAGGGTTTTTTTTTTTTTTCCTGGGTCCTTCATTAGAAAGATGTTGTGTTTTCATTTTGTTTGACTCTCTATGTGTTCATATGAATTAGACAAAATAGGTGCCTCTTCCAGTCTTGAAAACGTGGCCTTACGTAGAAGCGGGCTCTGCGTGGACTGTGCGTGCAGGTGGTTTTGGGCAGGCCGGTAGGAGCTGAGCAGGAGACTAAGGCGTTCAGGACACCGGCCCACCAAGCAGGAGCAGTCCCAGGTGGGGAGGCCCAGTGTGCACGGTAATGCCCTGTTCATCGGCTTGCTCCCTTTGTTCCGGTGAAATGGGCTCAGGTGCTGTGTCCAGGAACGTGCTGCGCTCATCCTGCTGGCCAGAGACTCTGTGGAGGGGGACGTGAACAGTGGCGCTCATTGTCCCCGCCACCGCTGGAGTTTCCGCCACCCCTGGAGAGCTCCCGTGGGGTCCCGGCCATGTCTATACAGCCTCCCTCTGGTTTGTTGTGCCAAAAGTTACCCGTGTAGAAGAGACCGGTGTGTAGGCTCCACGTGCTCGGTAGTTTCCGGAAGCCGCTGGGAGTCATCCGTCACTTCCGGTGCTCCGAGGCCGGCAGGCACTTCCGGGCTTCGCGCCAAGCAGGCACTTCCGGTGTGTGAGGTGACTGACGCGCCGCGGTTCCCGCTGACTCTGAGGAGGCCGACGGCTCCGAGCAGGTAACGGTCCCTGCTGCTGACCCTGCGGGTAGCC
>NW_006430460.1:4551856-4584966 GCF_000325575.1 Pteropus alecto
ACAGGGGGCCCGCGTCTCGGAAGACTGCTTTTCCGGTCTCAGCGACACGGAATTGGCATGCGTCCCCGACCGAGCTGACGGGGACAGTGTCGTGGTCGCGCTGGCGCGGATCGTGATGGGATCGTCACAGTGACTTTCGTGAACACCGAGCGTGCGCAAGGAATCTTGACGAGGCGTTTTCTGCGCGGGGCGGGACGGTGCCGGGATAAGAAACAGCGTCTTTTCTGATTTTACCCGCAAAGAGAGTGGAAACGCACGTTCTTCGCGCGCGTCCCTCCCGCTTTGCCAGCAGCGTGGTCGTCGGGTGCATGGACATCCGGCTCTGAGGCGGGGTGACGGCGACGGCCACCAGGGGGGCCAGGAGGACCCCGGAGGCGTCTTTGCTACTTCGCTTAGCAGTAAAAGCTGACATCGTTACCTCGAACCCTTGTAATCCTCCCACTGGGTTTCAGCGCGTCTCTCTCGGGAAACGCTTTTAAAACTTGCTTGTGATTTAAAAAATGTGCGGGCGCAGCGGCCCGGCTGTCGCGCTGGGCGCCTCTTGCTTTTTTCCCGCCCCTTGGGACGAGCCCTCTGTCGATGTCGGTGGTTTCGGTTGTGATTCCGGTCGTGACTGGTGGACGTCGCCGGGAACGTTTGCTACCGGGGTCTAGAGAGTTAGGAGAAGGGACAGAATCTTCAGAGTTGAATCGGGGGCTCACACAGGGAAGGGCAAGCGGTACTGGCCGTGCGCATGGCCCGGCTTGACGGGATTCCTTTTTAAAGATGCTCGTGCAGGCCTTTTTCCCAACCAGAATGTTCTGTAAGCGCCGCCTGGCTGTTGCTTCTGGCTTCCAGGGCACGCGCGTGTGCGGGGCTGGTAAGTGACAGCTTTGTGGGATTTCTGTTTCTGACTAATAAAAAGTCTGTGAAGAGCGTGGTGTTATAACTGCCTGTTCAGAAGGAGGCCGTACTCCGAACATCCCTTTACGCTGCGGTGGACCAAAATCTCCCTCGCTCCCTCCTGCGCTTTCTAGTTTTCTATTCCTCGCCGCCTCCCTCCTTCCTTCGTTTTTTTTTTTTTTTTTTTGTGTAGAGTTGGCATGTGCAGAGTTTAAACAAGTGGCATCCTGGTAGACTGCGATAAATACAGCGCTAAGGAGGGTGCCAGGGGCTGTGGGACATTCGGTGTACAAGGCCCGAGGGAGTGATGTCTAGGTGATGTGCAGAGGCTGAGTCGAAGTTCCAGAAGAGAGAGTTCGAGTCTCTGGCCTTCTAAATGTGTCAAAGGTGCATTGTCCTTGGACAGTTTGGGCACGTCATAAGTTTTCCAGATATTTCTTGGATAACTGTGGCTGAGCCCGGTTGGCCAGCGTTGGTCTGGAGAGTTTCCACCTCTGCGGCAGGGCGCAGGTTCATGAGATGATCAGAACTTTGGGTCCGACCAGCTCTGTCGCCCTGGACTTCCTGTGGACATGCCCGGGATGCTCTTTGTTACTCCTGGTTTCTATCCAGAGGAAGCTGATTCTGTTCGTTTTTGTTAATATTATTCGCTTTAATTTTGCCCCTCATGTTTATCTCATGTCCCAGGCAAAATCCACAACAAAGTAAAAATTAAAATGTGATTACAAAAGCAGTGAAAACATGACATAGTTGCTTCATTTTTTTTGTTTCATTAAGCGTATGTCAAATAACTATGACACGACATGGAACGGTGCTGAGGATACAGTGGAGAAAAAAACACGACAAACACGCTGATCTTGGTACTTAAACACCAGGCTGGGTGCTCTGTCGATTTTATGAGCATGCAGTACCTGTTTAAGGTACTGCGGGACGGGTGCCCATGTTATCAGGCAGTTAGGACAATGTTGACAATTTTTCATGAACTCCAGCTGTCTTCAGCTATGAGTTCAACTCACATCCTCATGCAGGCTTCTGAGAGCTCAGATGCAGCCCCACTCAAGTCCTGTTGTTTTAACAGGACGGCATTTTACAAGAGTCCTCAAACGAGGCTACGGGCCCAGCAGATGAGTGAACAGAGCGGAGGTGGCCCTGTGCTTCTCTCCTTGGAAAGATCCAAAGGAGAAGGCAGTGGAATTCCAAAAGTGTGTCGATGACAGGTTTGCTTCATCTTCAGAGGGTGCCAGAACACTGGGAAGCTAACAGAACTAATGAAGCTTTGGAGAATACCTCTTCCCCCCAGAATCCACTTCTTTGGGATATAAGTGGGCATATATCATGGGAGATGAACTTGTACATGTTGCTCGAGGGATAAAACTCTTCACTTAGATTGTCTTCATTGGAATTGCAAATCTGTCATTCATCAGCTTCTGGCTTCCTGTGAATTGCTTTGATTCCTCTTCCAGTTATGGGGTGCTGTGACTTCCCACACTGAGTCTCCCTGCCCCATCACCAGTTATGAGTAGATGTGTTTTGGCACGTGTTACAGGATGAATGGGACTGACAGGATGTGACGGATGGTCTCTAGAGATTCCTCAGAGGAGTTTTGATTTTAAACTCAGCTTAGGAAATGGGGCTAATGGGGTTAGTACAAAATTAAAAGCAGGGCATTGTGGCAAGAAAAGCAGCTCTCCAGCCTCCAAGAGACATGCCATGGCCGCCCCTGGTTGGCTGGAACCTAAGGCAGGACATTTGCGTGATGCTCTCTCTCATTCACCTGGCGTCCGATGAGGGGTTCCATCTGGAGACACGTTTGAGTCATGAATGACTCTGGTAAGTGGGCGCACAATTAGAACTCAGGCTGTGTCTTCTGCTGATCTGCTTAAAAGAAGCAACTTTAGATTTTGTAGTGAATCTGACGTGCTTCACATGTGCTTCCTGTTTCTTCCTCCTGGCGTGTTTCCTAGGCAGGAAGGCTGAGTCCTGCTACCCTCACTGCAGAGCTTCCATTTGCTTCCAGGTGCTAAGTGTTATTTTAAATATAGATTATTAAGGGGAAGAGTTGTATTAACAGTGCTTCCTGTTGAAGCACATGGATTAACCCGCCTGAAAATGGAGTGCGACCACATCTAGCCCATACCCATGAGCCGTGGCCCCATTCTTAGTCCCACGTGGTCCAAATGCATTCCCAAATGCACCAGTGCCTCGAAAGAGCCAAAACGCATCTCAGCTCAGTTGTTCTATGTCCCAATTAGCTGGTTGCTCCTGACACTTGGGCTGTATTTTTTTTTTTCTCCTCAAATAGAATATTGGATTACAGGAAAAAATAAAAATAAAATAGAAAAAATAAATGTTGTAGTTTAGAAAAATAAAAGTGATTTTTTGTAGTCATGGGTCACTTCTTGCGCTTTTTTGTTTGTTCGTTTAAAAAAACCAAATCTTTAAAAATTGGTCAACTATTAAGTTTTATTCTTAGATAAACCCATGATTTTTTAATGTGTCTGTATAATACCCACTAGGTGATTTAGAACCTGACTGACGTTCAGGTGAAGGGAACTTTTCATTGAAACTCATTCATTTATTCAGCACGCAATTATTGATATATACCATATTTCAGGGACTATGAAAGTAGGAACGGAATTGTTCAAATTTGTCTTTATATCCAGTATGAGTGTATATTGACCCACTTGACTTCTACCTACCCCTTGTGAAAGTGTCATGAACTAATTATCATAAGCTTTTCTTCTTGTCCTTATACAAAATATTTCTTTCTAAAGAAGAGGACAGGGATTGGTTTCAAGCAGGTGCTTGAAATGGACTGTTGTCATTTGGAGATCTTGTTTTGGTCTCATTCAACTAGACCCTTAAAATTTTTCCGAAAGGAATTCCTTCTTGGTTTGACTTTAAACTGAAAAATGTCTCTGAAACATAAAACATGCTTGAAGTTAATATGGTGTAATTTGACATACCTTTTGGGCATGTTTTATAATGATTAGTCTGTATTTTTAGTTCATAACAGTCAAGAGTCACAATCCCTGTGTGACTGTTTTTATCTCAGCAACATGTGATGGCTCGTCACGAGGCTCTCTTATTTGGGGAACCACACCCAGTGGTTCACACTCGGGGAGCTGAATTAAGAGCACCCGATGAGTATGAGCAACTTATAAAGACATTTGATTAGTTTCTGCTCTCTAGAAAGGGCTGTGTGCCGGTCAGTACGTGAGGATGAGGAAGCCACCTGAGGACAGAGAACCATCCTGAAGGGTGAGGGGTCCTGGTACCTGGAGCTCTCAAAGGGCCGGTACCTCTTTCACCAGCCAGAGCAGGAAACCTCCAGACTCACAGAGCCTGGGGGTGTGTGGCCTCAGTCATGGAGAAGTCAGCTTAAACTAAAGACTTCCAGTCCTACCCGTCATTTTAGAAGAAACACCCAAAAAAGGGTCAAACTATTTTCAAGTAGATATAACTTCATCTCAGAACAAAGCCCAATATTTGTGGGAATAAAAAGTATCCAGCACCCAGCAAGATAACATATACAATATTTGGCATCCAGTCAAAAATCGCCAGACATGTAAAGAAGCAGGAAAATGCAACCTGTAGTGAGAAAAAAATCATTCAATTTAGTCTGACCCAGAACTGACAAAGATGTTAGAATGAGCATAAAAATACATTGAAACAATTGTTATAACTATTCCATGTTTTAAAAAACTTTGAGACATGGAAGATACAAGAAAATAGTCAAGTTTGACTTCTAGATATGAAAAATACAGTGTGTGAGGTAAAAAAATTGATTGGATGGAATTAATGGCAGTGTAGACATTGCAAAAACAAAGATGCATGCATTCTTTTTAGCAATAGAACTAAAATGGAAGACAGAAAAGGGAATTAAAAAAAACTGAACAGAGTATCATTGAGCTGTGGGAAAGCTTCAGGACTAAATATCTATGGGATTGGGGTCCCCCAAAGGGAGGAGACAAAAAGTGTTTGAATAAACAATGGCCACAATTATTTGAAATTTGATAAAAACTATAAAAACAGATCTAAGATGCTCAATGAACCTACAGCATAAGAAAAAATATTACACAGGGCACATCCTACTCATATCGCTGACAACCAGTGATAAGAAAAAATATTAAAAGCAGCCAGTTAAAGATGATAGCAAACTTCTGGTCAGAAGCAGTGTGAGCAAGAAGACACTATTTAAAGTGTGGTACAATATCTATGCAAATATGCAAAACCGATATGCAGTATACAAAAATCAATAGTATTTCTACATTATTCTTAATGGACAATCGGATATTGAAAGATAATAACATTTTAATAGGATAAAAATATTTAGGGATAAATATGACAAAAGGTGAATGTTCAAAGTGAACACACTGCACACTATAAGTGTGAGACAAATTAAAAGAGGCCTGAGTAAGTGGTGCCGTATGTGCTGTCGCGGTGCAGATTTTGTTCATATTGATCTGTCATCGAAGGCAATCCAAATCAAAATCTTGCAGGCCTTTTTTTTTTTTTTTTAGAAATTAACAAACTACTTTTAAGGTTCTTATGGAAGTACGGAGGGTCTGGAATAGCTAAGCAATTCTGAAAAGGAACAAAGTTGGACCACTGAAAGTCAAATTCAAGACTTACAGGGCTCCAGTTAAGACTGGAATTGACATAGAGATAGACGAATAGGTCAATGGAGCAGAATACAGTCCATAAATAGACCCATACATAAGTAGACCCCCAATTAATAAATTACATTTATTACTTTCTATTTTATAATGGAAAGCAAAGACCCAGAAAGAAAATGTAATTAGCAACAGAATCACTAAAAAGAGATCTGCCGTACTAAACTTATTATTTTTATCTCTGTACTTTTTAAAAATTAACACTTTTCAGAGCAGTTTCAGTTGAGGGGCGAGTTCAGAGAGTTCCCACACACCCCCTTTTGCACACACGCACAGCCTCCCTCCTATCAGCATTCCCCGTCAGAGCTGTATATTTCTTACAGCTGATGCACTTACATGGACATCATAATCACCCGAAGTCCATAATTTATGGTTCACTCTCAGCGTTGTACATTTTATGGATTTGGACAAATGTATAGCGACACGTACCCGCCATTAGGATGCCATACAGAGTATTCTCACTGCCCTAAAAATCCCCTGTGATCTTTTCTCCCCTCAAACCCCTAGCCACCACTGATCTTTTCATATCTTTGTAGTTTTTGCTTTTATAGGATGTCATGTAGTAGAATTACACTGTATGTAGCCTTTTCAGATTGGCATCTTCTCCTTAGTGATATACACTTAAGGTCCCTCCATGTCTCTTCATGGCTCGGTAACTGACTTCTTTTTCATGTTGAGTCATATTCCCTTGTCTGGACGGCCCACAGTTCATTTTTCCATGTACCTAAGACCAGGACATCTTAGTGGCTTCTGGGTTTTGGCAATAATGTATAAACCTACGAATATCTACATGCATGTTTTTGTGTGAACATAAGTTTTCAACTCCTTTGGGTAAATAAGAAGGAGCGCGATTGCCGGATCACATGGTAAGAATATTTAGTTTTATAAGAAACCTTCAAGCTGTCTTCTGAAGTGGCTGCACCGTTTGCATCCCTACCAGCAGTGAGTGAGACTTCCTGTGGCTCTGCATGCTCACCAGCATGACATCTAACTTTTGATAAAGATGCAAAGGGAATTCAGTGGAGAGAGGACAGCCTTTCAACCAGTGGCATGGAACAATTGTCTATCCATATGCAAACATTCACACCTTGTACCATATACGGGAATGAACTCAAAATGGATTAAAGACCTAAACGTCAAACCAAAAACTATAATAGTTTTAGAATTAAACACAAGAGAAGGTATCTGTGATTTTGGGTAAAGATTTCTCAGGTATAACATCGAAAGAACACGATCTTTTTCTAAGATACCATTAAGAGAATGAAAAAGAAAGCCACAGGCTGGCAGAGCATATTTGCAAATTATGTCCAGACTTACATGTGCAGGGACTTATATCCAAAACGTATGAAGAACTCTCAGAACTCGAGAAAATGGGCAAAATGATGAACAGACGCTGCCCTAAAGAATATACGAACGATAAATAAGTACGTGAAGAGATCTCAACATCTTTGCTCATTAGGGAAATGTAAAATAAAACCCCAAAGAGATACTACCACATAGCTGTTAAAATGGCTAAAATTCTAAAAACTTGACCATTAAGGGTGTTGGTGAGGACTTGGAGGAACTGGAACTCTCACACACAGCTGGTAGGAGTGTAAAATTGTCCACCTCCTTCGAGAAATATTTTGGCAGTTTCTTAAAATGTTAGACATATGTCCAGGATATAATCCAGCCATTCTACTCACAATAGAAGTAGAAGCATGTGTTCATACAAAGGCACATTCAGCTTTTCAAATAATAGCCAAAGACTGGGAAAAACCCAAACGTATGTTACAGGGGAATGAATAAACCATGGCATGTCTGTACAGTGTACCACGAATAAAATAAAAATGAATAAGTTACTGAAACATGCTGCAGTGTGGACGAATCTCAGAATAATTGTGCTGAATGGAAGAAGCTGGACAAGTGGGAGCACATGCCGTGTGTTTCATTTAAATAAAGTTCCAAAACATTAACAGAAAGTGATAGAAAGTAGGTCAGTGGTTGCCAGTTTAGGAGTTGGACAGGCAGGGTGGGGGCGGGGATCCCCAAGGGGCCCGAGGGGACTTTGGGGGCATGGGTGTGTTAATGACCTTGATTTACTGGGTGTAGAAATACGTCAGACTTATCGAATTATCCACTTGTGCAGTTTATTTTGTGCCAATTGTAGCACCATAATAAGTTTAAAACGATTGTATGAGGTGATTATAAACTGTATCGCTCTTTCCGAGCTGTCACGTGGATGAAGTGAGGTAGCAGATGCTGGTGTGATCCCGGCAGAGAGCCCATGCGTGAGCCAGCGCCCTGGACTCGCGCTTTTCCACCAAGGAAGAGCTCCTCAGTTTTGCCGAAGAGCAGGCAGACAGGGCCATCGGAGGGAGGGACGTGAATAGGATATTTGTCCTTGGCCACCGTCTCCTAAAACTCAGCTCTTTAGACTGGAGTCATCGGCCAGGGAGGCAGATGGGTCTGGGGACAGGAGAGCACTTCCTGACAGGTGATGGCTGAGCCCTCCACCCTGATCCTAAGCCGCACCTTCCTGTGGGGACAGCACACTTCGTAGGAGAGAGTGGCTTGACGGACAGCATGCAACAGAGATGTGGAAGCCAAATGAGGCAGTGGGGACACTGAGATGCACACGCAGTGTCATATAGAATACCTTCTGGCGCGCTTCGTCATGATTAGGTCTATATTTTTAGTTCAGAACAGGAGTTAAGTTTCAGAATTCCTGTTTGGCTGTTTTTATCTCAGAAACACGTGATAGCCTGTCACGAGGCTAAATTGGGAGCCACACCCGATGGTTCTGGGGGCTGTATTCAGGGCTCCGTGACAAATGTCTGAACAGATTATAAGCCCATTGGATTCGTTACCGCTCTCTAGAAAGGGCTGAGCATTTGCAGCAAATGCCAGAATGCAGACAATGCTGTGAAGTTCGCGGGGGACTCGGGGAGGGCGTTAACAGCCTGCGGGCCGTGCACGTGAGACACGACGCGGGGGCCAAGCCCGCAGCATTGTGGACTAAAGGCTGGAAACCAGACGCGGGAAGGGGAGGACGTCCAGTCACAGCGGCTTGCTTTTTGTTTCCTTCCCCCAGAACGTGAGCTTTTCATAGATCAGCGGAGGTTCCTCTCAATAGAAATCAGGCCACCTCGCGGCCTGCAGTGCGTGGTGCTGTGCCCGCACCGGATGTGAGCTGCGCTGCTTGAGAATCTGAAAGGGGGCTGAGCCCTTTGAAATACAGCCGTGCACACCGGCATTAGTTCACAGTGGGCAATCCTGGCTTATAGAGAACATTTATGTGTATTTTCTCCTGGGATGGAAGATAGATGAGGCCGATCGATGTTTTGGGACAGTGGCCGTTAGCCTCGTGTCGCCTTGTAACATTTATTAAACGTCTATTCTTCACCAAGCCGGCTAGCACAGTGTTTAAAGTATAGACCTTGCCCCCAGGTGGCCTGAGTTTAAATCCCGAGGCCTGAGTTTAAATCCCGTGCCCACACTGCCTTTCCCCGTGCAGCCTGGGACAAAGCTTCACACATCTGTGGGCCTTAGCCTGGTCCTCGTCCCCTGCCTCTGTGGAGGTTGCGTCAGAGTTGAATCCGTGAAGGCTCGTAATGCCCTCGGAGCAGTGCCTGGCCCACAGGACGCGTTTGTTGAGTTTCCTACATGCCTTGCCTTTCAGTCTTTACGATCAGGCGGGAAGGGCCGGGCCCCCGTTTCGTGGGTGAGCCACCGGTCCGCACCCTGTGTGCCTGGGCTCGGGCGTCGGGTCCGGCTGGCTCTCCTCTCGCACTTTGGGCTGCGGCACGAGAGGGCTGCTGTCCGGCAGGTGTCCGTGTTAGAAAGCACCATCCGGCGTTTTCCTTACGTCGGAGCGGACTTTTGTGGGGGTGTCCTGACTCCGCCGTGGCCGTCCCGGTGTGCACTCTAGAATGTCCTCTGCGAGCTCCGTGTCCCTGGAGTACGAGCAGGAGCAGGCAGCAGGCAGCACCTCACCCAGCGTCGCCACACTCCAGAGAGGGGCGCGGAGGCACGGTGGCTTCTTGCTCTAGAACCGGAGACGAGTAAAAGCTGAAGTGAGGTGACTTGATCGGGCTCAGTTTCCATGGGGAGTGAGAAACGGTCCACCTTAGGAGACAGACGATCGGATTTCACTGTGTGTACCCTTCACCTCCGTGCAGAGGGACCTGGCCAGCTGGGTGGTCCAGAATCCTGAGACACGACCTGCGGGGCTGAACGTGTCCCTGGGCCGGAGAGCGAAGACCAGCTGACAGTTCAGGTCCATTCTTCCCTCGGCCCATCCAGACCAGCCAGGACTCCACTTCCCAAGCTCCCTGGCAGCCGGGGTGAGCACTCGATTAATTTCTGGACGCGGAGTGCAGGCAGGGAAGACGGGTGGCATTTGGAGGCTGGGCCTCAAAACTCACACGTGCACTGCCCCATCTTTCTGCTTCCCATGAGTTGGAACATGTGTGATCTTGAGACAACATGCAGGTGAGCCCAGAGTCCTGATGCTGTGAGATGGCGGACATCGGAGAAGGAAGAACCGAGTCCCTGGCAGACCCTGCGGAGTAGCGCGTCAGCCCACCTCCCCTGGGCTGTCGAGTAGAGTGAACAAGGACACTGTGGACACTATTGTGAGATCTTGACTTCGTCTTTGCCTTTGTCCTCACACAGGGTCCTTATACCCTTTAGCTGCGTCTTTCACAGCAGGGTTCTGTCACCTTAAACGAGGAACAGGTTCCAATGGCAGAAACAGAAATGAGCTCGTAAGCACTCACCTGCATTCATCGAGCGAGAAGAATTTGTTCCACAGAAAACGACTTTGCAGTCGTTGGTAATTCCATTGCTTATTTTCCACTGCAGAATTACACCTTTGAATAAAACTACCTTGTTAGTGACTGCTTGCCAGGTACATTGTTGTGCATTCGCTCCGGTTTGGAATTTGGTGGTTTATTGCTAGAGACCACACCTGCCTTTTATAGAGGACTTTTGAAACCGTTCCAGAGATTATCTAGAGGAGACTAAAAATATGTATACAAGGACTCCGGCGTGAGGGAAAGTGTGCTGGAGGAAGGGTAGATGGTTGTCTCAGGATCGTGGCTACCTGTGCCCAGTAAACAGTCGGCTGAGAGGCGTCAGTAACTGTTGTACCAAGTTCAGAAGACACACAGATCCACACTGTCCCACGTCTGTAATGCAGCAGAAAGAAAGCCAACAACGTGTTTCCACTTCATTGCTATAGAATGGTGACTGACTTGCTGCCGCGTTGTCCATCTAATAACCCATGTGGGATTGGCAGAAGGGGACATGGATGGGTGACACCCGCTGGGAAGTAGGGAGGCCCCACAAGGAAAGGGTTTTGGTGCTAGCTGGGCCGCATGGGGCAAGCAGTGTTGCAGGTGATGGAGCCGACGCGAGGGTGCAGGGGGAGCGGCCGTCCGGCTGTCCGAGGCCGCCTCCCGCCTTCCCGCAGGTGGCCCAGCGGCACCAGCACACCTTCGGGGCGTTTTTGGAGATCCTGGCCTGGAGTCCCCGCCTTCCCCTCCTGGCTAGGTGGGAACTCATTTTGGGTTGCCTGTGCTCGGGATCAAGCCATGAAGCTGCACCTACCGCCACGTGATGCCAAATACCCCTGAGCTCGCGGCTCGCCTGTCCAGCTCCCCCCTGGCCAGTGCTGTCTGGTGTCTTCTGGGCACTTCAGACTTGGTGTCCAAGTGGAGCTCTTTGCTCCCCGGTCCTACCCGCTCTCTGCAAGCCCGGCTCACAGGTGACACCACCACCCGTACAGGCACCCAGGGGGCACCGCGCCCAGCTCTCCACCTCACAGTCACCAGATTCTGCTGATTTATTGTCCTTTTCAGAATCATGTCCCCCTCTGCGTCCCCCCACATGCCCAGCTGAGGCCCTTGTCACCATTCAGACATGCTGCCACAGCCCATCGGGTGCCCGCCTGCAGCCCTGCCCTGGAATGTTCCAGACTTAGAAGGGTGACAGATAGGCATGGCGTACGCGATGCATCACCCAGCATGGTCTGAGGTGCACCTCGTCTCCCAGCACAGTAACGTGTCTGCTCAGAGAAAGCGACGACTGTGGGTGGACAGAGAAGCCCCGTGGAGCTTCAGAGCAGTGTGGGTTGGGTTTTGCGGCCCTAAGGTCAGATGGGGTCTGAGTTTGTCCCCTGGAGTGTTAAACTTGCTGTTCTGAAGTGCTTTGTGCACGCTCAGGACCACGGCACTGCCCGGCCCCTCCATGCTGGGAGCTGCCGTGCCTCCTCGGCCTGCAGGACGGCCCGGTTCAGCTTCTGGCTCAGTCCCCTGGCTGCCAGTGCCTCCTGGGCGGGACTGGAGTGGGGACGCTTGCTTCCTCTGCTCTCTGCTCCAGCGCCCCTCATGCTAGGGCCTCCCGGTCACCGTTTCTTGACTCCCAGCCTCCATTCACGCTGTTCCTTCTGCCTGCAGTGCCCTGCTCCCCTGCCTGCCACACTGAGACTCACTTCCCACTCCGTCTTGTGGAGTGGCACTCTGGAGTCCATGCCACCAGCCAGTCAGAGGGACCTGGGGCCGGTGGGTGGCCTGCTAGGCTCAGCCTGGCCCGCTGCTTGCTTGAGACGGTTATGTAACATCCCAGAGACTCTGTGAAGAAGGTAACGTACTGAATGACACCTGGTGAGCTCGTCACCTGGCTTGGCTGGCGGATGAATCGAGTTGCCCGGGGCATGTCCCCCCAGCTCATCTGCCGGACAGTGCTGAGTGAGAACGGCCGTTCGGCTTCTGTATCTCAGCGTGTGGATTACAGCGAGGCGTGAGCGGTGGAGCACATGGGCGGGGGTCACGCGGGGGCCGGGGAGGGCTAGAAGCGGTCTGTGAATTATTTACCTTTTTGTTAATAGATTAGAGTGGCTTCAAGGTCATCCGCGTGGTAATGGCCCTCGTTTAGTTGCATTCTGATAGGCACTTCCTGCGGTGGAGGGAAAGAAAGGAATGGAGTCAGCGTGCTGGGAACTGTGCCTGAACCTGGCTGTCCGCGTGAAGCGCCCTGGAAAAATGAAGTTAGGAATCACTGAAATGTGAGACTTTTAACGGCCCTTCGGCAACAGAGCATCCGCACCGTGCGGCTCAGCAATGAGCCTGCCGGGTCTTCGGCACTTTGTTATTACCGCGACTCCACGTTGTTTGGGTGACAAAGGTTTTATTTCATTCTACTTCTTTGCAAACTGGTCAGTGGCTCAGTCTTTCATTGAGCCAATATTTATGGGACAATGATGCTGAGGCGGGCACCGCCTTGGGTGCCGGGGTCAACAGCGAGCCTGACCTATGCGCTTCCACTTTGTCTGAGCTTCCAGTCTGCCGCGGGGGGAGCAGTGCCAACGAAGTGTGATGTAAGCTGGGGTGGCAGAGGCTGGGGCGGGGGACTAGAAACCATCACGGCTTGGAAAGGTAGGACTTCCTGCTGCTGGACTGAAACATTACTCCTCGGTATCTGTAATCTCTCTCTCTCTCTCAAAGAATCCTGATACAAGTTTCCCAACATTCTTCACAAATTGTCCTTTTGTTCCTCTCGCCCTCATTACCGGGGCTGCGCCGCCTCGTACCAGCTCAGTAACTCCCGGGCGTTCACACGCCTCCGTTATTTATAGGCTGCTATGCTTCCCTCGCTCCTCTCCAGTCGCCACCCAGACGCGCTGCACGTAGTTAGTTATTTCGATCTTTCCTAGCAAATCAATTCTCCCAGCCTCCCCGTCATTTTTATTACTCTTCGCTGAACTCCCTTGAGGTGCCCAGAGCTCGGTGCTGTTTTCCAGGTGGGGTTGGAGAGAGGCTGCCGAGGTGGGACCCGCCGCTGCTCGTTGCCAATGGGCCGGTTGGGAGCGCCGGCCGCCCCCTGCTGTGGCAGCTCCCGGACTCAGACCAGATTCCCTTGCTCCTCAGGTCACCTTGCCACGCCGCGCAGGCCTCGGTGCCTGCCCGCTGGGCAGAGTGGGCCTTGCTCTTCCTACAGCGGTTTCATGGGCTTCCAGCTTTCAGTCAGGGACGAGCAGCCAGAGTCGGAGGAGGGGAGACAGGGAGCAGAGCCCTGAATCCCGTGTGACACATGGCAGTGGCCCTGACTGCTGTGGGGGTCCTGTCTGTCTCTCTGCTCCAGGCTTGTCACCCTTCCATGAACTGAGAAAACCGAAGCTCAGAGCCAGGGGTGAGCACGGGCAGGCCGCCGGCCAGAGGAACCCAGCCCGACCACAGCTTTTGCTCTGGGTGCCGGCGGCTACCGAGCGGGCCGCTGAGGACAGCGCAGGGATGGAGTGGTGGCCGGCTGTCGCACTCAGGCAGCCGGCCCCACTGCCCTGTCCTGACAGATGGCGTCCTGGGAGGACCGCCCAGGTCGGTGGACAGAGAGTGGAGGCTGTGTTCCCTAGGCGAGGTCACCACACCCCTGTCCCAGCTGCGGTGTCACCCAGGAGGCAGGTCCTGGCAGCGGATCCTCCAGACGGTGATTGTGGGGGCTGCCGCAGCCAGCCTCTGAGGACGTTTCTAGAAGGAGAGTGCTCGAGGTGGAGCCTCACGGCCGGTCGGTCACACTACTTCCTGTCACCTCACTCTTGTTTTCCCTCCTCTTTTTAGGTCAAAGTTCAGACGGAGTAATCCGTCCCTCCTAATACTGATGTAAGCCGCCATCAGGCGTATGTGGGCAGTGGCGCAGGAGTTGTATTTTGTGTGCATAAGGGGGGCATCTTTTGGGAAGAAGTAAAGTCTGTCTTTTGAAGCATTGTCACATTGAGAAACACTGTTTGGCTTCTGCTGTCACCGTCTGGTCTGCCAGCTCCTCACAGGCCTCTCTGAGCCCCACCCCAGCGTTGTGGAAAACGTTATGGCCACTGCGGTCACGTGGCTCTTGAGCCCAGGTGGTGCCATTCATTAGTTTTGTAAGATCGGGCAAGTCATTTAATTTATTTGATCCTAATTTCAGTTGGAATTTCTGTCAATGAGCTCTCGTGAGGTGTGAGATAATGTGTTTAACATGGTGCTTGATATCTGAGCGGGACCTTCACCAATGTTGGCATCACTTCTGCTCATTTCTACTGGTTCTCTTTGATACGTCATGTAGTAGACGGTTTGCCAGATGACCCACATATCAGTGACTACTCCTAAAGTATCTCCCGTGTGTTAGGAACTGTGCGATGTCTACAACCATCACCACCACCGTTACGACGACCACTACCCTGTCACCGTCACCTCCACCGCTCTAGGGACTGGGCAGGCTGTGGCCGGGCCGCACCAGAGTGCTGCTTGCTCCCTGGGTCCCCACTTTAGTGCAACTGCAGCACTGGCAGAGGTTTCCCCTCCCGCGAGGCTTCTCCTCCCTCTCCCTCCCTCCCTCTCTCTCCCTCCCCTCGCCTTCTCTTCCTCCCCCCACTTCTCCTTCTCCCCCTCCCCCCTTCCTCCTTCTCTCCCTCTCTTCCACTCTCCTGTTCAGATTTCCAAAGGACAGGCCTTCCTTGGTCTGCTGATGCCTCATCACGCTTGTATAAGCAGACCTTTTGTACCTGGCAAGGTCATTGGCCACTGCCAGCCTCTCGACTGTCCAGCCTGCATTAGGGGCTCACACGAGTCCGGATGGCTTCGGCTGAAGGGTGGTAGTCGTATGGAACATGGTCACCTATGCAGAAGGAGCCCCTTGGGGCATCTGTGTTCCCAGGGTTGGGGACATAGAGGTTCCCATCCCAGGGGAGTGCCGGGTCAGGCAGCACCTTGACTGTCCTGTTGGCCGCAGCTGGGGAAGCCCCTGAAGGAGTGGGATTTGCTGGGCAGGAGTTTTAAAAGGCATGACCCAGGCAGTCCACACAGGATGGGTTGAAATTAGCTTCTGGTAGCAGAGGACACAGGAGAGGGACAGTGGGACCGGGGTCGGAGGCCTTACAAGTCAGGCCGGAGTGTCTGCTCAACACTCGTGAGGCGCTAGGGAGCCACTGGGGGTTTTGGAGTGCAAGAGCCATGCAAAAGCCATGCTCAGGAACCAGCGTGGCAGAGATGGGGAGCACTGGTTGGAGCGGACGAGGCGGAGTCACTGTCGGGAGGTGGCCCCGTTTATCTTGAAATGCAGCCAGCAAATGGGAACCGGAATTCCTTCTCGGAGAGACTTGCGCTCCTGTGCTTAGGCCCGTTAGGGCTCCTGGGCCTCTCGCAGCCTTGGGCAGTTGACGTGTTCACGTGACACTGTTAGATGACCCTCACGATCCGCTTTGCACAACAGCAAAAGACCTATTTGAATAAACTGAAATCATGGAGGACCTTGGTAAGGAGTCACAGGTTGTTTTAAAGATGGTGATTTCGTTTACTGACGTCATGTGCTTGCCAAATTCCCGAACTGAAACTTCCGTCCCTGCGCCGTCACATTTCTCTCCTATGCTTGGTTTCACTTCTTACCTTTTTCAAGGACTCCATTGCCAGTGTTTGCAGGAGCCTCCTCCGTGTTCACTCTGGTTTTTGTGTGTCCTTGCATGCTGCTGCTGAAACAGCCCCAGGTGGCCTGCTGGCCCCGGTGGCCCGTCCAGTAAACCCAGCGCCGAACACGTGCGTTCCACGAGCTTCTCTTCAAAAAAAAACTCTTCGTCGTCTCTGAAAGCTTCCTCAAGACTTTGAAATCTGATTGACAGCACACGCCAATGATGGTTTCGCTTCCTATGGACTAACACGAATCATTTCTCTATTGTGTTTTGAACTTGTTCACCATATTACGTAAAACGGGAGACGCCGCTGATGGGAAGGCCCTTCACTACTTAACACATGCCGCCGGGCGCAGTGAGGCACACGTGGACATCTGTCGGGCACCATAAATTTGGTAAGACAGCGAACCTGTTCTTACCCCCAGCTGCCTCTCACCTGCCCGCCCACCACCCCTATTCAGCTAATCACGCAATTCCTTTAACATTGCGTATTTGGTGCCTTCCCAGCCGTCTTCGTTGGGGCGGCTGTAACAAAACCCCATGGACTGGGGGCTTAATCAGCAAATGTATTTCTCACAGCTCTGGAGGCTGGGAGTCCAAGGTCAAGATGCCGGCAAACAGGGGTCTGGTGAGGGTCGCTCCCTGGTTTACAGACTTCCTGAGGTATTGTTACATGGTGGAGGGAGCAGAGGAAGTGAGCTCTCCAGTCTCTCCTCGTGGGGGCACTGCTCTGATCACAAGGGGACCACCCTCACGACCATGTCACCTCCCGGAGACCCCGCTTTCAAACGCCATCCCTTTGGGGCTAAGATTTCAACACACAAGTTTTGGGAGGACACAGACAGAGCCCGGGACACCAGCGCTGTGGCCCCTGCCTCCGTGGGCCTGCATCCCCGTTTGCCCGGGCCTTTGGGACCGCCCGTCACTTGTCTCCTCGTCTCTCCCTCCACACTGACGCCATTTATCTTTCTAAAATTAAAACCTCATCATGTCAGTTTTCTATTTAGTAATTTTCTTTTTCTACCTGGAATTTCCTCTTTTCCTTCTTTGGCAAAGATCCAGCTCTCATGTCAGCTTTGTGACTTCTTTTGTGACACCGTGGGTAGCTTTTTGTTGCTGTGTCCTTTTGGGCTCCCATTAGCACTTTGTCCAGAAATGAGACCCAGGGTCTGGCTTTGCGCTGGGATGAAACCAGGGCATGTGCCCTCTCGGTGCTGGTCGAGGTGAGAGCGAACGGGGTTGGCACACAGTCTGACGCAGAGGGTTCCGGTGGCTCCTGCAGACCAGAGGCATGGCTCCCGGGATACTCCACGTGAGCACAGAGGTCCATGGGTTTTAGAAGTTGGGACAGGCCCAGGCCCCGGTGGAGAGGCTGACGGGATGAGTCCCTCATTGGCTTCTCAGTCGCCCCATATCGGTCATCTCTGTGTCTAAGGCAGGAGATGGCAAACTACAGCCCACAGGTCAAGTGTGCATGCTGGCTGCTTTTGTAAATAAAGTTTTACTGGGAAACAGACCTGCTCCTTTATTTACGTGCTGTCTATGCTGTTCTCACATCACAGCGACCGACTGCAGCAAGTGCCTGTGACGGGCCGCAAGGCCCGCAGAGCCCAGGCTCGTGTACCGTCTGGCCCTTTGCAGAAACGTTTGCCGATCCCGGCCTAAGACATCTCAGAGGCACCACCCTACGGTGCTTGACACTGTGAGCAGTTGCTTCTTAACTCCACTAAAAACAGTAAAAGATGAAATGCTAAATGAATAATTATAGACGAAACTAGCACGTAAAAGAAAAAATAGAAAAAATAGTAAATGCAAAGGACCAGTTAAAAAAACAGCAAACCCAAGGTCTGAGCCAAGGTCTTTGTCTGAATTGATCCCTTTGAACGTTCCTGGAAGAATGCTGTCTGTGTGTGGTGACAGGTGACAGTGGGCGCAGCGGCCAAGATCAGAGGAGGAGCCAGGGTAGGACGACCTTCGGTGCCTCAGGGGGAGGCTTGTTTTTCAGCTTACGGAGACCAAGTCCTCACCATTCTCCCCTTCCTGTCCCCTGTCCCTCCCTCCACCTGTCCTCCCCGTGCAGGAGTCTCGCATCCAGCCTGTGATGTGGGACACGCTCTCCCCCTTCTCATCTGTGGTCACCCTCAGCGCTAAACTATGCTTAGGAACCCTAAGACATGCAGTCGGGGGACAGAGGCTGGACAAGAAGCCCATCTTTTCAGAGACATGCAAACCTCCTGTCCAGCCGGCCGAAGGGCTGAGTGGTGCCCGAGAGAACATATGTCACCCGGGAGAGAAGCGGGCAGGTTCGCGCGGAAGTGACCTCTGACTCCCCGCAGGCCCAGGCTCAGGGTGGCCTGGCGCCTCGAGGGGGACATTTCTGTCTTCTGTCTCAGCTCCTTTTTTCGCTATTTATATTCAGATGTCATCTCGGCCACCGTCTCTGGTGAGGAGGTAGTGCGGGCTCAGGTAAGCAGCTCAGAGGCACAGGACCAGCCCTGGGTAATCTGACAGTGTGGCTTGCGTCCAGCAGGGCCATATGTCGTGTAAATCTAACCTAGACCCTCTGCCAAGCTGAGCTATTCTTACTGTCGTTCAGAGACAGGTTCCAAAGGAAAAACCGAGGAGAGTTTGTGGCACTTGGGTGTGTAGAGGCCATGCCCAAGTTGGAAATCTGAAAACGTACTCTTGGGCAGATGTAGTCAGAT
Source organism: Pteropus alecto (assembly GCF_000325575.1). Classification (NCBI taxonomy): domain Eukaryota; kingdom Metazoa; phylum Chordata; class Mammalia; order Chiroptera; family Pteropodidae; genus Pteropus; species Pteropus alecto. The sequence goes on from NW_006430460.1 coordinate 4,570,540, forward strand.
GGCCCACTGAGCACGTGCGCAGTGCCAGGGCCGTCTGTGCCCAGGGGCCGTTGGGGACGGATCCAGGCAGAGGGGGCGCCTTGGACGAAGTGCGGGAGTTGGTGTGATTGCTTGGTCCCCGACGTGGGGGTGATGTGGCTCTGAGACGTGACGTCAAGATGGCCCTGCCAGCCGGTGCCGCAAACTGCAGCCCAGCTCAGATGTGCAGAGCCTGCCCACAGAACCGCCGCGTCCCCTGCCGTCCCCAGCCCCAGGCGGGGACTCCTGCACACACCCTCCGCCGTGTGTTCCCGTGTGGGTGATCCCAGCCCTGGGTGGGGGACTCCTGCACACGCCCTCGGCCGTGTGTTCCCCTGTGGGTGATCCCAGCCCCGGGCGGGGACTCCTGCACACGCCCTCGGCCGTGTGTTCCCGTGTGGGTGATTCTCTCCCGCAGTTCGTTGAACAGGTTGTATTGTGGCTCGCTCTGTTCAGCACGAGAGGGCCAGCAATCTGGTTGTAATGCTGGTGGTGTGTGCGTGAGTGTGCACATGCACATATCTGTGTGCCTGTGAGCAAGTGTGCATGTGTGCATGTGTTTGTGTGCAGGTGTTGTGCGCGGGCCTGTGTGCGCATGTGTCTGCGTTTCTGTAAATACAACGTGAGAAGAATAAATGAAGGGCTGCTGGGACTTAGAGAAAGCGTGTGCCGTTGGGGGCTGAGGAAGGGCCTTACGGAGGTGAAATCCGAGGAAGGAGGTGAAATCTGAGGATCGAGGAGGGTCCTCGGAGAGGGGTAGGATTTCTCAGAGGAGCAGCGCAGCAGGAGGGGGCGGAGAGGGGGCGGTGGGAGAGCGACGCGCAGCATAGCAAGTGTGGCGACGGGCGAGGTGGTCGGGGGTGGCAGAAAACTGGACGGGACAGTAGTGTCGACAAGACAGAAACACGTGGTCCAGTGGTCCCGGGGGCTGCTATGGCCTCCCTGTGCCAGGGGCCCAGGCTCCTTATTTCTCAGTGTCCCCTTTAGATGACGGCCCAGGCTGGTGACATCAAGTTCCGGACCTCAGATGTCTTGTCTCTGAGCGAAGGTCTTAGACTCCACTGCGTAGGGCTTGTGCTCATTCCATTGGTCGGACTTCGTCACGTGGCTGCAGGAGTATATACGAAATACACTCGCGAGTTCAGGTGTCCACATCCCCGGCAAACTGGGTGTGGGGGGGTCCGTTGTCACAGGAGGAGGGGAGGACGGATGCTGAAGGACAGCTGGTGGCATCTGCCCTTGTACGTGGGGCCTTGAATGCTGGATTGAGAAGGACGCGGAAATTCACAGGCTGCAGGAAGCCACGAGGCTGGGAGAAGGGAGTTGGGTGAGGAGGAGGACATCGGGGAGAGTGACCTGTGAGCCATGCGGCAGCACTGCGTGGGCAGCCGGTGGTGACAGCGGGTCAGGGCTCGCTGCAGAGACCACGAGCAGAGCTGCTCAGTTGAGAGAAACGTGAAGAAAAGGTTGAAGGTGATTGGCTTCACACCTGGATGCTTGCGCGGGGCTCGGCAGCGTCCGCGTTATAGACCCACAAGAGGAGCCGGCTGGGGGAGGTCGTGGTGGGCTCGGGGGCGTTAGGTTTGCGGCCGGCCAGGCTGCAGCGAGCAGCTGGACTGCGGGTCAGCATAAGGCGCACGTCGGTTCACAGGCCCCTGGGCCTCTGCGCCGTCTGTGTGCCTCGAGTGGGCTTAGCCCGCACACCTAGAGCGTTGGATTCGTTGTTACCTGATGGTTTATCTGCATATCTGAGTTCTTTAAAGAAATTTTAAGATTTAGATGCACCGGGCCCTCATTCTTGCAAGACAGTAATTGGTGAGAATTGGGAGAGAAGTACGTGCTGTCACTTAGTCACAGTCACCGCCCCTCCCTGTCACTTCTAGTCCATCCTGTTACTTACATTACCCGCTGGCCCCAGTAGGGTTTGGATGTTCAGCTCCATTGCAGGGTTCGGCAGAGATGCGGGGGCGCAGACACAGCCCCGGGCCGTGGTTTCAGGGAGGCTGGTAGGAGTGGAGGGGTGAGTGGCGAGAAGAGGGGCAGACGTGTTGGGTGGCCTGTGCTCGTGAAGCGGAAGGACAACAGAGCCCGCGACGTGGGTGTGGGTGTCGCGGAGGGGAGGGGCCCGGAGCAGCACCATGAGCACGTACCAGGGAGGACGGCTCTCCAGCCTGGGACCAGCCGGAGGGGACACCACAGGAGACGGACGAGACTGGTCGCTCGCCGAGCTCGCACTGCACTGGGGGCAGAAGTCACATTCACGCACCGCTTCGGTGTTCAGAGCAACCCGCGTTCATCGCTGTGAAGGTGTCGGGGTGCAGGGGCGGCGGGCACTGCACGGTTGGTCTCACTCCAGAGTCCCGCCCTGTTCGGAACCAGCCAGGAGGGAGCAGACTTCTCCCTGGAGGAAGGCGCTTCCATGTCCCACGTGGACTAAGTGCCAGCTGCTTTAAACGTGTCCCCTCGGTGGGTCCTGTGTGGAGGTTCTGTCACTGACTCAGAGGGGCTCACACGGCAGCAAAGCTGAGTCAGGGTTGGGTGGAGTGGGTCCTGTGTGGAGGTTCTGTCACTGACTCACACGGCAGCAAAGCTGAGTCAGGGTTGGGTGGCGGGCTGTGCTGTCCCTGTCCTCACACACGCCAGCTCCGCTGTCCCAGGGGCTCAGGCCCGCCCGTGTCCTCCGTTCCCGGGGCCTTGGCACACGAGGCTGCAGTCCTGCTGTGTCGGCAAGGGACCCTCCTCCCTTCTGTGCTGGCCAACAGCTACGTTGTGCGCTAAGTGTGTTCAGAAAGGTTAAAAGACGCTGCCTGTTACGATGAAGAAACCACTTGTTTTGAGGCTTTTTGTATTACTCAGTACACGGAAGGTCTCGCCTCGTCCCAATCACATTAACACCTCCTCGGGCGCAGTTTATCTCTGAACCTTGTGTGCCACGGGTGATATCCACATTGTCACCACTAGAAAAGGGAAGGTCTGTGTGGCGAGGCCGGTCAGTCAGTGGACTGGATTTATTTCCTGAGCTGTTCACCCCAGGCCAGAGCCTCAGGCCCATTCTGTAGGAAGGATGAGAGAGCCATGGGCATGGTGCCTGCTCAGAAAGTGCTCGAAGCTCGGGAGGCACCTGGTTCGTGCTGGAGTGAGCCACGATTCTCTCAGCGGCCACAGGCAGGACGGCTGTGTGCCACCCCACCCGCCCTGTGTCCTCCGGCTGCGGGGTTCAGAAGCCCACGTGCTCGGACGCGCCCCATCTCCGCGCTCTCTTTCTCTCTTGGGGAGCGCCAGCGCCTAGCGTAGTGACACCTAGTTTCTCAAGCACTTACTCGGTGCCCGTCTCCAGGGTCGATACCTGGCCCTACGTTTCCTGCTTTTATTTTCATGTCAACTCCTCCTGGCAGGTGATCTGAGCATCTGCATTTGACACCTGAGGACACAGAGGCTGAGAACTGGAGAATTTTGCTTAAGGCCACACGGTCAGCGATAGGGCTGGTACTGGGTTTGCTTGTGTCCTCGCTGCGGTGTGGCCGCTGCAGAATCGGCTGCTCCGTGAAGAGCCAGGAGCAGCCAGTGTGATGGTCACTCAGCTCTCCTCCCGCGGCCTCGGCGCCTGGCCACGTGGCTGGGTGTGAGGCCCAAGGACTGCTGCTCACGCTGAGCAGCCTGCTCCCCCCACTCCGAGAGGCTTCCACCTGCCTTCATTCTCAGTGTGGGTGCGTCCAACCCACCGGCCCCAGAGCCAGGGTGCACAGTCCCCAGGCGCTTTTCTCTGACTGGGGCCGTGATTTACATGGGAATTTTTGCCGGGAGTGAATGTGAAAACACATTTGCTTCTCTGTCGAGTGATCCTGCTATGGGGAGAACAAAGTGACACACACAGGCGGGGTTCCCTTGCAAAATCCGGAGGCTGCTCGCTGAGAGGCTTTCAGTTCTTGCTCTCAGAACGGCAGGTCAGGTTGGATGGGGCCCCGTGCCCACGACCTCCCTGCAGACAGCTTCCCATGGGAGGGACCAGCTGGGTTACACCAGTGCTAACAGGAAGCAGAGGTGGGGCTGGGCGGGGGCTTAAGCAGATCTCTATCACAGTGGCTGCCCAGGGAGCGTTCGCGACTCACCTTCTGATATGTGTGCCTTCCTGAGCAGCTTGCGTGCTGTAGTGACGTGGGCGCCGAGTACAGCCGGAGTGAGCCAGCCCCGCGCTGAGCGCCCGTGGGAGGCAGGCGCCCCCATGGGCGCCCGTGCCCTGCCTGGAGGCTGCCGTGTCCCGGGACCTTCTGAGAGCTGCTAGCCCCTTCCTGCGTGGCGATGCCCCCGGAGCAGCTGGGCGGAGTGCACGCCTGCAGCCCGGTGGCCCTGCCAGCGGTGCCCAGCTGAGTGACCTTGATGGGTGGCACCCTTCCCTGCGAAACAAAAACACCAGCTTGGAGTTTTAATTAAAAGGCAGCGAGTAGGCTCTTGGGCCGAACTGCTGTTAATCGCAGTGTGGGTTTGGGTCACCATCGAGAAGCCGGTCACACTGATTGAGGAGCTGCACGGTTACATCCGCCTCGGGCTTCCCAGGTGGTGGGGGGCACTCAGGGGAATGGCTGCATGATGGGATGCGGGGAAGAACACAGGACTCCCATCAGGACCACGCCAGCCAATGTCCCCAGGCAAGGATGCACAGTTCGGTGGAGGGAGGAGCGTGGGACAGTCCTGTCGGTCAGGCCACGGGGCACAGCGGGGCCGACCACGCAGCCTAGTCGCCTGTGTGGCAGCAGATGACACAGCCCTGTCTGGTTGCTTGGCACAGCTCTGGGGGTCCTAGTGGTTCAGCTGGCCCATAAAGTGAATTAACTCTGCTCAAGTGGGTTGTTCTTCATTGAAAAGTTATTTCAAGCCTTTAAAAAGTTGCATTATTGGAGCCTGTTATTGGTTTGCATTACATTGTGAGGAGGCACACACGTTGTTTATTGCAAAGATGTTGAGTCCTGGATTTAAATCCTCTGAATGAAGGGGCCATCCCTGCTGAGGACCCTCCCCACCGAGGACCCTCCCGACGCCTGTCCCCGGTGCTCACAGCGACGTGCGCCTGGGCCCGCATGTGGGCTCAGCAGCTGGCACTCCCAGACGGGCATGTGCTGGGCCCCCCGCCTCCAGGCCGCACAGTGGGGGGTCTGCGTCTGCGCTTCTAAGACTCCCCAGGTCGCTCGATGGTTTGTGGGCTCCTGGCTAAGGAGCTTGGGAAGTGGGGTGAGAGCGACGGGAATGTTCGGAGAAGAGGAGCCAGCTCTGTCCTGCTTCTCTGGCGAGGGTTCCTCCGTGCCAGCTGTCGTGGTGTTCCAGGCGGTCTGTCGCCTGGTCCTAACGGTCCTTGAGCAGAGGGCAGTACATGTCTTACATGTGCTGGGTGGGGCGGAGCCCAGGGGCCGCAATGGGCAGCCTGACCCGCAGCAGCCACACCTCCGTCACCACCGTAGCCTTGGAGCGAGCGGAACTGCCACCTCTGTGGCTGAGATTAGGGGACAGGGAACTTGAAGGACCCCCACACTCCAGCCCTCTGCCGGTCACAGCACCACGTTCCGAGTCCAGCCCCGGCCTTGGTACAGAGCATGCCAGCCTCCACCAGGGTGTGTGCTGGTGGGGCTCTCCCCTCTGGACCCCAGAACCGGAAAGGAGGGATGCGGGGTTGCACCCCATTGTCAAGGTGGTGGGTGAGGTGAGCGGCTGAGAGGTCCGGAGTGCAGGACTCGCCTGCTCCCCCGCGGCCGACTTCACACTGCCCACTGGCCACTGCCTTTGAAGGTCTCTGAACCTGTGACCAGTGAACGTTGCCCATCAGCCACCCAAGCGTGCCGGTGCCCGTGAGTTGACCATGCCATGCTGGCGCCCCTGCGGCCTGCCGCCACGCACCCCTCGTGGTGGGCTTAGTCCCCGGTCCTACACACAGCCACATGCTGTGTACTAGGTGACGGCTCACCGAAGCTGGCCTCGCAGGGCTGGACCCGCACATCCACCGAGACAGGGCCTATGAGCCCGTCAGGGCTGGGGCTGGCATCGGGACTCGCAGTTCTCCTGGGGCCCGTGTTTGGGGCTGGGGGCTGAGGTCATTCCACGCAGGACAGGGCAGGCCCTGAAGCGAGGGGCTGGAGGCCAGGCCAGGTGAGGACCGGCCCTCAGGCCTGCAGCCGCCCAGGTCCTGCAGCGGGACCTGGAGGAAAGCCGCTGTGCTCGGGCCGCCAGGAGCGAGCAGAGGCAGAGGGTGACTGCGGGCGGGGTGACAGACGGAGCCAGGTGCGGGAGGGAGCAGCTGCGCCACAGCAGTGTTTACCCGTGGGAGGTGTTGGGACCACATCCTGGAGTTTGGGAGCCACCCTCCCTCCCTCGCCATGGCCAGAAGCTCCTCGGAGCAAGGAGGTGGTGACGCGGATGTGGCCACCGCTCACTTAAGCATTGTCTGGCTGTCTATAAACCTTCAGCGCTTGCACAGCGCGTTCGCACCCAGCTGGCCAGGCTCATCTACGTTTCTGCAGGACGTGGCCGTCTGTCTTCCTCCACCCCCCACTTCACCCCCGTGGCCTCTGAGTCCAGGCACGTGAGGCTTCAGGGAGGCCGACAGCCCTGTCCTCTGACTCGCCCTCTGCCTCGGCGCTCTCTGTAACGACAGCGTGACCATCAATCATTGTCTCGGGAGAACGGTCTGCGGTCTTCGGGTGAGGCCATACTCATGGAGGCTCTAGGTTCCTCTGGGCTGTCGCTGTCCACCCCTGCCACCCCTGCCACCCCTCCTTCCCCACCACCCATGCTCTGAGCTCCCGCCCTCCTCCCCCAAGCCACCCTCTCACGCTGTGGAGCAAGGCGACAGCTCCCGGGTCACTTGTATGCCCACGGCTTGACAAGGTGTATGCCCGACACACAGCAGGCGCAGATGACACACTTTCTAAGAGGACTCACTCACGTGGCAAACTCTGCATGTTGGCCTGATCACAGTGGTTCAGAGCCCCGGGTCGCCCAGCGGCAGGCGAGCAGGGGCGCAGTGGGCAGGCCGACACCGCAGAGGTGCCCGTAGCTCCTGTGCATCTGATGACTGCCTGCGTGTGTGACATGCACAGCGGTCTGCGCCGAGCTCTGAAGGCCAGAGAGCACACACCCACTTTGCCTGCCTGCAGCCCAGCACGAGGCAGGGGAAGGACAAGAACTGGATGAACAGCCCGAGACCCCAGGGGCCGGGCACTGAGCCCGCGTCTCTGGTTGTTGAGCGTTAGTGTCCGCCAGCAGCCACTGTCCCAAGCGCACGCCCACCAGGGAGATACACATCTGCCGCGTTGTGTAACCGGCTTTCATCTTGCCCCGGACAGAAAGTGGGTCATTGAAAAGTGGGAACGGGCGAGGAGATGCCGCTGCCCAGGAAAGACGCGCCGTCAGTCCTGTCGTGTTCTGAGGCTGGAGGCCACGGCACCATGACGCGCATGGCCGCATTTGGAGGCTGAGACGCGAGCCTTCTGGGAGACCTTGGCCCTTTGTCTGACGAGTCCGTCTTGATTTTCATGATGGATGGTGCGCTGAGCCGACACGGTGACGACACCCGCAGCGGCCTCTGCGGGAACCGCCGAGGGCCCGGCAGCTTTCATTCCCTATGGATTTCACAAACGTCTGACCCATGCGATTTTGACGAGAAAGCAGACAAGCCCCAAACCTTTGCAGCTCGATGCTTCTTGATCACGACGGGCCATTTTCTGGTTTATTCCTGCTTCTTGCTTTCAGCCTGGCAGTGTGCTCATTGGGTTCTACTGACAGTGGGGAGGAAGGAGACCCCAAGGAATCTTTTTCTAAAAAGCAACAATGCTGTTTTACTTTGATGTGTCTGGGTAAGTCATATTATATTTCATGGGGGCATTTAATAAAACTTTTCAATAAAAAGTTTTAACTAGGGGATTGAGAGTAAAATGAATATATGTCCAAGACCCCGCTGTCCCTCTCCGGTCCCCAAGGAGATACACTCGTGCTTCAGTTTATCAAGAGGTCTTCCCAGAACACACTCTGGGGCCACGAGATTGTTTTGACTTGATTCATTGATACCAGAGGAAAGTGTTGGCTCATACATTTATTAGGTTTCAAGTTATAGGATCATGTGGCAGGATGGTGCCAAGTTCCACAGTTCCCAAAGTCAAGTTCACAGCGGCCAGGGTGGTAACAGCCAAGGAATAGCTCATGTGGGTTGAATGTTGATGAAGTGACAAGAGCTCTCCACCTATCACCTTGCTCATCCTGCCGGTGGCCACTGCCACCATGCCCACTGCTGCGGCCCGTGCACCTCACATCACGTCGCACGTCGTGGTCGACGCCAGAGCCCGCGGGGACGTCCACCCTTGACGGCGCCATTGTGCACACAGATGGCTGAGTCCCTCACTGGTCTGGCAGACTGAGATGCACAGTGACGAAGACCTCTGCCTCTGGCTTCGGTCTCGTGGCAAAAATACGACGTCTGTCCTCATGGATTCTCTGTGGCCCTGCCTCCAGAAACTGAGCTGTGCTCACTGCGGGGACACTGTGCCAGAAAACCCGCTCGGGAGCCATCGTGGCTTGAATTGCGCTCCCCAAAAAGATGTCGAAGTTCTGACCACTGGTACATGTGAAAAGTGGCCTTGTTGGAAGTTGGGTCTTTGTGGACAAGGTCATGCCGTGGGAGCGGCGCTAATATGAGGACGTGTCCCCGTGAGAAGAGAGACATTTGGAGACACAGACACACAGAGAAAAAGCCAGGTGACGACACAGAGACGCAGAGGGAAGAGGGCTAGCTGGAGGCGGAGCAGAGATGGAGCGGAGCAGCTGCAAGCCAAGGTCGGGTCTCAGCAGAGGCGGGAGGCCCCGTCCCCAGGGCCGTCAGAGGGAGCTCAGCCCTGCGCGTGTCGCCTCGGACGCTGGGTCCAGAGCTGTGAGATGGTCACTCTGTTCAGTTAAGCCATCCAGTCTGTGGTGCTTCGTCACGGTGGCCCGAGCAAACTCGTACGCAGCCCTGTTTAGATTCCAGAGCCCAGGCCCCACGTGCGTGGATTCTGACTCATGGGTCGGGCTCACAAAAGCATGTTTTAGATCAGCAGCCGGTGAGGCAGGTGGGCAGGCTCGCTCCGAGTGAACCCTTACCCAGAGGGTGAACCAGGTCACGTCATGTCCCTGTCCTGAGCATCACAGCTGCGGAATGTTTCAAAGTTATTTCATAGAACGAAAAGATGCTTATCGGTCACTGTCAATGATAAAAAGAAAGAAATGTGTGCCACTGGTTTTATAAGAGAGAGTGTGAAGGGCAAGTGTCTTAAGGCAGTGCCGTGGGCGAGGCCTTGCTCCCCGGGCAGCTGTCTGTGCTCGCGGGCGAGCGTTCGGCTTCACACCTCCTGTCTTTATTACCTTCTGTGCCTTTAACGTTCTAATGTCAACCCGGCAGAGGATGCAACCCAGTGGAGCTGGGAATGTTTTTAAGTGACTTCAGTGTGCCGGTGGCAGAAGGTGGGGCCTTAGGCAGGTTACTGGGTTCAGACGGGCCACGAGGGCGGAACCCCGTGAAGGGAGAGCTCAGAGGCCCCTCTGGGCCTGGTGGCTGTCCCTAGCCTGGCGAGGGCTCCCACCAAGGCCTGGCCCCGCGGGTGCTCTGCTCTTGGGGGGAAGGGGGAGAGGGTTACTGTCTGAGGTTTGAGCCCCTGCCCCCCGGGGCCGTCATGGCCACTGGAGCTAACCGAGATGCCACGGCTCGTTAATTTTTTTTTTTAATTGTTAAAAAAACTGTTTTTTTGACAGTAGCTATTCTAATGAGTGTGAAGTAGCATCTGTCCGTGGTTTTTATTTGACTTTCTCAGATAATTAATGATGTCGAGCACATTTTTTTATATGTTCGTTAGCTGTTTGTATATCATTTTTGGGGAAATGTTTGTTCAAGTCCTTTGCTCATTTTTAAATCAGGTTATTTGATTTATTGTTGAGTTGTAGGAGTTCTTCATATATCCTAGATATTAACCCCTTATCAAATATATGATTCATAAATATATTCTCTTATTCTGGGGAGTTTATGATGACCGATTCAGTCTTCTTACTAGTCACTGGTCTGCTCAGAGTTTCTTCATGACTCGGCCTTGGCAGGTTGCATCCTTCTAGAAATTTATCCCTTCTTGTAGGGCAGCGGATTGATTTGTTCATAGTAGTCCCTCAGAATTTTTAATAAGTCTGTGTGATCAAATGTAATGTCTCCTCTTACATTTCTCAATTTATTTGAGTCTTCTCTCTTCTTTTCTTAGTGGGTCTAGCTGAAGGTTTGTCAGTTTTATTTATCTTTACAAAAAACAAAAACAAAAAAACAAAACAAAACAAAACCCCAAAAACCCACCTCTTAGTCTCCCTGGTCTTTTCCATTGTCTTTCTATTTCCCCCCGATCTCAGTTCCTTCCTTCCTTCCACTGGCTCGGGCTCCGTGTGGTCTCCCTTGTCTCGTTCCTTGAGCTGTAGCTGGGAGTGAGATCTCTCTTGCGTCTCAGCGTGCACTGCTGTGAGCTTCCCTCTCCGAGCGGCCTTTGCTGCACCCATACGTTTGGTCTGTCGTACTTCCACTTTTATTTGTCTCAAGATATTTTCTGATGTCTTCTTTGACCCATTGGTTGTTTAGGAGCATGTTGTTTAATCACCACGTATTTGTAAATTTTCCAGTTTTTGTCTTGTAATTGATTTCTATTTTCATCCTGTTGTGGTCAGAAAAGGTGCTTGATGAGATCTGAATCTTCTTGTGTTTATTGCCTTGTTTTACGGCCTGGTACACGCTCCATCCTGCGGACGCCGTGTCAGCTTGAGTGGAAGGTTCTCTCGCTCTTTGCCGAAGCGCTATGTGATATTTGCTAAGTCCGTCCGGCCTAACGTGTAATCTAAGGCCAGCGTCTCCTTATGGATTTTCTGTCCGGATGATCTACCTGTTGGTCAAAGTGGGGTGCTGAAGTCCCCTACTATTATTATATTGCTGTCTAGTCCTCCCCTTAGGTCTGTTAACATTTGCTTTATATATTTAGGTGCTCTTGTGTTGGGAGCATAATAAATATTCGCGTGTTAAATCCTCTCGTTAAATTGACTCTTTTACCATCATGTAGCAACCTTCTTTGCCTTTTTGTACGGTTTTGTCTTAAAGTCTCTTTTGTCCGATACAAGAATAGCTACTACCCCCGCTTTCTTTTGGTTTCCATTTGCATGAACGCATCTTACCATCCTTCCCTCCAGCCTGTGTGTGCTCTTACGTCTGAAGTGAGTCTCCTGAAGGCAGCGTGCATGGTTCTCCTGGCTGCACAACTGACATTGCATTTGCAGACTTCTTGGGCCCAGCAAGAAATGTTACCTCTGACAACAGGCAATTCCAAGTTGGCTTTGGGTGCTGCCGAAACACACAAACCTCCGGGAGATTGGCACTGGCTGCTTTTTCCAGTTGAGCTCCAGAGAGTCTGTGATATGCCACGGCTGAAGCAGCCATGTCCCCGATATGCTTGAGTGCTCTTATTCTCTGGGCACATGGAGCCAGTGACAGTGCCTCCGCACGCCTCGTCACCCTGAGGGGCAGAGTTGCCGTTGATATTACCTTGACATGCCTTCCGGTGTTGGATTTGCCCCTCGCTTCTCTGCTCGAAACTTCTTCCCCACCAGCCTCGTGGATTACCCTGGAGGATTCATTTGTTCATGTCTTGAAAGCTTATTGTGTCCTCACATGTTATATTGTCATCTTAAGCCAAGGAGGAGACATCTTGGGCCCTGTGGCTCTTTGCAAAGCAGCCGCAAGGCCCCTCATCCCCACATCCGAGAGGCAGGGAGGTATGGCAGGAGCGGCCCAGGAACGTGGGTTGACAGAGCTGGATTCTAACTTTTGGTCTATGACTAATATACTGTGTGACCCTCAAAAGTTCTTTTACTTTTCCGGACTTCTTTTTTCTCATTTAAAGTGAAAATTAATGATGAGAAATGTTAGTGTCTTTCATTTGCTGAGTGTTCACTCCGTGCCAGGCTCTATGTGGAGGGTTTTACGCGCACTTCCGATTCACAGCACCTCTTTCTGAAGCTCAGTTGTTTTCATTCCCACTTTATGGCCGAAGAGATCGAAGCTCTGCGAGTGAAGCACCATGCGCACCTGAGAAGTGACAGGGCTGCCATCAGAGCTCGGGTGGACCCATGAAGCTGTGTGACAGTGTCCCAGGAGTGTCCAGTTGTAGAAGGTCTGCAGAAACCCGAGCTCTTGTGCTTAACAGCATTGGAGCGTCAGAGTTACACGACATAAGACGGGAGCAACCCCGTACTGTTTGTTAGGGGCCTGACGTGTTCCGTGCCCTCGGTACCTGGCTTGCAGACAGTGCCCGTTTCGGTGCCAGTCTCTGTTCCTTCTGGAATTCCAGGGAGATATTTGCTGGACATTTACATTTCATCTTACATGTGTTTTCATCTCGTTTTCTCTCCCTGTGCTGGATTTTGTATAATATCCTCAGGTTCGCGTTCAGTTTACTAACTCTTCCTTCAGCTTTGTCTAATCGTGTGTTAAACTTATCCACGGAGGTGTTTTAAATTTCATCAGTTATACCTTTTATTACTGTAAGCTCTATTTGTTTTTTAAGCCTGCCCATTTCTTTTTTAAAATAGCATCTTATACGTTTCTTAAGTTCTTGATTATGTCTTAAGTTATTTAAATTTTATTTTTTTCCAGTCTTTATACAATATTTCTGCTGTCAGAAGTTCTTAAGGATTGGATCCTGCATTTTGTTTTGTCGGCCGGCTTCCCTTGACGGCGGTTTCTTCAGATGCTGGTGTGAACTGGGCTTTGAGTCTCAGACCCCTCCAGAGAAGTTCCGCCCTGGTTTGCCAGGTGACCCAAGGCTTCACGCTGTCTCTGATGTCTGAGTGATCTGGTTGGAGTCCCCAGAGGGGACTTAGTTTTGAAGCCCGGTCAGGGATCGGGCAGCCTGGCAGGCTGTCTCTCTGCCTGTGCTGGGGGTGACTTGTTCCTTGTCATCGCTTCCCCGAGTTTCTTTTCAGAGTCGTGTCTCATGCGGGAGCCTTGGTGTCACCTCCTGACCTGTCTGGGCGACTGAAGTTGCTCCTTCCTCCCCTCCCCTGGGTTGTCACTGGGCGGCTCATGCAGTCGTCACTGGTTTTTGGTTTCCTCTTCATGTCTGGCCTTTGGGGATTCCCTTTGGATGAGAACCCAGATAGACGTTTACAAGGAATCTCATATTTTGTTTAGTATCTTAAATCGCATGATAGTGGAGACGTTTCCAGGTTATTAAATCACTAATATTGTTGGAAATGGACATTCTCTATTTATTAGCTGTAAATATCATAATAGTTCTTTAAGGCAGCATCATTGTCACCACCTGGCAAATGGCAGAATCCTTGAGGGAGGTTTAGCAACCCACCCACTGCAGTGAAGGGCCCAGGCCTGTCCCGCTCGGTCTGTGACCCCACACACGCGGCCGGGACCTGGCTGGAGCCAGTGCCGAGTGGGGAGGGTGTGGCCGAGGAAGGGTGCAGTCTTCTCAGTGCCACGGTCCCCGGGATAGGTCTGGAGCCCAGTCACTTTGGGGCCATGGAACCGGGGCTCCAACAACATGCCATCGACGACAGACAAAATATGCTGGGAAAGAGGAGCTGGTCGCAGAGGCGCAGGGCGGTGGCCCCCCTTGAGCTTTTAATCAAGCATCCCCTGTTTCCTGAGAAAGAAGGCACAGGTGTCTTGAGGCGTGCCACGCCACAGGGAAGTCTGGCTGAAGGTGACCTCAGGAAACAGACGATGGCCACGGACGAAGGCGCAGGTCAGTGCCGTCTGCGAGGTGGTGCCCGCGTCTCCTGTGAGTGAGGCTTCCTTCCTCAGACAGACGCTCGCTCCCAGGAGACCCTCACCCATCAGTCCACAGCTCCGATCAGGGAACTGGAACCCGGGGCGTTGCACTCGGATCCCTCGTCTCTGTTTTCAGCACCGTCTCTTCTTCCTGTTTGTGTCTGCAGGGCCTCGACCCCGATGGAGCGTCATTTGTGAGGACACTAGTTTACTCCGCAGGGGGAGAGGCTGGCCTTCCAGGTGGGATGGCGGGCGGACGCCCACGCTTGGCTTTCCCCCCTCTCGCAGCACCGCTAAACGGGCGGTGACGATGACACCAAACAAGCATGAACCCCCAGGTCAGAGGAAAGGCCGGGGAGACAGCATGAGTTGGGGCGCTTTGCAGAGCTAGAGGAGGGTTCGGAATGCAGTTAATGAGCACCTAGAAATGCACGTAAGCAAACAAAGGGTTAACTCTAGGGAAGGCAAATTCCGTGTCAGGAGGGAGGGTCACTGCTCACAGCCGGTGCTCACAGTGGGGTCCCCGAACAGTGGCCAGACATCAGTTAGACTGTCACCGAGCCGGGAAGATGGTGGAAACGTGCACGTGTGTG
>NW_006430460.1:4584998-4627702 GCF_000325575.1 Pteropus alecto
GGGGCGGGCTGCGTCAACAGGTAATACTAACGTGGAAAAATTCAGAAGCAACGGGCAACGCGTGTGTTATTTAGAGACATGGATGCGAACATGAACATAATTAGGAGGTCCGAGAGTGGTTGCCCCAGGGAGCGAGAGAGTCGCTGCTCTTTTTTTGGCAAGCCTCTGGAAGGATCTGACATTGACCGAGCACGTGTAATTCTGATCAGAATCAAACAAAACAAAAACCGACACCCGATTTCATAACAGAATGTATTTTATTTTCAGAAAGAAAATTACGTGCCTCTGAGCTTTACTGAAAACCAGAGAGTATCTAGTGGACGAGATCGGGCGCGCTCAGGGTGGTATGGCCGTAGCCCAGAGTATCCAATGGAAGCCGGGTGAGGCCTGCAAGGGAACGTGGACACCCGCCTGGCCACACCCCGTCCGCCGCTGCCTGGCTGGGGGACCATGGCCGCTCTGTGCCGGGAGCGGGTCCTGCGGGCCGACCTGGCGCGGTCCGCGCTGCGCCCGTGTCCCCGGTGCTGATCCTACCGCCTGGGCATCCCGCCTTCCCGCGCCAGGTCCGTTGCTGCTGCCCGCCCTGCTTTGTTTTAGCCGGACTGGGGGTTGTAGGGGGACAGACGGCTCCGCGGCCACTTCCTGGGCGCCTTTGGCTGGTGGAGTGGTTTTCAGATCCGCGGCTGTGGCTCCGCTCGTACCGGGTCAGGCCCGCCCAACATCGCCCTGCACGAGGCCTCCCTGTCGCCGCCGGGATGACCTGGAGGGGTTCCCGTGGTGACCGGCCTCCTCGGCCCCAGGGACCCTGAGCAGGTGGCCTCCGCCCCCGGTTCGCACTCAGAAGCCTCTGCGTGGCCTGGTGCGGGCTCCCGCGTGTTTATCCCGCCGCCCATGACTAGAGCGCAGCCGCCGACGCCAGCCATTCCTGCGTCTTCTGTTCTTTTCTGTGACCCACTCAAAACTAAATGTGGCAACTCTCCAAAATCTGAACATCAACCAGCGCTTTCATTGGGTAACTCACAGAAAGGCGGAGCTCCTGGTGGCCTGGTGTGGCAGGCGTTTGCCCGCTGTCCGCTTGTGCAGTGTGGTCCAGCCACAGTCTCCCCCGCCTGCGGGGCTGTGGCCTCAGGATAGTTCCCTGCCAGCCGTTCCATCCACTGCAAAGGCGCGTGTGCCTCGGTGTGTGCACCTTTGCCAGAAGAGTCACCTTCCCGAGACCCAGTGGAAGGTTCTCACCCCGAGGTGCTTCCTTACCTGCCCTCTTGATATGGCTCTGCTGGTGTCAGAACCGTCAGCACGTTTGTTTCTCCAGTGATGGTGGGTCCTCTACAACAGACTTTTTTTTTTTTTTAAGTTTTTTCTTCTTCTGGGAATTACAGCCCTGTTTTAGGCACCTAGTGGGCTCTGGGGAAAAACCGGATACAAAAGTTTTCTTTACTGAAATAGATACAATAGTTTCTTTACTGAAAACTTAAGAAGATAAAGACGTTAATTACTTTTAGTGTGGTGAATTTCCAAACGTGACACCTATATAAAGGCTCTAGGTGAGAAAGTTGTTATACGTCATCCTCGTTACCATTTAGCATTTAATGACATAAGTTAGTTGGAGTCTGTTCCTTGCAGACCAGGCACCCGGAGAGGGCCACATTCGCGCTTCAGTCCGGCTGGTGTGAGGACGAGCAGTTAAACAATAGTCCGGGTTTGGAGCCCAGAGCTGGAAGCTCCAGGATCATGGGCTCCCCTCCCTCTTTATGGCAGTTTTAAACCTCACCAACCCTACAAATAAGACAGCTTTCGTCTTTAATGCCGCATAGTATGAATATTGGATTTCCTTACAATTCGAAGCAATTTATAACTATTGTCTGATTTCAGGCAAATATTCTAGTGCTATCCACTCCTAGCCACTCTCAAAAGCCGGTATTTATTTAATAATGTTCAAATATCTTTGTTTTGCTATTTGCCTTGGTTTCACATTCCTGCCTAGTTATTGATTTCCTTAAAGGCTGGAGATGCTGTGTGGCCAGTGTTGGCACTTGGGGTTTTTCTTCTTCTTTTCGCTCCTTATCTATCAGATACCCTCTGACAGCTTTACAGATGAGAATTTATTTAATCTTTGTAGCTCCTAGGAGGCAGGTATGCGGCAATACTCCCATTTTACAGACGAGGAGGTGCAGGCACAGAGACGGTCAGTAATTCGCACAAGTACGGCCAGGAGGTCTGGCTCCAGGACCTGTGCTCTTAGCCAGCATGTCGTGTTACGGCTCAGAAACCTTTGCTGCTGCTGACTTAAATTTTAACATTACGGGGCAGGGGAGGGAGAAAAATGCTCTCCTCCATCCCGCCCTCAAATCAGAGCCGGAATACACGTGCGGAATTATGCAACTTGTAATGAGGACACTCGTGGAATTCAGCCTACAGTAAACATGGACTTGATTTCCAGCTCTTTGCAGAATGCAAACAAGCTTTGTACTTGTTTGTCTTGGGGTTACGTCTTGGCACACTCTCCAAGATGGCCAGATGAGAACTGAGACGTCGCAGAATAGTTTAATTGAATGGCTGTAAAATTAATAGAGTCTTTCTTCAGTGCCGTCTATCTTTCTTTCTATCTCTCTCTGGTTGAGTGGGGATTGGGAATTGGACTGATCCGCGAAAAACAGGAGTCAGTGAAGAGTCGTGGTTGCCAGCTGCATCCTGCTCGGAACGGGGTTACAGAGATCGCGTACCTAACGGAGGGGGGCGGGGTTAGGAGGGAAAGGGGGATGAAAGAGAAATGCTGAGTTGAGTTTGTTTAGAAATATTCACGAGATCTGTGCGTTTTTTGTCCCCAAGCACCTAAGAAACAGAATTACGATATCGAAACTTAGATGAAACAACTGCGATTTTCTTTTCTTTCTTTTTTTTTTTTTAGGAAAATGGACCCTGAGAATATGTATAATTTTTTTTTGCACATCTCTGAATATTTAGTTGTGGAGCTAGTAACTGTGCTACAATACAAAATAGAAGAAGACATGGTTTGAAATAACATGTTGTTTAATTATGAGGGTTACATCCTTGAAAATATTGAAAAAACACATTCTCTAATTTCAGATGATCTTTATTATAGTCGCATAAGCAGTTTTTACTGTTTTGCTGGTGGAGGGCAGCAGAGGCGTAGAACCAGCGGAAGCTTTGGGGTGAAACTGATGAACCCTCTGTAAAAAGTCTAAGTGAGTCTCAGCTTCGACTTCCGGATGTGGGACCAGGAGCTGGAGAGGCAGACCCCCGTGGGGGGGCAGGGCGCGGCCACAGCGCCCAGCAGGGCAGGAGGGCCAGGAGCAGGACGTCTTCATGTAGATTTCCCCATGGACAAGAGGCTTTACATTAACTTGGAGCTCCCTCTCTGGCTGGGTGGCAGGGAGGTGCTGCTGACGTGAGTCGCAGAGGCTCACTCCCCACGCGGCATGAATTGGTGGCATTTTCCAGCTGCTCACGTGTCCCTTGACCCTGGGCAATCTGGAGATGTAGCGATAGGAACAGGCGCCAAGGGCTTGAAGCGGGGATGGGGTGGGGTAGTGGGGTGCGGGTGCTGCAGGCTGTCTGGGCGGAGGCTTTGACTGTCGTGGGTGGGGGTGATGCACACTCACAGACCCCGCAAGGGGCCAGCGCTCTCCTCTTGGGGAAGGCACCACCTTTCTCGAATGTTCTCCCGGCCTCCGGGGTTCCTGGGCCACCCGCTCCCTCCCGGGCCAGCTCCTGGTCTTGAGGAAGCTTCAGTTCAATGACAGAGCACGGGGTTTGGGCGTGGGAACACCTCAGTGGCCCGAGGCAAGCTGTCCTGTCTGGGCCTCAGGATCCTCATCTGCGAAGTGCTCAGGAGGCTGGCACACGGGGCGACAGAGGGCGGGCCCTGGGGCGGCTCCTCGTGAGCCCATGGGCCTCGGGACCCTACCTCCCCGGCGGGTCGGTCCCCTCACAGAGACAAGTGCCGTCATGGCGTGGGGCCGGAACTGGCGCGGGGGCCTCCCTGGCCTTCCCGCATGTCCTCTCTTCCCTCGCTCATGCTCTTGCCTCCCAGATGCCACCCCTCACCCTTAGGAGTCACTGTGTTAAAGGCTAGGGGCAGTTGCACATGAAACAGACCCGAGGGGGAGGGGGCTGACCTCCTTGGCGCGTCTCCAGGCCAGGCCCCGGGGGCCCATATCCCACGCGGCAGGCACTGTGCTGTGAGGCTCCAGTGCAGCAGGAGCTGCCTTGCCTGTCCCGCAATCCCAGGCCGCAGGGGCACTCGCGATGAGAGGGTGCCTGTGGAGGTGACACAGGGAGCTGGGACAGAGCCAGCAGGTCCTGCGGCTTCTATTGGGGGGGACGGGGGAGGGTGGCCCTGGGCACCAGAGTCTCTGCCCTCCGCAGGGACAGCTCTGTGCAGACAGCTGGGAACACGTCCCCAGAGGCACTGTCTGCGGTGGCCGCGGCAGGGGCCGTGTCCTGTGAGCTGCACAGCGTAGGCTACTTCGTGACCTCCAGAGCGTGGGTGGCAGGGCTTGGTAGAAGCTGGAGCGGGGCGGGGGGAGGGGACGGGCCCTGTGGAGTCACCAAGGTCCCGGACACTCCTTGGGACTCCTTGAGAAGGGACGTGTCTGAGGAGGAACTGGGGTGCCGCGGTGGCCAGGAAACCCAGGCTGCGTCTGTGTGCTGATCTGTGTGCAGAGACCAGTGACAAAGGGGACTGACAGCAGCTGGCTGAGATGATGGATGCGAACATATGACCCAGCAGCTCAGAAAATTGGAAAAAAAAACACAAAACAAAACAAAAAAAAACAAAGACAGGAATGATATATTTAGTAGAAAAATGCGAGCCAGACTTCGGAGCCGGAAATCCACTTAGACCTGTGGCCTGAGGGAAGGGCGCTCGTCTGCAGACAGGGTGGGGTGCAGCGGGGCGCCGAGCAGATGGCCGTGGGGAGCAGACGCGTGCCAACCGCAGGGCTGTTTATGTCGCGGCAGGCTCGGGGCTGCCGGGCTGGAGGTTGGGCAGTATGTGTGGGGTGTGCGTGTGGTGTGTATGTGTGTGTGTGGTGCATGTATGTGTGTGGCATGTAAGTGTATGTGGTATGTATGTACGTGTGCAGTGTATAGACGTGTGGCATGTATACATACGTGTGGTGTATATGTGTGTGCGTGCATGTAGTTGTGGTACGTGTACGTACATGTGGTGTGTGTATGTGTGTGTGTGTGTACGTGTGGCATGTATACGTGTGTGGGGCGTGTGTACATGTGTCTGTGTGTATGTGCGTATACACACGTGTGCACCTGGGCACATGCTCGGTGGCAAGCGTGGCACCAGGCCTGTACTACCAGACCGAGGTGTCCTGACCGGAAGGGTGACTGGCGGCCGCCCCAGCCCTCGGAGCAGAGAGGAGCGCTTCCGGTGGCTGAAGTGGAGTGTGGGGACCGCTGTCCTCCTGTCCTCGCCGTGCACACGTCGTTGGTACGAGGGCGTTTGTCTCAGCCGGGCGGGGCAGGGGTGTGCGGACTCACCGCCTGGTACATGGGTGGTTGTCCTGGGTTCTGTGAGGAGAGGCGGCCAGGTGGCGAGTGCCGGACCACAGACGTCAAGTCCATCGGCCCTGCGCGTGTGCGGCCCGGCGTGGGGAGGATTGGACTTCATCCCGACACCCTGAGCATTCGCCTGGATCGGCCGAGGGTCCTGGGTGTGACCTGAAGGCCACCGGCGGGACTGAGAGACACAGTGTGGGCAGCTGCCGGGCTGAAAAGGGTGGGCTCTTCCCTGCCGAAGGCTGGCTGATGGCTTTTTCAAGATAAGCGCCCCCAGCATGCCTTCACGCCCCAGTACCGTCGTCCTCTCCCCTAGCATGTGGGCGGGCTGGCCAGCAGCCCCCTGCGTCCCTGGTGGCACTCGCGGGGGTCCCTGCCGCTGGGCTTGCTCTGGCTCCTGGACTGTCACCCCAGCACGATGATAGCACCCCCTTAGACTGCGGGCCGGCCCGGACCTCCTGCTCAGCGCGTAAAACTCTCTCTCACTTTGTCCTCCTTTTGAAAACGAGCGTGGGTGGAACAGGGGAACAGGCCTAGACGAACAGAAGCGTGAACGCTGGGCTGTGTGGCCCGTCCAGGCCAGCGGGGCGGCCGGTGCCCTTGTCCTGCCCTGCAGCCCAGGTCTCCAGGGAGAGGCTGGGCGGGCAGGCGGGGGCTGGCAGACATCCACGGCCCTCCGGTCACAGCATAGCCTCGACGGCGGCTCCGGACGCGGGGGAAAAAGAAGCATGTGGGTGCTTGGAGCGGTCAGGCTCGCTTGCCCGGCCGCCAGGAGCCGCACGTCGCCCCGAGGCCTGCGTGCCTCCTCCCGCAGCCTGTGCGGGCCGCCCAGCGAGTCACAGCATAGCCTCGATGGCGGCTCCGGACGCGGGGGAAAGAGAAGCATGTGGGTGCTCGGAGCGGTCAGGCTCGCTTGCCCGGTCGCCAGGAGCCACGCGTCGCCCCGAGGCATGCGTGCCCTGCCACCTGCCGCCCCGTGCCACACACACCAGAGGCCTCGCACAACTAGTGGTGAGCTCAGCACCTGAAGTCCAGACTGCCAGTGTCACTAGAAGAAAAACGTACCAGGAAGGAGTGTCCCCGCTTCCTCCCTGAGACGTAACTGTCGACCGACCGGAAGGTCCTCGCGGGCCCTGCGTGGTGCGTGGGAGGCGAGTGCCTCCTCCCGCAGCCTGTGCGGGCCGCCCAGCGCGGCTCCATGCTTTCCATAGGCTAACTGCTAACTGCCAAGGAAAAACACCATTTCCTGCTTTCTGGTCTCTTGTCACACATGCTGGGCACAACTTGGTGGAGCAGTGACTCCCGCTGGACAGGCGAGCGAATCCCCGTCCGCTTTTCCACGAATCTGGTGGGAGCGGGGCGAAGGTTAGGGGTGCCATTAACTGCGCTGACCCTGAGGCGGCTCCTCCCTTTGACACACCTGAACTGAATGACATCCGCGGGGGACGCGTGTGTCCAGGGCTCGGCGCCTGCTTATCCGAGATCGCTCCCGTGGGCACAGGGGCATCGCCTGCCAGCTTGTCCACCTGCAGCGACTGTGGGCGGGCGGCTATTCGTGCGAAAACCTCAGGGCATGCTGAAGTCGGCCCTTACCTCGGCTCTTCAGAAGTTTTATAAACGGATGGTGCCTCAAAAGCCACCGAGGGCTGGGGATTGGGTGGTGGCTACAGAGTGGGGATGCCGCGGCTGCTCCTAGGCTTTGTCCACATGGTGGGCGGAGGCGCGGGTCACCCACGTGTTGTGACTTGGGAGGTGCCAGAAAAGCAGCCCCCGACCAGGAAGGAGGCCTCTGTCCTCCAACACCTGGTCGGTCTAAAGCCAGGACCGGAGAATTCTGCGTTCTGTCCGGTTTAGACAGGTCCCCAAACCTCACCTTTAAAATGGGAGGATTAGAGAGAAATGAGTTAACCATCAGCAGCCAGACCACGTGCCATGAATCAGAGTTGCCTGCAAGGTCCTGAAGGCGGGGCCTCAGGACGTACCACCGTCACCCACCTGGTGGCCCCCGGCCCCGCTTGATGCCTGTGGGTTTTGGTGAGTGCCCGGGGAGAGGGCTGTCCCATTTTCTGGTGGCTTTGCGGTTCCTGGGGCAGTGTTTATGTTCAGGACCAAGGGTTTAGGAGCCAAGATGGCACGAGGCCCCCACCTGGCTACGGGGAGCCGCACTGCAGCGTGGACGTCACGGTGGCACACCTGAGGCTGGCGTTGCCGCTGGGGACGAGGTTCCTACACTTCTAGAAACAGAAAATGTGGAATTCTGCCACGGCCCTTTCTCTGTGTGTTCCTGCTTTGCTCACATCCTGAGGACACGGTACTCTATGGACGGGGGCACTTGGCCCCTTCTCCACCCCCGGGGTCCAGTCACCATCACTGTGCGCCAGCAAACTCGTCTCTGAGTGCCAGACTCAGCCCTGTGTGTCCAGCTACGTCCACGCGGGTGTCCCAAGGGCTCCCCGGTCTCCCGAGGCCCAAAGCGGGACTCATGGTCTCTTCTCCCGATTGCTCCTTACTGGTTTCCCATTGCAGAAAACTCGTGCAGCTGCTCAGCCAGAAATCTGGGTGTCACTTGTCACACTGCCCCTTGTCACCCCATACCCCAAACCCTGCGGTTTTCCTCCTAAACAGTTCTCACCAGGGTCCCTGCAGCGGCCACCCGGCTAGTCCCCTGCCTGTGCTCTGCCCATCTGAGCCACCGTTCCGCACCCCATGTTCACGTGTCACCAGCTGACCCCACTCCTGTCCTCTGCCTTCATGGGCCACCCCTCCGCAGGGCTCACAGGGCTGCTCTCCAGCGGCAGTGCCTCCTGCTGCAGGCCACCTGCGTATCTGGCACCTGTGTTGTGCCCCCTGAGGTAGTCCCGTGAGTACAGAGGTCGGCCACCCGGGGCCTGTGCACCTGCTGTTCTGGAGGCTGGGAGCAGCCTGTCGCTCTGCCTGAGTCCCGCGGGTGCTCAGTCCCCTCATCCCCGAGTCCAGGTCCCTCCCGGCACCCTCCACCTGCACAGGGCTCCTGTCCCCTCCCACCCGTGAGCTCCAGACGGCAGGCGCATGTGCATGTCGGCGTGGCTGCCCGGGGCCCAGTCTGTCCCCACGCTCATGGTTAGCAGTCGCTGACCAGTCAACTCTGCTTCGACACGTTGGGTTTGAAGAGGAGGTGGCTGGCGCTTCGGCGAAGGGCCTAGGTAGGTGGTACGTGCATTGGGGCTGAGCATGGGGATGGGCTGGGCCCAGGGCCGAGGGGCCGGGCCCACGGTCGGCTCACCGGGCCCGGCTCTCTGTGGTCCCGCGTGGTCCAGCTTGTGGTGAGGAAGCCGAGACATTGGCAGGTCGAGCCACTCAGCCAGGGCCCTCGGCGGGTGTGGACGCAGTGGCGGACTGTCTGGGCGAGGTTGAGACACGGACGTCTGACACATGCAGTCACATTGCAGATGCACCACCTGGTGTGGTTTTCTGCCCTAATGTGTACTTTAAGAACTATGTTTGTGTCAGTGGCGAGGTGCCTACTGTGTGTGCGTGAGTGCGCGTGTCTAGTGTGACTTGCAGGGTGGAGAAATCAGGGAGGGCGACAGCCAGAGCATTTGCTATTTTGAATTATTTGGCCTATTTTTCCAAATGAATATGTCAAAAAGTCAATGAATAAGCTCATCCTTTCACCAAATATTTATTAAATAGCATGCAAGATGCTGTTCTACACGCTGAGGGGAGAGAAAGGTGTCACATGGTCTCCATCCAGGGGTCAGAGGACTGGGGGACAGAGGATGTGCGCCGCCCTTCACAACACAGAGAAGTCAGAGCCCGCAGCGGGCCGGAAGTGTGGGGTCCCCTCCGGCCCTCCCTTCTTTTTCTTTTCAATTCATTTTTTCTTTCTCTTTACAAGAGTCACTCGGAAAGTCTGCCCTTCTTTAAACGCGCTGTCTTCCTCATCGCGCCCTCTCTGCCCTGAGCCTTGGAGGACAGGGACCGTGCGTGACTTTCCTTCGATTAATGACGCATACAGAGTGCCTGGCACGCAGCAGGCATGGGGGACATATTTGTTGAATGAATGTGCAAGGGTCCGGCTGGGGCGCTTGGTGGCATCTGGAGTGGCAGCCTCTTCCTGCGTGGGACCCTCCACCCCGCAGGTGAACGGAGACTTGGGATTCCAGAGTCCAGAGGGAGCCGATGTCTTCCTGGCGTCCCCCAAGGTCAAACCGTCTTTCGAAACTAAAACCTTTCCTCTGAGGCCCGGTAGAAGACACGCCCAGTGCAAACCTGGTGGCCCTTCTTGTCGCGGTTTGAAGAAGTTTGGTCGTCGCAGCTGTGTAAGTTCAGCCGTGGAGCCTACGCCTCGCTGCCCTGGTACAGGCCGTGTCCCCACGGCCATGTCCCCGCGGCCGTGTCCCTGTGGCCGTGCTGGGGCCGCCGGCGGCACCGCCCAACCGCCCCGAAAGCGGCTGTTCTTTTCTTCCCCATCGTCCGTGAACTCACGTTTGTCACCATCTTTTGGGTCTCTGACAGAAGTCATCCACAGACGCCGTAGAACAGTGAGGTGTCCTCGTCTGGTGAGGCCAGTCACTAGCGCGTCTCCCCGTGGGTGCAGCATGGCGTTTCCAGCGGCTGGGAGCCCCGTTCCGGTTCTGGTTCTGTTGGGTTGGCAGGCAGGACACGGAGGGGGGGCCTCGCTGGAACTGGGCCCGTGGAAGCTCCTCTGCGCTTTCGTTTACTGTCTTGAGTCGAGAGAAGAATTTTAGGGATCGAAGGGGCATGAGGTGCAGTTCGTTGATGCAAAATTTTTCCGATGCTTAAAAACATCCCCTTGGTGGGATGAGCACTTTCTTCGGCTCGCGGCCCGCGCTGCCGGAGTTCGGAGCAGCCCTCGCACGTCCGGCTTTGAAGCCGGCGGCAGCAGCAGGAAACGCACGTCCCGTGAGGCTTTCCTAGTCCGTTCCTGCCCCCGAAGTGTGTGTGCCGTGGCGTGCTGAAATGACATGTCATCGGACATCCAGGTTCCCGTGGTGACGCTCAGCCCGCAACAGCACGACTTGGGAGTTGGATTGCAGTCTACACAGAAAAGACGGAGCAGCATCGGGGAGCGGCTCAGAAGGGGTTCAAGAGGACGCGAGCCTTTCCCACAGCGACGGAATTGGTGTGTGGGGACAGTGCTCGGAGCCCCCAAGTTCTGGCTGTCCTGTGGACGCTGACACTCGGCACGGCACAGGGGCGGCGTCCTTGCCCAATGTGGAGGGACAGGGAGAGTGCACCCGGCCCGGATCAGTCGCCGTCGCTGACGGACGTGGAGGTGAAGTGAGCGGCTGGAGGGGTGTCTAGCAGCCAGGGTGGCGGTGTGACCCCACAGCCAGCTGACCATGCCCAGGACTGGAGCCACAGCCTCAACCATAGCCCTGGAACTAAACACTTCCCTGTGAAGGTCATTCGACCAATTAGCAGCTCTTCCTGTGAGCCCCCCAACCCCCCCCAAGCCCTGCCAGAGTGCAGTTCACCTCCCTCCCCCGAGGTCACACATCTGAGCACACTGTGTGTTTACAGCTCGGTCTCTAAATATTATGCTCCACAAGATAAACCAGCACTCCCTGCAGAAGCGGCTCTGCCAGGGCTGGGGAGGACGTGCAGGAGGAGCCTGGGGCACCTCGCTGTGTGGGGCGGGGAGGGGGGTGGGCGCTCATGGGACGGAGGACACAGCAGAAGGGCGGGCAGGTCGCAGCTGTCACTGGCCCGATGAACAACGGCAGGACGGGGCTGCAGTTTGTGGACTTGTGTAAGCATCCCCGCTTCCACAGGGGTAGCAAGTAAGTAACCGGGGATAGGGGACAACGGAGAGCCCTTCGTCAACGCGGAGCACGGTCACAGGGACGGAGCACGGTCACAGGGACGTAGCACGATGGCGTTAGTCACCACCGTACACCAGGCAGGACGAAGATCGCCAGTGGCAGGCGTCACCGCGATGGGAAGCTGGCGGCTGGAAGCTCGATGAGGGTGTTTGCGTGGTCTCCACGTCCCTCCTACTGACCACCTGTCGTCACAAAGGCAGAAATGGTGGCTTCGTAACGCCGAGACCCGGGGCCCCCTCGCTCGCCAGGCGACCCAGGTTCTCATCTCCGGTCGTGGCTCTGTTGAACACCCTGCAGCTCCCACAGCGATGCGCGCCGGGCGCCTCTCACCCCGCGTTTCTGCCCCAGATGCGTAACCCACATCTAGTTCAAACTGAGGGGCCGCTGGCTAGAAATCTTTAAAAGTGCCAGGAAAGGTGGAGGAACTTTCTAGATTAAAGGAGATTAAAGAGGACAACTAAATGCAACACATGGTCCTGGATTGAATTCTGGATCAGGGCTAAAACTGACGTAAAAGATGTTTTGGGGAGAGTTGGTGAAATCTAAACATGGACTGCACATTAGATAACCTCGTCTAATCACAGATAACTTTTCTGAACTTTCGTTTATTGTGGTAGAAGAGTCTTTCTCTGACTTATTTCACTCAGCGTAATAACTACCTTCTAGGTCCTTCCATGTGGTGGCAAATGGTGAGATGTCATTTTTTCATGGCCGAGTAGTATTCCGTTGTACACATGTTCTGCATCCTCCTCACCCCGTCATCTATCACAAGGTCTGTTCCTTTGCCCGGAGCTTCCTGTCACTCACTGAAGCTCAGTTCCCGTGTCCAGTGTCAGTGTGGACAGCGGCCGGCAGGACTCGTGTACGCAGAGCGGAGTCCCTGTCGGGACTGTGTCCTGCCTTTGTCCTGTAGGGCTCCCTGTTCCCAGCTTGGTGTCACCCTCCCTCTCCTGAGTCCCTGTCCTACTGTCGGTGCTTCCTGCTGCTCACAGCCGTTTCCGTGCACGTGTGTGTTCCCCGCGTGTGTGTTCAGCGCGAGCTCTCGGGTCAGCAGGTGTGTTCTGCCTTCTTTGCCCTTAATCTGCCTGGGCCGATACTGTGTCTTCTACTCGACTCTGTGATTTCGGGGTGAATTGGATGGGCCCACGTGAGGCCCGGGCCACCCTAGGTGCAGGTCGATGCTTACAACGCTGCGGGATGAGAGGGGCATCATTCATGTCCCCCCTATAAAACACTCGGTTTTCTGGGGAAAATAGAAGACTCCATCAAAACTTTGAGACGGCTCAGAAAAAGTCGGTAGCTGTCGCCTAGATTATCAGATACTCATTCGAATGGTCGGATCCTTCGTCCTACCTGGTCAGGCCCCTGTCAGAGGGGCCTTTCACATTGGCTTTGAATTATTTAAAAGTGCGTTGACTGGGAAGCGAAGGACAAGGGGCCATCCCAAAACAAGGCCAAACCGAGCAGCGTGGAGCACACCCTGGCACAAACCCCAGCTTGCCGACACCCCCGCCAGCCCCTCGATGTGCTGGGACCCCTCAGGGGCTTTAAGGAGGGTTCTCCTTTTTCCAGCGTGTGCGTGAGTTTCCCGGTCTTTGTTCTCACTTCCTGCGGCCAGTCCTTCCATCCTTGGCTGTAACTGCTGGGTATTGAATGACTTCGCGTGCGAACGTGTAAGGAAACGAAGTCGCATCGTATGAATATTCTCATCCTGGGGTTTTTCTTTTCCGTGACGCAGTAAGAAATCTCTCTTTTACCTCCTGTCGAGTCTCTAAAGGGATTTTCGCAGCTAATTTGGGATAATAAAGGCGTTCGTGCTGTAACGCGGCTCTTCTTTTTAGGAATATGTATGTATTTCAGTAGCGTCTATTTAGATTTGCCTAACCGAATGAAGGTTCCCACACAGTGGTTTTCGGAGAACTCGCCCGCTCCGTCGGCTTTGTGCCCATACCCAGCGTCTCGCAGGCAGCAGGCAGCAGGCAGCACCGCACCAGCCTCCTCCGCAGGAGGCGACCCCCGGGACAAAGATGGAGGAGGCTGAGAGGTTAGAGGTCAGCACGCTGTCCGCTGTCCGGGGAAACACAAAGCCGCCTGGTCTGAAGGTCGTCCTCTTTGTGAAGGTGGAGTGGGCAGCAGAGGGTGGAGGGCTGGTCAGCGTTCTGCATGGCCGTGACCGACAGACGCCCACCGAGGTGCGAAGGCGCCCCGCTTCCCTCCCAGACCCCGAGGGACCGTGGGCGCCGCTGGCTGTCTGTCTCCGCTTCTGCCTTGAGGGCAGCGGTGCACTCGTTACTCTGTATCTTCTCACTCACCCTCTTCACTGCTTTCGCTTTGTGTCCCCAGGCACACCCCCTTCCCTAGGGGCCCCCCACCCCACCCTCTTAGGTCACTCACCTTTTAGAGGAAATGATTCTTTCCTTATGCGATGGTCCATTCTGTGTGTCACCTTGGCTCGCCCTTGGTGCCCAGTTGGAAACCAGTGCATGAAGGTGTTTTGTGGGTGTGAGTGACAGCCACAGTTGGGGGCTTCAAGTAAAAGACATTATCGAAGACAGTGTGGGTGGGCCTCGTCCAATCAGTTGAAGGCCTCGTCCAATCAGTTGAAGGCCCCGAGGGCAACACTTCGGGTTTCCTGAGGAAGGAATGCTGCCTTGGACTGGTGTGCCGGCCCTGGCTGAGTCTCCAGCTGCCCCCAGGTCCCAGGCTGGCCTCTAACCTTGGGACTGTGCGGCCCGTTCTCCAGCCGAGTTCCAGCCGCTGCGTCTATCTCTGCATCTCTCTCCGTCTCTCCTGCTCATTTTCTTTCCCTGGGGAACCCTAACTGATACGCTGTATTTCAGATGTCTAGGCACACAGCCGCACTTACTGTGATGACGCAGCAGAAAGTGCTTTTTCACTAGTTTTGGGTATACTGACTGTGAAGGACACTTTTTCAGACTCCTAGTCACCAGCGTACTTGCTGCCTAGGTTGATCAGACGCCTGTCCCGCTGGCCGCTGCCCTGCTGGCCGCTGCCCCGCTGCCCACCGTCCCGCTCGCCGCTGCCTTGCTCACCTGAGCAGGCCTGACCGCTTACTCTGCAGTGACCATCCCCAGGGCCGGCCACTGCAGAGTGCTCCCGGTTACTGCTGCTTTTCCTGGCCCTGGGATGGAGACCAGAAGGCCGGCGCTCTCGGACGTGGGGCGAGGGAGGGCCCTGCGAGGACCTGTGGCTGTCCTGCTCTGCCCACTGGCCGACTGGCCGTGCCCAGCGAGAGCTGGACGCTCTCCCGGCCCCTCCCTCTAAACGAACGTCTCGGCGAGCATGAGCCAATGTGCGGTTTGCCAGGTGCGCAGCCTCGAGCGGGAATGTCACCTTGTGCAGGCAGCTGACCAGGGGGACTTCCTGCACAAGAGGCCAGAAGGGAACTAAGGGACTGGCCAGTGGGCGTGACCCTGGGCTCAGAGGTGACGTAGATGAAGGTCACACAGAGGCTCTCAGAGGTGACGGGCCTCCTGAAGGAACCTGCTCTGGCCGCTCTCCTGGGCACAGACGGAGCCAGGGCCCCGTGTCTTAGACCGTAACTGTCCCCCCCGAGACAGGACGTGGAGACTCGCCGTTCCCAGCGGATTGCAGGGGCATCTGGGGCAAAGTGGCTGCACGTAAAGCGAGGTCAATGCCAGCGCCCTTCTTCCCAGCGGCCCGGGCCGTGCGGCCAGGGGCCAGGCGAGACCCTTGAGCACAGCCGCGCGTCGGCTTCTGCCGCTCCCGCCTCACCGTCCCGCCTCTCCTCTCCTGGCCAGCCGTGCGCGCCGAGCCCCCGACCGCGCCGAGACCCTGACCGCGCCGAGCTCCCAACCTCCTTTGCCGTTTCGTTCTCTACGTTTTCGTTCGTTGGCCTGCATTTCCCAAGCAAGTGGGAGACTGACCGGGACCCTTCGAATTCCTGTCTGGAGACGAGGAGGCGAAATTCACGTCTTGCTTCCCTCCTTCCATCAGCCCTTCCGGCTTCTGTGAAGTCGAGTGAGTGTCGCCGTGGCTGGCATCGTTTGAGAAATGGGGTCTTGCTGGGCCTGGTGGGGTTTCGGGGCCAGACGGCCTTGTCTTCAGGTGCCAGCCCCACGCTTTGCTGGCTGCGTGACCTTGGACACACGAGTTCCTCGACTCTTCAGTTTTCTTACTTGTAAAACAGGACAAATGATGTCTGTCATTCACGAAGACTGGATAGAACATGTGCACAGAATAGATGTGTAGCTATTGGACCCCGTTATCGTAAATTATCAAAGACTGCTTTTCGTCTTCCAGGTGAGAAAAACGAATCCACGTTCTACCAGTTCTAAAGAATTTTTTATCTATTCCTCCTTCTTTCTTTCTTTCTTTGATTTCATAAGAATAACAGCTGATAGAAAGCGAATATCGTTCTAGTAGTCATAGTTCTAGTACTGATTTAGTCTCAGGAGAAAGAAAATCTTTTAGAACTTGAAATAAAATTAAATTTAGGGGTCTTCACCGTTTGTGAGTGTCACCATGGTAACAAGAAAAGCGTGGTCACCATGACGACCTTTATCAACTCTCTCCGCCTGAAATCACTACCATACGAAATTAGATATGGCTGCTGCTGTGAAAAGACTCAGAGCATAAGTAAGCTGTACGGTCTCGATGACAGTGCCTGCCTGTCACGGTGTCATCCCAAAAGTGCTGTCACATAGTAAGCTGAGCCCTGCTCGGTCCTCACGGAGCCAGCCTTTGGCTCTGCCCTTCCACTTCTGAGTGGCAGAGCGTTCTCAGGTGGGGCTGTTCCTGGATCCGCTTTGGGCTCCTGCCTCGTTCGGGGTGACTCGACCGCCTGCCTCTCACGGCTGCCTTGGCGCTGCCTCCTGCTCCCGTTGGGGCACTCCGTGAGTTCCTGCGCCTTTACAAAGAGTAAACTAAATGACTTTGTAACAACTGCCACACGTAGTGGGTAGGAGTAACTTTATTTCAGATAATTACTTTTGAAAAGAGATGATGATTCTTTTGTAACGTGCTGAGATGCACCTCATCATTCATAAAATGAATCCGTATTGAGAAGTAAGTGGTTTCAGATTATGATAGGCCACGAGCATATCCACACTGTGTAGAGTTTCTGCAGTGTATGTCAACATGGAAGCACCCAAGGACATTTCCAGGAAACCATGGGATTCCCTGGAGCGGGACGGTCCCCGGG
Source organism: Pteropus alecto (assembly GCF_000325575.1). Lineage (NCBI taxonomy): Eukaryota > Metazoa > Chordata > Mammalia > Chiroptera > Pteropodidae > Pteropus > Pteropus alecto. Next base: position 4,601,547 of record NW_006430460.1, read on the forward strand.
GCAGGGACACTCCTTCAGACAGGGGGAGCGTTAGCCGTGTTGATGGAGGTGCCAGGGCAGGAGAGGACGTGACAGAGGTCAAGGAGACGGGGAGGGCACCGCGAGCCAGGTGCGCCCCGGACCCCGAATGCTGTCAGGTGTCTCCGAGAACGCCAGGGCAGGAGAGGACGTGACAGAGGTCAAGAAGATGGGGGGGGGCACCGTGAGTCAGGTGCACCCCGGACCCCGAATGCTGTCAGGTGTCTCCGAGAACGTAGCTTGTGTCTGGAGTAACCCACATTCCAAGTTCGAGGGGAAGCTCAGAGCACTCTAGAGCACACAGGCTTGTAGTAAAATTTCAGCTCAGAACGGGTGTCCCTTCGAGGACACGTTTTCACGTGTTGGCAGCGTTTGGAAGACACCGTGTCTGCATGGAGAAGCCTGGCTTGCCTGTCTGGTGAGCAAGGTGACTTTCAAACTCGGTGCTGCCCAGCGGGATGGGGGGCTTTGCGACATCCCTGGCGGTCACGCAGGCAGCCCTGCAGGCCCGCGACCTGACTGCTGGGTTCTTCTCGCGGGCGTGACATCTGCTGTGCTGAATCAGGTGCCTGCGAAGCTCCAGGGACGTGGCACCCTGGCCAAACCGGGTCCTTCGGGTCTGGGGATTGTTGTCCCTGGGAAAAATGTCGACCTCCTCTCTGAGAAAAAAGTCTCCACAAATCTCTCCGGACGCTGAAATGGCTCCACAGAGTCACATTTCGGTGCTTAAAGTATAAACTCTCTGGGAACGCGTGGCCTCCTTTTCCCATAGATCACAGGGGGTTTTGCCTCAGAGGGAAGCTCATGGCTGACCCACTGTAGGTCAACGGTGAAGGCGGTCACCGTGGTGGCCTCGGTCAGGCGGGTGAGGGCTGCCGATGAAATGGGAGCGTGGCCCTCGGCCCCTCTGTCCCTCCGTGGAAGCCTGAGCTAGCTAGTGTGAACTTCTGTTGCCGGTTCTCTTTGAGAAGATAAGACCAAGCTATTAAAAGTTCCAATCATAGGATTTATTATGGAAATGAATGTTGGCTGCTTGCTCGTTAGCCCCTTGCTCATCCATCATCGCCTGCTTTTACGGGCTGATAAGAGAGGTTTACAGTTGGGTATGTGAGCAAAGCTTGTGAACTGCGGGGAGATACCGGGGGACATTGCAGGACGGGACATGCCCTGCACGCGATATTCCTGGCATTGTGGTCGGTGTCATTTGTGAACCATGTGTTTCTCTAAGGCAGGTCCTGGTGAAATAATCACAGCACGTGGATTGACGGAGTCCAGATGAACTTGGCGCTCCTTTGTGCATAAAAACACTCGCTCCACTTGCATTTAGGGCATGAGGTTTGCTGGAAATTTCTTGGAATCTTCGTGACTCCCAGACGAGACGTGGGGTGAAAGGGTGACGGGTGCAGTCCCCCCTCTGTGTCCTGCATGGCACTTTGGACTACATCGTCCTTTAAAATGCCCGCGGGAGTCCTTTAGGGAGGCCGCTTACCTTGGCTTCACAAGAGAGGAGACTGAGGTGGCGGAGGTGAGGGCACCGGTCCTCTGCCGCCCGCCGTGGGGGTGCTTCGTGGCTGAGTCCCTGGTTTATCAGATCTGCAAGCTTCCCCCACTCGCTGCTCCAGGGCTGACAGGACAGGAGATGCACAAACTGGAAGGCTGGGGACCAGTCCTCTCTTTAAATTGAAAACATTTCGAAGAAAGCCAGAGACTTAAAAGACACACCTCCATTGGGTGGGCCCCGGGGTTGGTACAAAGCATGACGAACGCGGGAAACCTGGCCTCGTGCCCGGTGGTGCAGAAGCGGTCGGTGGGCTCGCCCGTGAGCTGGGGAGCTCGATGATTCCCCTGCAGCAGTAATGACAGACCAGCAACATCACACACACACGCACATGCACACGCACGCACACACGCACACACACGCACGCACTGGGGTCGGTACAAAGCGTGGCGAATGCGGGAAACCTGGCCTCATGCCCGGCGGTGCAGAAGCGGTCGATGGGCTCGCCCGTGAGCCGGGGAGCTCGATGATTCCCCTGCAGCAGTAACGACAGACCAGCAACATCACACACGCACATGCACACGCACGCACACACACGCACGCGCACACACGCACGCGCACACACGCACGCGCACGCGCACACACGCACACACATGTGTACACGCACGCGCGCGCACACGCACAGAAACGCGCACACGCACGCGAACGCACGCACACGCACGCACACACGCACACGCAAGATGAGGAACGACAATAGAAGTGAAATAACAAAGTGAGTAAGAACCGAAACTAAGGTCCTGGCGCTGACGGTCAGTGTGCGGGGGACAGGCCCGTGCTGGCGCCCAGAGGGGATCCTGACGCCACTGACCCTCAGAGGAGGCCGGCGCGCTCGTCCTCGCGCGTGCGTGCTGGCGATAGTCAGCGCTCCCCTTGGGAACTTCTCTGAGCCCCGTTTCCAGGAGCCGCGGTGAACTCGCGTGGGGCAACGCGTCATGTCTGTCCCGAGTCTGTCCCTGAAGGACGGGAGCGCGAGCATTTGTGGGTTTCTACCAGCGACCCTCTGACTTCAGTGGGACCCTTATGGGGAGCGGAAGTGTGTCAGGACGTTCCGTGGGAATAAACAACCCCAAACTCCGGCTGCCACCCCAGCTTATTTCTAGTCTGTGTCGGTGGAGGCTGGAGCTGCAGAGCAGCTGTCCCGTGGGGCCGTGGAGCGGGCAGATCTCATCTTCCCGCAGGAGCCTCCCCTCTCCCGACTCCGGGGGAGACAGCGCGAGCCTGGCCTGCAGGTCCCATGGGCTTGGTCAGAACTGACCCCGGGCCTTGCCTGCCCCCATCGCAGTGGAAGGAGAGGCTTTGGAGTGGGAGAGTCGGATGTTGGTGGCACCGACGATTTCTACCACATCCGAGAAATGGGACAAGCGTCGCTTGTGTGTTTCAGTTCGGTGACTACTCACTGAGTAAACCCGTTAGCACTTTCCAGGGCATTTGGGGAAGTATAAGGCGGGGTCCTCATTCTCAGAGAACTTAGCACTTTCTGCGAAGGCCACTTGGAAGAATTTAACAGCAATACGAGGATCGATATGAGAACTTCTAGTTGATTTTTCAGACAGCGTTTCAGAGCACTTCTCAGAAAGACTGGTGGGAGAAGGGAGAGAGAATGGGCATTGCAGGGGTGGGGGCCGCGAGGGAGTGTGGTGGCCCCTAGGAGAGAGAGCTGGAGGGGCAGAGAGAGCCAGTGGAGCTGGCTTTTCTGAGGACATCACTGTCTCGGGGGAAGGGCCTCGTGGTTAGAACACATCGGTGGGAATTCTCGCTGTCCCCTGAACTTGCTGTGATGTCGTGCAAATTGATTCAGCCTCTGGGCTTGGTCTGCTTGTCTGGGAAATGGGTGGTGGGCAGTGTACTCGCTCCAGGGGTCGTTCCGAGGACACAGTGAGGTGACGCACTCGGAGCGCGTGGACCGTCCTTGGAGCTCGGTGCCAGCGCCCTGCCGCTCCGGGTGGGGCGGACGGCTGGACCACAAGTCACGGAGCAGTTTGCACTTGGCTTTGCACAGAGTGAAACCCTGGCCTAAGGAGTTATTTCTTAGATTCTGTCCAAATTTTGCATCGTAAGGGAGACCTCCGCCTCCCCTCCTGTTTGCTGACCAAAGGACAGCGGTTCCGTCAGCATCGCCTGGAATGATGAGCAGGTGTGCAGACGCCCTCCTGGGAGCAGCTCATCCCCTCCTGTCCCTCGTAGGCCTCTGCCCCTCAGCTGGCCTGTGCCCCGCCACCCAGCCCCCGTTGTGCTCTGTCCGTGTCCCCCTGCGGTTGACACAGAGAGGGACCGCGTGGCCGCTGCTCTCCAGGCAGTCACCCACCTCGTGTCAGAGGCTGGCCATTCCGAGTCTGTCTTTAGAAACTTTTGTTTCAATGGAATGAGAAAAAGTAAAAATAGCACAAGCAGGCACTTCAAAGGCGCCTTAAATTATCCTTCACCCATTTTTCTTCTTATGTCGTGAACATCTTTAGCTTCTATAGAGGGAAAAAGAAAAGTAAATTCCTGGCAGCCGTCGGTCCTATTTATACTCAGCGGCATGTTGTATTTCTATAGAAATCGCTCGGGAGGCTGGAAGAGCCTGTTTTCATGGAAATCCAGCTCTTTTTTGTGGTTATTGACTGTCTTTCTGCACATTCCGACGTCAGCTAGAGGCACGGGGACGGAGGGACACGCGCGCTCAACGTGGATCCCCAGAACTAGGTGCTTGGCTCTGCGTCACATACCAGACACAGACCCCGCGACCTGCCCCCGCCCCCTGTGGTACCCTCAGAAAAATGACAGGGCTCAGGCATCGACAGAGGAGACCCTGGGAAGCCCCGCGCTTGCCGTGGGGGCTTTGAGAAGGGACGTGCCCTCCGCAGCCCTGGGGAGCACAGGGCTGCCCCACAAACGGGGAGCGCACCCCTGCCCAGCACCGCTGCCGCTGGCCCCGAGCCCGGTAGGATTTGGAAGGTCACTGCTCTGCCTCCTCGTGGAGACATCCCTCCCCACCCCTGTTTACTCAGCGATCATGCTTTGAGACGACAAAATACAGAACATCGGCTCGCCATGCTGAATGAACACTCTTCTAATTAAAATGGTCGTGAGCGTCTATGTCGGGCGGAGGAAGGGAACCGGGGTACAAGGCCACCTGTCACCGTTTGGATGTCACTGTGGGGGGTTATAAAATGCAAGCTGTGCAGAAATGCCACGTGGCTGCTGGCCACGGGCAGCTGGGATCTGCGTCCACGTGGCGGGTGGGTGAGGACTCCTGAGGGTGCCTGCGGGAGAGGGTGTGTGAGCTGTGTCCCTGGCAGCCCGGCACTGTCCCCGGGCTCACACCCACTTGTTTGGTGGTCGCGGCTGCCACCCCAGGACTGTCACTGCCCACACGCCCCCTTGGTGTCCTGCAAGGGGCAGCTGCAGGGCCCCCCCCATTATTGAGATGTAGTTGACATGCGCCACTGTGTGAGTTCATGGTGTGGGTCGTGTCCGTGTATTGTGAAGTGATTAGCACAGCAGGGGCAGCTCGCACCCGTCTCTCAAGGAAGGCAAGGACAAGGAGGGAAAAAATTCTCTTTGTGACGGGGTCTGTCTGCTCTCTTAACGCTCCCTGCGTGTCACACGGCAGCACTGGCTGCGCCACCATGCTGTGCGCTGCATCCCCAGGACTGACTTGTAACTGGAGCTGGTGCCTCAACCCCCTCCCCGTCCGCCCCGCCTCTGGTGACCACAGGTCTGATCTCTTTCCTGTGATTCGTTTTCAAGGTTCCACGTATCGGCGAGGTCACGCGGTATTTGTCTCTGTCTGACTCATCTCGCTGAGCATGGCGCCTCCAAGGTCCATCCATGTCATCGCAAACGTTAGGGCCCCCTTGTTTTAACAGCCGAGTGATGTTCTGTGGGTATTCCTACCACAGCCTCTTCGTGCGATCGCCTTCTCGGGGACACCTGGCTGCCTCCGTGTCTTGGCTGTCACAAATCACGCTGCAGTGGACTCAGTGGCACATGTGACTTTTCGAGTTAGCGTTTCAGTCTCCTTTGGGTGAAAACCCAGAAATGGAATGGCTGGGTCATGAGGTAGTCGCCCTTTTAAATTTTTGAGGACCCTCCGGACTGTCTTCCATAGCGGCTGCGTCAATTTGCAGTGCCACCAACAGTTCACTGGGGGTCCCTTTTCTCCGTGTCCTCGCCTGCACTTGTCATCTCTCGTTTTTGTGATGATAGTCATTCTGACAGGTGTGAGGTGCTGTCTCATCGTGCTCTTGATTTGCATCTCCCTGATGATTAGCGACGTCGAGCATCTTTTCAGGTACCTGTCGGCCTTTTGCATACCTCCCATCTCCTTCAGAGAAATGTCTGCTCGGGTCTTTTGTCCATTTTTCAATTGGGTTATTCCCTTTTTTGCTACTGAGTTGTATGAGTTCTTCATATATTTTGGATATTAACCCCTTGTCAGATGTATGGTTTGCAAATAAATCTTCCCATTCCGTAGGCTGCCTTTTCATTTTGTTGACGGTTTTGCTGTGCAGAAGCTTTTCAGTTTGATGTAGTCTCACTTGTTTATTTTTGATTTTGTTGCTTGTGCTCTGGGTGTCGTATTCCAAAAAATCACTGCCAAGACTAGTCAGGAGCGTTATTCCTATGGTTTTTCTAGTTTCATGGTTTCAGGTCTTACGTTTAAGTCCCTAATCCGTTTTGAGTTATTTTTTTACCTGTGGTGTAAGATAGGAATCTAGTTTCATTTTTTAAAATGTGACAATGCAATTTCGGCGTGTGCTTCCATCAGGGATATTGGCCTGTAGTTTTTTTTTTCTAGTAGCATCCTTATCCGGCTTTTGTATCGGGATAATGCTGGCCTTGTAAAGTGAGTTTGAGGATATTCTCTCCTTGACTTTTTGGGAAGAGTTTGAGAGAATTGGTGTTATTCTTCTTTGAATGTTTGATAAAATTCACCAGTGAAGCCCTCTGGTTCTACGTTTTTCTTTTTTTGAGAGATTTTTGATTACTGAGTCAATCTCATGACAGGTAATTGGTCTGTTCAGGTGTTTTTATTTCTTCATGATAAATTGGATATTTCCAAGAATTTTCCCATTTCTTCCAGGTCGTCCAGTTTGTTGGCATACGGGTTCATAGTAGCCTTTTATGATCATTTGACTTTTTCTGATATCAGGGATAGTGTCTCCTTTTTCATTTAAAATTTCATTGATTTATGTCTCCCCACCACCCCCTTGGTTAGTCTAGCTAAGGGTTTGTCAGTTTTGTTTATCTTTTCACAAAACCAATTCTTAGTTGGTTTAATCTTTTTAATTTCTTTTTTCTGTTCACTATCTCATTTCTTTCGGCTCTAATCTTTATTATTTTCTTTCTTCTGCTAACTGTGGCCTCAGTTTGTTCTTCTGATTCTAGTTCCTAGAGGCAAAGAATTCGATTGTTTGTTTGGGATCTTTCTTGCCTTTTAACGTAGGCGTTTGTCACTATGAAATTCCCTCGTAGAACTGCTTTTGCTGCATCCCACTGGTTCTGATATGTTGCGTTTCCCTTTTCATCTTTCTCAAGAAGTTTTTATCTCCCCTGATTTCATGCCATTGTGGTTGAGGAGATACTCGGTGTGATTTGAGTCTTCTTGAATTTAAGTCAGGACAACCTGGTTCACCATCGTGGCTGGAGGGCGTCTTAAGACCGTCTCACTCTGTGCCTCTGTACCTATGACCGCCTGTTCCTCACTAGCTGCTGTTTACTGAACACCCGCCATGTGCCAGGGGCTTGACATTTCGCATTTAATTCCCACCACAGCCCTAAGGGACAGGAATAAGGGCCGACACTGAGTGAGTGCCAGGCACGGTGACCACTTTGGATTATTCCACTTTATGTGTGAAATAATCATGAAAGGCAAGTGTCAGCCATTATCACACTTTGTCACACAGTTGAAAAAACTGAGGCTCAGCAAGATGGAGCAACTGGACCAAAATCACAGTTAGAAAATTAGAAAATTGAAATATGAACCCAAACTCAGGGGACCCCAAATCCCAGGCTTTCCCACCGCTCCCCGTGGCGCAGTGAAAACAGGAAGTTCGTTTTCGACGCGGCTGGTTAGTTTCTACTTCCCTCTTTGGCTGTAGAGATGCTATTATAAGTGCTTTAGAAATGAGTCACATTTCGTTAAAAGAATGCACGTTTTAGGGATGTTTTTACACCTTTATTTATCTTGCGTAATGTTCTTTTAGTCACAATTTTATGCCAGTCGATCACTTTCTTCTCATAACTTGCGATGTTATTTTCAAAGCATCCTGTAATTTATTCAAAAGTTAATGATTCTAGTGAAGTCAGGAAATACATCTGCTTAAAGGGAATGGTGTGTTATCAAAGATTTTGCAATTCTTATCTGAAGTGTTCGTAATTCAGATGATAAAGTTCCCTCTTTTACTAATAAAAATATTCAGGCAAAGTATTACATTTAATTATACTTAACATACAAAAACAACCGGGAGCCTGAACTTGCGTAGTGGATGACGGTTTACGTTTTTTGCTCTTCATCGTGGTTGACATGAATTCAGTAGCGATCTACCTACCTCAGACTCCCCGGGGCTCACTTCTTTACCTTGTTCCTGGAACTGTCGGTATCGGGGTGCTCGAGGTAAGAGTGTGGGGAGGTGCTGGGCAGAGGTCTGATCTATCTCTGAACTATCCAGCCTGAAAGGGGGTATTGCCTCCATCAGAGGCCGTGTCCATGATCCCAAATTCTCCCTCCTGCCATCTGTGGTTTCTCGTCTGTCCCACCCCCAACCCGTCACCATGGGGACAGCTCCTGTGTAGGGCGAAGCTCATAGAGTCACTGTGGTTGACTCTGGGGTCAAAGGAAGAGCTTGTCACTTCAGTAGTACATTCCGAAGGGGTGTGTGTGTTTTAAGAAAGTGCTACTTCCTAAAAGGAAGTACAGGTAATATATGGGATCATTAAAAAATATATTGAAATGTGTCTCCAACAAGGTAAAGTAAGAAAGGGAAAAAGCATTAAAAATGTATTTCGTGCCCTTCTCCTGGATCTGCATTTTGACATAGGCCCCAAACAAATGATTAGTTTTCTATTTGTCTTAAACAGCTTTTGAATATATTTAGAAACTGATTATGCAAAAGAAGAAAGAACAAAGTTTAGGGAAAAAAACTACCATGGTGCCAACATCACCAGGCGTGAACGTCTGTTCTCTCGTTTGCGCTGCTGACCACATTAAAATATTTGATGTCCTTTTAAAAAGAGGACTGTTCTGTGCGTTTGCCGAGGACTTTAATGACTAATGTTTTACTTTGACCTTGAAGTAAACGAATGTCACGCTGTCACCTACCTCCGATGTCAAGTGTTCTCCACAGAGAGTCGGCAGACAAGAAACTGAACTATCTGTTGCGCTTGAAATGGATTCGGAAGAAACAAGTGCCTCCGTCGAGCGGAAACCGTTCTGAGGGTTTGGCGCTAGCGGCCCTGACGCAATTCTCGCCTCTCTGGTTTCCCTTACATCATCTCTTCGCCTTCCGCCCCTAGCGCCTCCCCAGAGGGAAAGGGCACCGAGCATCTGAACGACGAAAGAGGGTCCAGTTCACGTTTTCATATTTTTAGTTCTGGTTTTGTCTTTTAGCTACATTTGCGTTTCACGAACTCATTTGAAAGACAGTTCCACACACTGGATCCTGCTTTCTATTCACATTCTTTCAAAGTTTTATTTTGAGAATCTCAGGAAAATCCTTTTTAACCTTTTAAGTAAATATCTAAATGCCCGTCGAGGAAGGATGGCTCTTCAGCTCCATTACGAGTGTGAGCGCGAGGCGAGCCAGGCTCGGACGCGGGCTGTAAATTAGCTGGAGCGAGCGCCTGTCCTCGCTGGCCACGGGGTCGTTTCTGAGGGATGGCAATTTCTGCTCTTCCCGCGTCCCCTCGCCACCGCCTGGCCCCCGGGGTTCACTGGCGGAGGCGGAAGGCCCTGCTGTCCTTCAGGATGGTCTCAGTTCTGGGGAGCACTTGGTTCCGTGGAAGCGAGATGACAGGATGTTAACATCGTGTCTAGAGATGAACCTCCACGTCACGGCGTCGGGTCGCTCGCATTGACGGCGTTGCATTCGTGACATGACAGGATGTCACGTCCCCAGCATGACTTACACTCAGTTTTTGTTCCTACGGGAGCAGTGGGGCGGGAGACCTGAGTCTGCGTGACCTGCGTTCGGGAGCAGGGGTCGTGGGGTCGTGGGGTCAGGGGGTCACCTGCTCTAAGGCTTCCTGGGGTGCTTGCTTCTCCAGCATCCCGCCACGCAGCGAGTTCCTCGTTTTCATCACGTGGTCGTTTAGTTCCTTCCTCCTCTCGCCTCCCTGGGCCGGGCTGGGGAGCTGGAGGAGCATGACTCGGCACTGGGGACCTCATCTCCAGCCCCCGTGTTTATGAATAAGCAGGGGGAGCCATGCCATGCCATTCGGGTTAGCTCCTTCTTGTGCAGGATGTAATGACAGATTCTCTGATGGATAAATGACGAGCAAGGGACGCTATACTTTTGAGCTGGGCAGACTGAGTGATGAAGGGAAAGCCACACTGTGTCCCAGGAAAAGGCTAGGAAGGTGTCATTGGTGTTCAGAAGATGGAGAACCAGCCGGGAGTCAGGGGGCACCGAAGCAGGCTTCCCGGAGGACGGGCCCGAGGCGAGCCCGGGCCGCGGTGGAGCGGGGCGGAGGGATGCTTTCCACGGGTACAGGGAAGGATGGCTGCAGCAAGCAGACTGCTGCCGTGGTGGAGTCATGTGGCAGGGGCTCGAGTTACGTGGTCAGGAGACCAGAGGCCCTGCATGGCCTCAGCACCGAGCCGAGGTGTGGCCTTGCGACCTCTGGCTTCAGTCCCCCCATCATGTGGGGCACGAGGAGACGTGGCAGAGGGTTTGGAGGTCTGATTCTGCATGGTGTTGTCGGATTACAGAAGATGGCGGGCGGTCAGGGTCTATCGGGCAAGTGGACGAAGGGTCTGGCCGGGACGGGCCGTGGGCGTCGCACAGGGCGGAGATGCCATAGAATGAAGTCACGTCGCTTGGGGAGCGTTGGACGCTGGACTGAGAGAGACAGGGCGCCCAGGGTGTGGGCCTCCAAGCCTGGAAGACCCGATGCCAGCAGGAGGAGAAGGGGCGTAGGAGGAGGCGCTAGTCCCGTCGGCTGTGACGGCGACTTCGCGGTGTCGGCTGGAAGTGCTGGTGGATGCGTCTCAGCAGCTGTGAGCTGATGATGCTCCCCAAGATGGTCAGGCCGGAGGAGAAGGCTCGGGGTGGGCAAGGACAGGGATGCTGGGCAGCGCCGGGAGCAGAAAGGGCGTCAGCAGAGACGGAGCTGGGAGAAGCAGGCGGAGACGTCGGGGCGGGACGAAGCGGGGGCGTCCGACCCTGACCAGCGCCGCTGGAAGGTGGTGCCCGGAGCTGGAGGAGGCGCGAACCCTAAAGGCTGGCGGGCGGGGCGCAGATGGCTTCCTTCCTGTTAGACCTGGCTCGCCGGATGGCGAGGGGCGCCGAGCAAGAGACGGAGCAGGGGAGGGAGTTTGGGAAACCTGCGTGAGAATCGCATGTTCTCACTTCGTTTCCTTAGCATCTTGCCCGTTTCCGCCTTGCCGCCAAGCCCCGGCCCTCCTGGTGTCCCCAGCAGTGACGAAGGGCTCTGCGGAGGTACGTTGTGCCAATACCAGGCCAGAGGGGAGTGAAAAGTGACGAACCTGCCATCCCCATCGCTGCTGAGGGCTCGGTGCTGCCTGGAGGGGGTCAGGTGCTTGCAGCCATCGTCGGGAGGACGAAAATGGCCCACCCCGGCAGACTCTGAGCGTTTGACAGCCTAAGCCGGCTGCTGATGAAAGGGTCCAGCTGTGCTTCCCTTTCTTCGAGGGCTAAGACCGGGAAACCACAGGGCTGGTTGGGATGTGAAGGCGGCAGGGCCACCTGGCACGGGCACCTGAGCTTGCTGAGTCGCCTGCCACTTGGGGTGCAATTCGAGACGCCACGCCTTTGACTCCTGAGTGCCCTGCTCCGCGCTGGCGGGGTAACCTGAGTGAGGTCCCTCTCGGAGTGCGGCGGGGCCAGCGCGTGACCAGGAGGGGCCGCGGCCCGATGGGCCCAGGTCTGGGTTTCAGGGGCGGGGACTTGCAGGCGGCGGCTCTGGCAGGCAGCCCAGACTTCTGGAATGCATGTGCTCTGCCCGGTGGGCCAGCCGTGGGGCATCAAGTTCCCTGGCGATGGCAGGAGAACAATGGACGTGGCCTCCCGGGCTCGTTAGCTGTGTGAAGGCCTCGGGGCCCAGCTCGTCCTTGGGGGTGCACTGGGCCGGGCCCTGAGTGTTGCTGCCCTGCCTCTGGGGCGCCTACTGGAGCCCTTGCCAGCTCCGGGAGCCCCACAGGTCAGGGAACTGCAGTCAGGGCGGGAATCAGGCCTGTGACTCATGTCACGTGGGTGGCCTCCGGCGACATTGGTCGGGAAGCGGCCCTGTGCAAAGCCACCATGTTTCTATTGGCATATTTGTCGGCTGGGGCAGGCACGTTCCCGCCTGGCACTGGCCGTGCCTGGGTAGGACTGCTCTGAGCACTGCGGCTGTGTCGCCTCTTACGGAGGGGACGTGCTTTTTGCATTCCAGCGTGTTTAACGTGTGGCGGAGGAGAGCCAGCTGAAGTGCAGGCCTCAGGGTGCACAGAACAGGAGCCAGATTCTCGGGGGGCCGTTGCATCTGGATTCTGTGGGAGAAAGAAAAGGCGCTTTCTCATTCAGGATCACCTGGCTCGACTCGGGGCGGTCTGGACTTACACAAGTTGAATTAAGAATGTGACATACTTAGCGAACATATTTACGACAGAATCTTCTGGTAAGAAGCCTTTGCCAGAAGTGGTGACACCGAGGCAGGCATCGAGCTGGCGTCCTGTAAGGTCTGGGAACGAGGCTCGTCCTCACTCTTGTGGTCGGCACCTCCTTAGCCGGGACAGGCTCGGCAGGGGGCGGACCGTGGCTGAGCGAGTGCCGGTCTTCCCAGGTGTGCAGGGAGCCCAGCTGCTCGTCAGGCAGCAATGGTGCCGTGCCCGGTCGGTGCCCTTTCTCCCCTGAGGTGGCTCCCATGGGATGGGACACTTAGACACGCCTTCGGCGGGCCTCAGAGCTGAGGAAGTAGGTGTTTGAAATACTTTTCCCCAAAGTTCTTCAAAACCAAAAAAAAAAAAAAATTGGTTAAAGTTGATGATTACTTTTTAAAAGGTTGCGAGAGTCCATGGTCACTAACATTCTGCGGAGAGCAGAGCCGGAGTCAATGGCCCTGTGGTCTCGTCGTGTCTTGAATCTGAAGTGCTCTCCTCTGTCCCCACCCCATCCCGCTGCGACTCTCGTCCGTTTGGACTAACCTGGAGGTGGCCAGACCACCCTGTGGACCCCTCGGTTTCCGCCCCATGCAGCGTGCCAGGCGATTTGACAGCTGGGGGCCTTCCTGTTGTCCGCCGTTGTGAGAACACGCGCCCCAAGCCCGTGCGACAGTCGGCGGCATGTCTGAACAGAACGCTGCGTCACCAAGGCCTTCTTCACAGGCCACACGGTCTTGGGGCAGGGAGGGGCCTCCGTCTCAGATGCGGGGCCCGCACATGCCCCGGTCGGTGATGACTTGTCACTGAGTGACTCCACCCGGGGAACTGGAGGCCGTGCAGGTGGCCGGGGCTGTCCCTGCTCAGTGCCGGAGAAGGAGTGCTCGAGATTCTGCACGGCTGGCATCGCAGCCACGACCTCACCACAGACCCCGCTTCTCAGTAATCAGAGGTCGCAGGGCGGCGACAGCTCTGTGGTGCTCGCTGCATGCCAGTCCGGTTCTGAGTGTTCCACATGGGCTGGTTTGCTCCCTGTTCACATAAACGCTGGTGCGTCATCCCCCTGTGCAGATGTGGAGATGGAGGGCGGGGAGCCCAGGGCGCCAAGTCGCTGGCGAGGGGACAGCAGCAGGTAAAGGGAGGGAGTGCAGGCGCGGGGGTCCGGTCCTCAAGCCCAAAGCTGGGTCCTGCCCCGAGGGAAAGATGCAGGGAGAAGGTCGGTGTGGCCCTGGCCACGGCCAGGCACTTGCTGTGGCTTCTGAACGGAGCCGGCAGGGTGTATGGGGCTGTGTCCTGATTTTCAATTTGAAGGGACTTAGTGTTCCTCTCTGGGCGATCGATACTGAGGATTTTTTAAATTGTGGTAAAATGTGCGTTGCATGAAATTTAGCCATTTTAATCATCTCCCAGTGCACAGTTCAGTGGCACTGAGCGCACGTGCATGTTCTGCCATCACCTCCACCATTCGTGTCCAGAACTTCCAGCTCCCCAGACGGAACCTCTGTCCCCACTGATCACCAGCGCCCCTTCCCCTCCCCCGGACCCCTCCCCGCCCATCTACTTCCTGTCCCTCTGAATCTGGCCGCTCCAGGCCTCATCTGAGTGGAATCACACAGCACTGGTCCTTTTCTTGGGGGCTTACGTCACTGAGCGCCGTGTCCTCCGAGCCGAGTCTCCGTGGCCCCTGCTTCTTCAAGGGTGGCCTGGAGGGCCTGGCTGTCATCTAACTGTCCAGCGTGGACCGAGGAAGCTGCAAGGATGAATTGGCCATGGCTGTCACTCAGCCGCAGAAACTTTTGCTTTGGGGCCTATAATGGAAGCCGAGTTGGAGGAAGTCGCTCTCTCACTTCCGGACCGCCTGCGACACAGAGAACCACGTGGCTGTGCTGCGGACGCCGGGCAAACACGGTTTGCCCAGAGGCCCTCTGGCACGCTGGGCTGCTCGCTGTATCTTGATGGTGGTAAAACACACGTAACATTTACCGTTTTAACCATTTTTAAGTGCGCGGATCAGTGGAGTCAGTCAGGCACATTCACAGTTGTGTGGCTGTCACCACTGTCCACCCCAGAACTTTCTTTCCATCATCCCAAACGGAGGCTCCGTCCGCATTGAACCCTAACTCCCCACCCCCTTCCCTGCCCTCGGCACCGTCATCCCACTGTCTTTGCGAATGTGACTCCTCTAGGGACCTCATGTAAGTGGAATCACATGGTGTTTGTCATTTTGTTTCTAGCTTATTTCACTGAGCAGAATTTCCTCAAGGTTCATCCACGATGTAGCACGTGTCAGAATCTCCTTCACTTTCAGGGCTAATGTTATAATGATGTTATAACACTTTATGTAACATGTAACAAATAGGACAATATATACATCCCAGCGTTTGTTTATCCATTCATCAGTGGGTGGAAGGGCTAATGTTATAATGATGTTATAACATTTTATGTAATATGTAACAAATAGGACAGTATGTACGTAATGCAGAATATCGTAATTTTCCATTGTGTGCGTCCCAGCGTTTGTTTATCCATTCATCAGTGGGTGGATGCTGGGGTTGCTCTGACCGATGCCGCCGAGAACCTGGGGTTCGAATGTCTGTTAGGGTCTCTGTTTCCCCTTCTGGGAGCTGTGTACCCAGAGGCGGGTTCTGGGTCACGTGGTGACTAGCACAATACCCCTGAGGCGCCTCTGCGCTGTTCCCGCAGCAGCTGTGCTGTCGCGTCCCCAGGGTGCACATGGCCCCATCGCACGCTCCCGCACACGTGCCTCCCGTGCCTCTAGCAACAGCCACCCCGCAGCTTGGGGTGGTGGGCGTGGGGGCTGGGCTTGCTCTCCACTGACGGGAAGAGGTACCTGGCGCCCTGTGTCTGCCCCGGCGGCGTCCTCCGCCCGTTTGAGTCAGGCTGTTTGATTTCTGTCATCGTTGATCATTAGGCCCTTGGCCTTCGTGTGCCCAAGGGAGTGAGGACCCTCCTGTCAGGGCGTCCCCTGCCGTCCACGGGTGCCGTGCCACTCGGTTGGCGCTCGGCCCGTTCCCACGGCAAGGCCGCCGGCAGCAGGGCTTGCTGCTGCCTTGTCACCGACTCACCTGGAGTTTACCAGGGGAATTATGGGGGCCACATAGCAGATCATGGGCCTCGGGGGGCAAATCGCCCCACGTTAATTGGCAAGAACGCTCTGCTGTGATGGCCCCCACCCCCACCCCGCACAGTGGCTCTCTGGGTCCCAGCGCCAGGATCCAGACGCCGCCTGAGTGCCAGGAGGAGCGTGGTGGCCGAGAGCAGACGCCTGGACCCGGGGCCCTTCGGGCGAGAGCTTCCTTTTCTCTTTTCTAACGTTTCTTTGAAACCGGACCGCACATGCTTTGGCTCGTGAGCAGCCGCCGTCAGCCTGCTCCTGGTGCACCACGGTGGACCTTGGCTCCACGCGCTCTCTAAACACAGATAGTCTCCATGGCAACACAGGCTCGCGACTCCCACCCATGCGCTTGCACCTCGCTCAGAGAAACAGTGAAACGGTGCGGAGCTGAAACCGCACGCCGCGGGAATGCTTTCACTCCCACGGCCTCGCCAGCTTCTGAGAAGGGCTGGACACTGTCACCCGCTGTCAGCTGTCCTTGGGAGAAGGAGCTGTTTGGCCAGGCCCTTGACATCGTGCCGGAAAATAGGGTCTGTGTGTAGCACCGTGTAAGGAATGACCGATGGGTTTCTAGGTGGTTGGGGTCAGAAGGCTTTCCAAGCAGAGAATGTCGTCAGGACACAAAGCGCCGGACAGCACGGAGCTTCCCACGGCCCTTCACGGGGCCAGGCGCCACCGGCGCCATCACAGGCACCGCCACCCTGACGTGCCCAGAGCTCTCACAGACCTGCTGCTCGGTGGCTCCTAATCCTGTCTTTGCATCCGAGACACACACAGCATTTGTGCCTTCCAAAGTCTCGATCTCTCTCCCCACCTTGGCCTTGTAAACCAGCCTTTTGGTGCCTGGTCAGCAGGATGCAGACACCAGGATTCAGGTCCTGCAGCTTCCGGGGCCCCCAGGGGGTGGGGGAGCAAAGCTAAAGACCCACAGGCTGAAGGACAGCATTAGCAGTGCTCTCGGCCCCCGCCCGCCCTCGGTTGGCAGAGTTTCACAGTGTTTGGTCCGCGCACGAACAGATTCCACGTGTGATGGCCCCGTTTTCCTGCTGGCTGATGGGATGCAGCTCGGCCGCGTCTGTCACGAGGCACGCTGTCCCCTGAGCACTAACGCTCTGGCGGGCAGGGAGAAAGGACCCTCTCCCGTTTGATTGTTTTCTTTTACATTAAGAGCAGTCATAAATCTCACTCAACCCAAATACCTGCTGAGCGAGCAGCAGAAACAGCGGCGAGGACGGGCCTGCGTGCTGCGTGATGAATGCTCCCCGCGCCTCGTCTGGAACGCCTGCACGCCCCAAACTCCCACGCCGGCCCGGGACGGCCCGCCTGAGTCTCTGTCTCCCTGCCTGAGATCCACGTTTCACGTATGAGACGGAGCCTCGGTTCCACGGCCGGCTGGGCTGCACTTCTGCAGAAAGCGCACAGAGATAGCGTGAGACTGAGAACTTCCGTTTAGTCCGGTGGACAGTCACCTGCCTTCCAAACCCTCTGCGTGTGGAAAGTTCTGTGCTTTCTGTGACTTAATGATCGCTCTGTAAGCCTAAATTCTGTGAGGGAAGAAATAAGTCCATTGGCCGTCTCTTTACTCACTGTGTAACTACCACGGAGGGATAAAGGACAGATGTGACCTGATTCTGACCTTCCTCTGCTGTTGTGTCAAAGGAGATGGCGCTCGCAACGCGAGCCTGGCAGCCTCTCTCCGAGCCGGAGCAGCTCACGGAATGCCCTCTGCTTGCTTGTGCGCAGGCTCAGAGCGGTTGGGGTGCTGCGTGGAGGAGGTGGGACCCGGACGAGTTGTGACGGGGCGCGGGGGGACTCAGAGGAGGGCCGAGCGATGGCCTAAGAATCCGCTGGTCGGCGGGCCTCGCTGTGAAGCAGTCGCCACTTGCTTGGTTCTGTGTTCTGGACAGCCCGAGATGCGGGGCGGCCCAGGGACCCTGCCGTCTCTGGGTTCTGTCCCTGGAGTCATGCGTGGCGACCAGGGACAGCAGGTCTTCAGGCCTCGCGTTTGCATGAGCTCGCCCGCTACGGGGAACGGGGAGGCTGGCGGCGGGGGCGGTCCTGTGTCGGGTCACAGGCAGCTGCTTCAGGTACGTTGCCGATGTCTCTGGAAAGGTGACGCCAACTCCCCTTGTAAGCGTCCCCGATCCTTTGTCTTTGTGGGACTTGAATCGTGCGTAGCCCTGGCGAGACCCCACGTGGGCGGCGCGAGGGCAGATGCTATTGACTGGGGTGCCGGCCCCGTGTCTCCGGCACACGGTACCTGGCACGCAGTAGGAGCTCGCCAGCGGGTCACCCATGTCCGGCTTCTGTCACCCCTCCCCCCTTCTCCTGTGGCTCTGAGATGGTCTTGCTGTCCGCAGTTTGGTTCTTCTCCACGTGGACGGGTGCGCTCACAACAGGAGTGAACCCCAGGAACGCAGAGTTGAGCTCGGCTCCCTCCATCGAGGGCGAGCGTGTCCTTGGTGACGTGGGTGCCGCTCCCTGTGCCTGGAGCGTGTGACCTGTCCCCTCACGCCCGAGGGCCTCCCCAGCGGCCTGACGCTCCCATGGATGCGTGCCGGGCACGTGGTGCCCTTGCCCCCGCCTTTCAGCGGGGGAAACGTGCTCGCCCCAGGCCTGCCCCAGCGGCTCCCAGATCAGAACCTCTCCAGCCACTGGGCGGTTCCTTCCATCCGTCCGCTGAGAGGCAGGTGTGGGCGGCCGGCGCTGCGGCGCCTCCTCTACCGCAACTCCACATGCCGTTCTCACTCGCGAGTTGACTTCCGGGAGGGCATGGAGCGGCAGTCACGTCATTTATACAGCGTCTGTCACTTAACACACACCTTTAACGAAGGAATGGATACAGGGAAGTCTCTTATTGGTCTGACCCGCATCTTAGGAATTTACTAATTGGTTTATTTCAGGAGCATCAGCTCCTCTCCTAAGTTGGAGCTCAGGCTTCTGGAGGCAGAGATGGCACCTTGTCATCTCCTGTATCTTACTTGGTGTTGATTGCTCTTCTTGAGAACACTGAATTCGTGCTGACTGGCTGAACACTAGAAAGCCAGCCCTGGGAACACACATTTTGTTGTATAAAAATAATTTTTGACTTACAATCATATTGTTAGAAAAATACCGGAAAATGTAATTTGCCGTACAATCTTGTGGAAAATGTGATTTCTAGCAATGTACCTGCAAACCTTTTCCAAGGATGTCCCTTTCACATTAGTTCACAAAATTCCAACTAAAGTTTTTGAAAGTTTTGTCTTTGAAAAACATTTATTCCAATTAGTGAAAAAAAATTTTTAAATGCCAGTTCCTAATCGTTTTTCTAAAACATGAATTAGAGAGTCACTAAAGGTCATTGTAATTTAAACTGAGATTTCACGTTTTGGAATTGTGACTGGTTAAATAAGTTTGATGAACGTATCTGCCATTGAGAATCCAAGAAAACCCAAAAGAATCATTGGAATTGGATCTTTGTTGAAATCATTTAGGCCAGTGGCTCTTGCAGTGTGGGCGCTGACCAGCCACATCAGTGTCGCCTGGGCTCCGATTGGACACATGAATTCTCAGGCACCGTCTCAGACCTGGCAGGCAGGAGCGGGGGCGAGGCCCGGCCATCGGAGTGTGACAAGCCTTCCAGGGGTTTCTGACGGCCCTTAGGTCTGAAATCCATTCTGCGAAGTGTCCCCCGGACCCGGTGCTGCATGGCTGGGGGCTCCTGGAGGCCCAGGCTGGGCTGGGCAGCCTGGACGCAGCACCCCCAGCCCCATGGTTGAGGCGGGGCTCTCCTCTCTGTCCCTCACGTCCTGCTGCTCTTCAGTGAAATGAGAACAGATGCAGGAGAAACTGAGTCATGAGCCGCTAGGCCGCTGGCTGTCCACATGCACAGTGACCCCGTCACCCAAAACTCAGGCGCTGCGCTGCCTCTGGTGTCACTGGTCCTTCCTGAAAGCAGCAGCCGCTGGCCTCTGCAGACCAGTGCTGACTTGAGGCCTCTCACCCGACACTGATGTTCAGGGTCACGGCCAGCACCTCCATTTGCTGGGCGAGGTTGACCCCAGGGAAGACAGGAAGAGGTCTGCAGTGGGTGGCGGGAGGGCTGCTGGGGACCGTGACTTCGGCCAGTCACGAATCTCTGGACGAGCTCCCCGTGTCCCCGCCCCCCAATGCCGGGTCCTGCAAGGTCTGGGCTCAGTGCAGGCATTGGGGCCGTGCTCACTGTCACCCAGACCCAGGCTGGTGCAGCCCTGGTGGGGGCATCTGCCTGTGTCACACCTCCTCTAAACCGGCAGCGAGGCCGGGGGCAGCTGCCACCCTCACAGCCAGAAGCTGACACCGTTGGAGTCACAGGCGGAGGGCAGTCACAGGCGGAGGACTGCCCGGCTGAGTGGCCCTTCTGGGGAGGCCTGAGCAGGAGGCTGTGTGCTCTCTGGCCGGCCGCGCTCTGCTGTCCCCATGCAGATGGGTGCTTACTGGCCGAGGCTTTGCTTCAGCATGATGGCGATGTGACGGTGACAAAGCAGGAGCTTGCGGGCCGCTGTTGCTTCCTCGCGGGTGGCGCCTCCTCGCGCCCATTCTCTGGAGGGCTGGGTGCCCCGGTGTCTCCTGTGAGAGGCTGTCCTCACCTCCAGCGCGTCCGCGGGCGCGGGTGCTGACCCCCGCTGCCATGCCTCCCCCATGTGCGTTTCCGTCCACTCGAGGTGCAGTGGCCAGTCCCAGGCGGATCCATCCTCCGGCCTCCAGTGCCTCGGGGACACTCCAGCCCTGGTCACTGGCTCCTCCCATGCTGCCTGAGCGAGCAGGTCCAGAGGGTTTGCAGAGTCCAGTCCCCTCCTGACACCCGAGGGCCGCAGACCCCGGGGACGCACCGTTGGCGGACAGAGCATCGCTCCGGCCGCTCTGTGGGGAGCCCCACCCACAGATGGTGACAGGCTGTGGGGAGCCCCACCCACAGATGGTGACAGGCTGCATCCACGTGGGTCACCAGCAGCGGCCGGTCTCTGACAGCAGGGTCTCCTCTTCCCACCCTCAGTTCCTACTTGGCCCGCGTTTGGTGGCTCGCGTCACATAAAGCGCCTTTTATATCAGGGACAAAGGCCCGGTGTCTTGTTTGTCTAGTCCAAGTGCTGGACAAACAGGCATCGCCACCTCCCCTTGACCCGCCTCCCCGCCCTGTTTGAACGCGGGCGACCCCAGAGGGGCCCCAGCGGGAGCGTCTGTCAGCGGGTGTCCCCCAATGGGAGAGTCCCTGAGTCCTGCCTGTTTACAGTTCAGAGGTCTCCCCACGGAGAGCCAGGGCGAGGGCCCCAGTGGGAAACGGCTGACCGCCTCCAGAGGTGAGGATGGACTGTCTAAAACGTTTCAAAATAGCGATATCCAGAGGTTTTATTACCGACATAGAATTAAGCAACAAATTCTTGGGACTCTCCATAAATCAAAAATTACCGCTCCCAGCAAAATAAAAATGCCTGGCCGCGTTTTGGGGAGTGAAGTTATTAATTCATCGAAATGACATGTTGCCTGTACCTGTTTTCAGGAGATTGTTTTTTCCTGCTCCATCTGGGACGGCCAGCTCATCCCCTCCTTTCTGCTGTGGAATTTGCAATACACTGTAAAAGGCCCATTCCAGTTCTATCACGAGGAATGGAATTTGAGGAGTTCACAGTTATTTCAGCCCTCTAAACTTAAAAAAAAAAGCACTTTAATAAGAGAGTATTCTGTCATTAGGAGAATTTTTAAAAAAATCTAAAAATTATAATACCATGCACATTTAACAATCTCCCCAGGTTCTTGTCTCTGATTTATGCACCCCCCCGAGCCAGGCAGTCGGTTCTGCAGGCTCGGTTTCCTGGTCTGCGAAATGGAACGAATCTGACGGCCGTGCTTCTGCCACTTCCCCACTTTGGCCATTTATTCAGTATCTCAGTTCCTTTACCCGTAGGCTTTAAAGAAACCGCAGCAGAAGGAAACGGAAGGACTTGTACTGGCCCAGAAGCTTGGAGTTTTAAGATATTATCATGATTTTTATGTGCAGTACTTCCGGAGAGATTGTGACAACACAGATCATTTTTGCTGTCTTTTTGCCGTGTGTATGTGTATGTGTAAGTGTGTGTATGTGTTTGTATGTATGTGTATGTGTATGTTTATATGTGTATGTGTGTTTGTATGTGTGTAAGTCTTTGTATGTGTGTGTATGTGTGTGTATGTGTGTGTTTGTATGTGTATGTATGTTTGTATGTGTGTGTGTCTTTGTATGTGTGTATATGTGTATGTGTGTGTTTGTATTTGTGTGTGTGTGTGTGTGTGTGTGTGTTTTCTCTCTAGTGGACAGCGGATATCTGCAGGGCACCTAATGGCTTTAAATGCCTCTTAGGGTATTTGCCATTTGAATACCGTTTCAGAGAAAATACTTTTTAAACCGTGGCTTATAGTTGCAGTATTTTCCAAACGAATGAATATTACAATTTCAGTCCTATTTTTATCCAATAAGTAAAGCGTAAAGATGCAACTGTCATCTAAGGTGAATGGACACTGTCACCCATATCTTCTGAATCGTCTCTCGGGGACTCCATAAATGCTGCTGCTCCTGTGAAAGGCTGGTGGGGGGTGCTGAGGGTGACGGGGACACTGTGCCCCGTGTGGCGAAGAGGTTGGGGTGATGTCAGCCTTCGACACAGTCCTTCTTGGCAGCAGCGTGTAAATCGAAATGGAAACACTTCTGAATTCCAAATGGCAAAGCTCCGATGGTCTTCCGTCATGTCCCCTGCGCGTTTTAAGAAAATATTCAAATATCAAGTTATGTCAGAAGTTGCCGTTTTGATGTTTTGGGGCCACACCTCGCCTCGCTCTGCGTTCAGAGCGGGCTGTTCTGCACTCAGGCACCCGGCCGCGGTGACAGGCAGAGTCTGGCCCAAGCCGGCGGGGACAGACATTTCTTGCGGACGGTGGCCTGGGTCCGAGGCCCCCGCAGACCCCCGTGCATCGCCGCGGGCACCTGGCACATGCCGAGCCTCACGCCTGTGGCGTCTTTGTACCGGCGAATGCCGATGCGTCAAGGCCTGGTGGACCCTTACGAAGCGCGCGCGTGGTGGCCTTGATGCGCAGACGTGTCACGGGCGCAGCACACCTGCACAGGTGAGGGCTCCCGGACGTGCAGACGCGTCTTCCCCTGAGGTCTGGCGCTTCGCCGCGGCCGCAGCGGGTTGGCGCTGCGTTTCCCTTGGCGTTCGCTCTGACTCCATCAGAATTTTGATCCTCTCGCCTTTTCACTCTTTCAGAATCAGTTTTCTTTTGTTTTTTTTTGCTAAAATTATAAAGTTACAAAATGTTAGTTATGAAAATAAAATTAGAGCTTGAAATACTTAAACATCTCACTGTAAATGGCTAACCTGGTGGAGAATCTGGAAAGACACCGTATTCACTTTCTAGCTCTGACCAGTACCGTGAACTCCGTGCAGTCCGAGTCTGGCTGTCTGCACGAGGAGGACCCCACGCGGGAACCCACGTGGGGCCGAGGCGTGTCTCCTGAGACCGGCTAGGCCGGAGCCGCTTGTAAGTGGCCGGGAGGCAGGAGCTGCTAGCTAACTGGCTATGACCTCACCCGCACATGGAAGCTGCTTCAGCCCCCTACAGGTACATGTGGCAAGGCCAGTGTTAGCGCAGCTGCGCCCGGTGCACCTTGAGGCCAACGGGGAAGCGCCCGCCCAGTGGCAGGTGCGCGGGGTGGTGCCACGTGCACGTCTCAGAACAGCGGCTGGTGCGGCCACGCGTGTCTGGTGAGGCCGGCACCTCCGAGAGTTCACAGTTGAGTTTGCCGTAGATTAAAATTTTTTCCACATATTTATTAAAAAAATAGGTTTCAGAAGCTGAGCGAGGTTTGAGGAGGAAACGTGAATCGAGCTACGAAGCTCTGCCAAGATGGAAACAGAACTTCGAGTCGGGGTGAAACGCGGCCAGAGCCCTTTTCCGTGCGTCTGTCTGCCCGACAGGAAGAGCTGGCGCTTCGAATGTCAGCTTTGCCAGAATCGTGGCATTCGTCAAGGAGAAAGCGTCACGAACCAACCACTTGTGTGCGTGCACTTGTGCCCCAGATGGGGGCGAGGGTGCCTGCCACAGGGACCTTCCAGCAGAGAGTCTGAATTCCCTGTGATGGGAAGTGGTTCTTTACCGCGAGTGTCTGGGACTTGGAGAAGCCGAGACCCTTTTGTTTTGGATGCCGGCTGTTTTTCTCTTGCTGTCTGCAGTGTATGTATTTGGACGCCGCATGTGAGAACGTGCTGAGTTTAGACTCTTTTCCCCCTGTGCCTTTTGTGGGAAAGGCGATCTGTGCAGTTGTGTCAATAAACACGGTTTATGGAGTAAAGGTATTTCCTGCTCGGTTTGCTGGTCGATCCCCCCGATTTCCGGGGAAGAGCCCCACGGCGGCCGACGCAGCCAGGGCCCAGGTCTCTGGAGCGCTGTGACTTTCTCTGCCCCCCTAGGGCCCAGGGCTTTCTTTCGCCTCCTGGTTCAGAGACCTCTCTTTGTCACACCAAACACACCCTTTAACTCAGGACATCATAATGAAGACAGAAGCACACATTGCTCGCCTGTATCGCTCCCCAGAGCACGGCAGCCATACCTGCTGCATTTGGGTCACCGCTCGGACCATTCTCTTTAAGGACTTCAGGGACCCTCAGTCAAGGAACCAGCCCTGCGTGGCATCGTCAGAGGCCCTGCCCTGCGTCGCACGCTGTCTGTGCCCCACGGACTGGCCTTCCTACCGAGCGTCCACCGGGAGCCCGGTCACTGTTGGGCGCCCTGTGAGGCTGGGAGCAGCAGATGAGACGTGGTCCCTGATCCCAGGAGTTCCGGCTGGCGGGGTTGACACGGGGCATGCTCCAACTGCACAGGGCACCGTGTTGCTGCCACAGAGCTGCAGGCAGAGCGCCCAGCGGGGCCACCGAGAAAGCCAGGATGTCACAGGGCTATGGCAGCAAACAACACTCTACCCTCAGCGGGATGGGGTGCGGGGTGGCTCGATGACAGCTTTCGGCTTCGCATTGCGCCGGAGGAGGTGCATGCTTTTCAGTTTGTAAATTGCATAAAAACAATGCCTTTGTCCAACTATTAATAAAAAGAGATTCAGGGAGAAAATAACAACCAGGAGGCTAGTGGGAGGCACGAAAGGAAAACAGTGGTCCCCAGTTCGTGGCGTTCCGCCTCTGAGACTGCGTACCGGCTTCATAGACGCGTCGCCCTGGTAGCGTGAGAAGTTCACGGAGAACGTTTTCATTAAAGCGTGTTCTCCGTGAAGCTTACGCCACAGATAGGACATTGCTTCCTGCCTGTCGTCGGTAGTTGCTCAAAGAAACGCTTACGGCCAAGCTCTTTGATGGTCGGCCTTACTTTTGAAGGTGTGTGTGGGAAGTTCAATGGTCTCCACGTAGAGGGCAGACAGGGCTGCTCGCACCCACTAAGGCTGCACTTGACACGGTGGCTCTGGTAGAAGGTCACCACTTGAGTGTTTCAAAGCTGCTTTCTGGCTTCCGGACTGATCGGAAAGTTATACCAGCTATTTATTCCTTTACTTCGTAGCTATAAAAAAACCCACAACATAATACCAAAACTACCCCCATCCAACCCTGCCTTTTGCATGGACAAGCAAAACAAAAATCCTCCCGTAACGTTCCCCAAATACTTTGGTTTTTGCCTGAATATCGGTCAGTGGAACTGGTTCAGTATTTTGAAAACATAAGCGTTAAACTCTTGAGCAAAAGTGGATTTGAACCTTGTGCGTTTGTTGGAAGAGCCACAATTCTCTCGTCATCGTACGATTACGTGATTCTTCTACGGTTTTGGTCAGTCCTTTACCCCTGTGCAATTGCTATTGACCACACAAATTGCATCATTCTTGACATGCCAGCTGTTTTAACACTCCGATCTCCGGCATTGCTTTTCAAGAATTTTTTTTCTAATTTCTCTCTCTGGAGTTGTGTAGAGAGTTCCATGCCTTTCTGTCCCATTAGGGAGACCTTCAGACCTTCTCTGCAGTGTCCTAGATCCATCTGTTTCATTTGGTGTTTTATTGATCTTAAAAAAAAAATACTCCTGGTATCTGCTGTCACTGGTTTAACTGTTTGGATTAAATCCTTCCAGGTTGATTTTTTTTTCCACGAGAAAGGGTCACAGCGTGTGAGCCTGCTAACACTCACCAGGCTGTGCTGGAGTGTGTCTCAAGCATTTTTCATCTTGTTCATCTTTAATAATTAATGGTGGAGCATTTATGACGTGAGATTTCATTTTTTGAAAACATCGACTTGATTAATAGGTGTTGTTTATTTAGTCTGTTTGTCGCTGACCCTGAGGGGAGCAACCACAAACCCACTATCCAATGATTTTAAAAATTCAAAAAAGAAAATAATTAAATGGGCAGGATGCCTAGAAGCCGAGAGGTTTTCTCCAGCGGCCGGCTCGATACCCAGGTCTGAAGCAGAGCGAGAATCCGTCCCTGCCTTGTGTCCGGGGTCACTGGCCGCAGCCGTAGGTGCTGGCGAGGTGCCGGGCTCAGCCCTCCCTGTGCACAGCCTCGGTGACCATGGCCACATCACATGACTGTCAGGGTCCTTGGCTGTCACATGAGAAAAATGTCCCCAACGTGAGGATGAGACGAGCTG
>NW_006430460.1:4627755-4665805 GCF_000325575.1 Pteropus alecto
CTGACGGCCTTCCCTTGCGTTTGTTTTGTATTCAGTGTCAGCTCCTCAAAGACACGGTCTGTGTTGGGTTTGCTTCGTGCCTGCTGCACTTCTAAGCAGCGCAAATGGCCCGTGACTGTTTGTTGAATGACTATGCGTGATTCCACGTAAAACCACTGTTTCACTGTCCCTGGTGGGAATTCTAAGGCTTGCTGTCTGGGACCGGCCGACTCGCTGTGTCTGGGCGCAGAAGTGTGTTGTGTCGTAGTGCTGAGCCTCGGGAGGTTGCAGGCAGAAGCTCGACGCTGTATCAGGCCTGGGCCGTGGGCGTGTCTGAAGTTGACCGATGTGAGTTCTGTCCCTAAGAGGGAGCAGAGCCATCCGTCCAGGGCCCGGAGTCCCCGTAAAGGGGATTCGAGAAAGTGTGTGACTTTCCTACTGGCCAGTGACGGGAGAGGCCCTTGTCTTTGTGGGGCCGGGTCTCGGAGGAGAAACCCAGGGGCTGGGAGCGCGTGCGGCCAGGCTGGCCGTTCACGGCCCTGGGCACGCCTGTCACTGCTGCGGCTTCGTCCCGGTGTCCCCCGCGCAGCTTTCCCTCCAGCCCTCCTGACATTTGCATGTCAATCACACCGAGTGTCATACATGCTTTGTGTTCCTGCGGAAAGGGTGCTCAGACTGACGGAAATGCAGCCCTTGCCGGGCCGTCAGCCGAGCCTCGTCGTCTTCAGTGGACTCCACGGGCCGACGCCACCCGCGGTAGCTCGCCCCGCCGAGCCCGGCCGTCCAGGGCGTGCTCAGGACGGCGGGCTCTGGCCGGCTCCCCTTGCGGCCACTCTCTGCAGCCATAACCGACCATCCTGTCTTCTCACTATCTTCTTGAGTCCATAGTAAGATCTGGTTACTTGCTGCGTAACATGAAGATCAAGGACCGTGTTTTTTATTGTTGAGTGTATAAGTAACAAGCCTCAAACGCCGTGGAGAAGGTTCTCGTGAGCACTGGAAAACGAACTCTTCGTAGCTGCCGGGTGGGCGGAGAGACCAGCGTCTCACTGTCTGAGGCTGGGTTGTGCCTTTGCCAAGACTTGGCGGCGAGCATCCCGCCTGCCGTGGGGAGGGCTGATTCTGGGTGGTCCTAGGGTGCCCCCTCGGGCGCTCGTGACTTCAACGTTGGGGAGACTCGGGCTGCAGTAACAGGTCCGCAACCCTCGGGCTGGCGCCCCTACCTCTCGGAAGAAGACCCTGTGCTTTAAATGCAGGTTCTTGAAAACGCGTCACTCAGAAGCCGTCTGATTTCTGAGCGAAGCCGCACGGGGCCTGTTTGGCTACGGGAAAGAGCAGCGTGGAAGGGAAGCTCAGCTCTGTTGAGGCTCAGTGGGGTGCGACAGGGACGCTAGAGCGACGACGAGCGGGAAGGACACGGGGGTCACCTCGCAGGGGGCACGTTAGCCAAGTTCACTCGGACTTTGTTTCCTCTTCATTTTCAAACTGTTTTTTCAGGTGATAAGATGAAAATGGGCAGTGTAGCTCTCCAGTTCAGCCAGTAGGAGGTAATGGCATTTGCGACCTCCTGTCCGGTGTGCCACTACTTCCCAAGCCACTCCCTCAGGCTCCCCAGTGCGTCCTTGCACGGAGCTGCTCTCAAGGGCGCCAGGGCCCAGGACATAAGCTGAAGTGACCTCCATTGTTTGAACTGTGTTCCATAACTTCCTTCTCTTTATGGCTTCTGTTTCTCCTTCTGCGTCTCTGTCCCTGCGTCCTCGTCCGCCTTTCTGTGTCTCTGTCTCCTGGTGAATTCTTGGTGTGCCCAGCACTGGCCCCCATCTATGCCCACGAAAGCTAGAAACCGCTTAAGTATCTTAAAAAAAATTTTTTTTGAGAGCACCGATTTCCATAAGGATTCTTTTCACAGAGGAAAAATACTGGAGTGTTGTCATTTATTAAGCCACCGATTCACCCTCGACACGTGAGCCAGAGTTCGTGTTCGTGGCCGAGACAGGTCTACAAACCATTATTCAGACTGTGCAGATCAGGCTGCCTCAAGTTTGTGGGGTTTGTCTACACACATAGGTGTCGTTGTCCTACTTTTAACATTCGGCAAACCTGTGGGAGGGAAGTGTCCAGAGTGTGAAACCCCTGTGCTGTCCTAGTGCTCTGACTTTGCCTCTGCTTTTGTTAAAGCCCGTGCTTGAATGAGCGTCTCAAGTTTGCCTCCACCCGAGGGAGCTCCTGTCTGTCCCTTGGCCGTGGCAGTGTGCGGCGAGCCCTCGCCGGCCTGGCCGTTTGCTCGCAGGGCATTTGCTGAGACTCAGATTCAGGGGACTTTGTGAATTAGAGCCCCCAATAACCCTCGACACCCGAGTCCACCTTTTACTTAATAAACCTGCATGTAAGTTTAGATTCACATTTGATAAAAGCCAGTTTATGATGATATAGATCCTCCCTCCAACAAACTAATTTGTTGAGACAATAAGCATGCATGTTTCATTCAATTCGTAAATAATAGTGTAAATCATGGCTATTGTTTTAAACCGGTCAGCAAGAATCCTACATTTCTATAGGTGATTTCAAGCGGGATTGAATAAGGTCCAAGTGGGATTTACCTCTGGGATGCAAGGTCGGTTTGATGTACGCCAGTGAATCAGTGTGACACGCCACATAACGTGCAGAGTGAACGATAAAGACGACCCCACGGTCATCTCAATAGATGCGGGAAAAGCATTTGGCAGAGTTCAGCATCCATTCATGTTAGAGGAGTCTCGACAAAATCGGCGTAAAAGGAGACTTCCCCAGCACAACGAAGGCTATTTATGAAGCTGCCACGGCCAGCACTTTGAGGTCTGTCGCAGCACGAGGACGCCCACGCTTCTGCCTGATGTAGCATCAGAAGTACTAGCAAAAGCGATCAGACAAGAAAAAGCCATCTACATCAGACAAGAAGTGAGCTGATCTCTGTCTGCAGGTGACGTAATTCTATACATAGAAAAACTCAAAGCCTCCACAAAAAAACACGATTAGAACTAACCATCAAATGCAGAAAAGCAGCAGCACACAAAATCGGCATAGAACAGTTAGTTGCATTTCTTTTGCACCAACGATGATCTATCTGAAAAGGAAATGAAGAAAATAATCCCATTTACAACATCAAAAAGAATAAGACACTTAGTGATAAATTTAATCAGGAAGTGACAAATCTGCACATCAAACACTGTGAGATGTCGGTGAAATAAATTGGAGAAGACACAGATAAATGGACAGGTAACCGTGTTCATGGATTGGAAGAATTAATGTTCTTAAAACGTCCACACCACCCAAAGTCATAGATTTAATGTAATCTCTAAAGAACCCATACAGCGCAACTGTAAAAAAAAAAGAAAAAAGAAAAAAAATAGAAAACCCAAAACAACTCAAATAAAAAATTAGCAAAGAGGACAAACACATGGCCGACAGGCACATGAAAACATGCTCGGCATCGCTAATCGTCAGTGAGGGGACAGTGAGACGTCCCCTCGCAGCTGTTAGACTGCAGGATCAGTGTCGACGAGGACGTGGAGAAAAGGGCCCTCGTGTGCTGTTGGTGGGGATGTGGACTGGGGCAGCCACTGTGGGAAACAGTGTGGCGGGTCCTCAGAAAACTAAAACTAGAACCACCATGTGATCCAGCAATTCCGCTCCTGGGATTTACCTGAAGGGAATGACATTGGCATCTTGCAGAGGCACCTGCAGCCCCGCGTTCACTGCAGCATAGTCACAGTAGCCGAGACATGGACACAACCTGAGTGTCCATCGATGGAGGAGTGGATGAAGAAAATATCACACACACACACACACACACACACACACACACACACACAGACACACACACACACGGCTATTACTCAGCCTTAAAAAAGGAGATCTTGCTGTTCGCGGCAATGCCAAAGAGCCTGGAGAACCTGTTGCTACGCGAATAAACCAGAAACAAGGAAAACACTGCATGATCTTACTTACGGGTAGAACGTAAACAAGCCGAGCATGTAGAAGCGGAGGGTAGTACGGTGGTCGCCAGAGGGGGGGGACGTTGGTCAGAGGGTGCAAAGTTGCCGTTGTATCGGATGATGAGCCTGGAGACTGCGTGGACAGACAGCATGGTGACTGTAGCTGACAGTCCGTGTTAGACACTGGAGACCTGCTCAGAGACTCGGTTCCAGGAGCTGTTATCACACAGTAAATGGCACCTGTGCGAGGACACGTGCTCACTCGCTTGACCGAAAATCACTTCGCTGTGGATATGCACATCAGAGCATCGTGCCGTACCCCTGAAACATTCTCAGTTTCCATTAAAAAAGTAAAGTCGACTGTCACCGACAGAAGAAATGTGTGAGGATCCGTTTTGCCACGAGCTTTGCTCTACATGTCCTTGTGCTACGTTCAGGGTCACGGGTGGTTGTGACGTCCTGTGGGAGAGCTGCGGGAGCCGATGGCACCAAATGCTGGTGGGCGAGGCGGCAGGAAGAAGGGAGAGCTGGTTTGCGTGTGGCTGGTGTGTGCCAGCGTGCGCTACAGGTGCCACACGTGCCCTAGCATGTGTCCGACGAGATGCCTAGGAGGGGCGGTTGGCGGTCCCGCTCTGCTGCTGGCCGGAGGCAGAGCCAAGGTTCCCACCCCCCACCCCGTCTGAGAGCCGCCTCCCCAGCCCTCCCAG
This sequence comes from Pteropus alecto, assembly GCF_000325575.1. Classification (NCBI taxonomy): domain Eukaryota; kingdom Metazoa; phylum Chordata; class Mammalia; order Chiroptera; family Pteropodidae; genus Pteropus; species Pteropus alecto. The sequence goes on from NW_006430460.1 coordinate 4,632,416, forward strand.
GTGGCTGTTCGGTGGCGGTGGGGTGGCACCTTTCCCCGAGCAGGCATCCTTCTGGAAGACTCCTGCCTGCGCCCATCCTCCCCTGGCCTGCTTTAGACCCCTTCATTCTCCTTTACTGACCCAGGCAAAAACAACATTGGATAAGGAATTGCAAGTAAGATCGGTTGAGTTCATTTTCGGCTTTTAAAGACAAGGTGGATTCTTCCTCCATGAGACTATATCCCGAGCCTCCAGAACAAGGGTCTTTGCGAAGCTAGGGGTCCCTCTGGGAGGCAGAGAGCCTCGGGCAGGGATGCGGGGGTGCGGCGAGCGGCTGCCCAGGGGGGTTGCCTCCCCACCAGATAGGGGAGACCTCCTACGGTTAGGGGCTGGCCCAGGTTTGCGGACTGCCGCTTGGCAAGGTGGAGTTAAAACTGTGTTTATTAATAATGGAGCTAGCTGTGCGGCAAAGTGGATGTTGAAATAGACCAGAACCGGAGAACAGGCCACCAGCAGAGAGCCGTAAAAATCAAGGTTACAAAACAGCGCGCATACTCTGCCCTCTGGGCCGGCTCTGGCCCCGGGGTCAGGCCCTTAGCCTGGGCCTCGCCTCCAGCTGGGGTTCGCTGCACCCCACGCGCCTGCCTGCTTTCTCTCCCCAGCCAGGCCAGGCCAGGCCGAGGTGTCATTTCTCAGCGTCCCTTTCATAATGTTTATTTCCTACCATGCGTGTGGGGCATGGCTGCCTTTGAGTTTTTCTAGACGAGATACAGGCTTCCTTCTGACAAGACACACTTCCTGGGAGGAGGACGCAGGGCGGGCGGGGGCGGATGGGGACAGCGGGAAAGGCATCGTTTGCGCTTTCTGTGGCCTTCTTGTCTAAGGGACCTCAGAAGACCGTGCCCGACCCCAGACACCTCACCCCTTTTTTCCACAAGAGACCACGGAACTTCTTTGAAGACTGCCTGGACTCCTGCTCCCCGCAAATCCTCATTCTCTAGACCGAGAGGCACTTCGTTAAGTGCAGACTCAAGACGAGGTCGCTGAGAAACGGAAGATGCAGGCCGCCCAGCGCCGAGACGCCGCGGACCCAGCGCCGAGGCTCCTGCAGGACAAGGCCGTTTGAAGAGGCGGGTGGTGGCTCCCTCACCCAGCTGGTCACAGTCCCGACGCGTGTCCACGGTCAACAGGGCAGACGTGCGGGTGTGCCAGGAGCGTGGGCAGAAGGTAAAGAATTCAGCTCTCCTGTCAACATGACTCCAGTATGTTTCCCACCTTCTGCCATCGGCTGTGCCTGTGGCCCGTGGGACGCCGTGGGACGCCGTGGGACGCCGTGGCCTGCGGGACACCGTGGCATTGCTAACGCTCCCGCCACGGCACACGCAGAGCCTTGCGTGTGTGATGCCACCTCGTCCGATGGTTTGATGAGACAGCGAGCCTTCTTTCCCACGACGGCGTGGGGAGCCTCAGGCGCTCTGCTCCTGCTCCCTGCCGTGAAGACAGCCCAGACCGCAGGATCCCTTCCAGGCGGCAGCGTCAGCCGGCGGCCATGACGTCAAGCGCAGGGCCTTCCTGAGTACGGCAGTTCGTTGCCCTTGGCCCCCTGAAGGACCGTCCCCAGATTCAAGTCCGCCCTGGAGAAGCACGGAGAACTGCAGGGGAGACGAAGGGAGGGACACAAGCAGGGCCACACGGAGACCTGGGCTGGGGACGGAGCGGGTCACGCGGTTCAGACCCCACCGACGGTACTAGCTTTTTAGCAGAAAGAGTGAGAAGAGGAGGAGGAATAACAATTTTCCTGTGTTTTTTTTTTTTTATGGCAGCTATAAATGTCTTCATAAATAGGGCACCTGTTCAAAGGAATTTTTTCTCGTATGTCATGCTAGAGTAATGAAGCCAATGGAAAAACCGAGAAAGAATAAAATTCCAAGAGTTGATTCTTTCGGGGAGGAGGCTGGAAAGGCTGCGATGTCTCAAACTTTAACCCCTTGTGGGTTTGCCACTCCCGGAAACCCTCTCCTCCCTGTCCTGACAGACACTAGGAGCCCGGGAACCCTCAGCCCTCACAGAACGGCAAGTCGCTGGCCTGGGCGCTGTGCCTCAGGGGCCTTAGAGGCCGGGGGGGCTGGGCCCCCCGAGGCTTCCTTGGGAGGGACATTCCGTGGGCTAGGAAATTCGAGTCTCTAAGTTTGTATTCTAAGTTTATATTTATCGATTCAGGTCAGTTTTTTGGAGAACTACAGAAAAACTCTTAGAATTCAGATTTTGAGAAAATATGTTGCTCCCCCCAAGCCAGTAGGGTGTTTCCCTCCCGCCCTCCCTTCTTCCCTGCAGTTGGGCAGTGGGCTCTCCACCCCTCCAGCCGCCATCTGTTGGACTACCTGGGTTACTTTTTTGCCTAGTCTCAGTGGTAGAAAGCTTAGAGTTAAGTTCTATGCTCAATTTCCATAATAAAAGTAATAATTCTAACAGCTAACATTTTCTGAGAGCTTACTAGGCCTCTTTTGAGGTGCTAAGTAAACACTTTGCATTTAATTCTTTCATTTAATCCTCTTTACTGCCCTACAAAGTAGCCACCCATCTCACTCCTTTTTTTTTTTTTTTAATCATATAGGTTTCTTTTTGGCTATAAATTTTTTTTCTTTTGTACTTTATTTAGCCGCAGCACGATTCTCCCTTCACTGAAGAGAAGCTGGGGTTGACGGAGACGGTGGGGTGGTGGCAGCTGGCTAGCGTGGGGCTTGGGTTCGAGTCCAGGGAGCCTGTCCGGCCCGTGCTCTGGCGCTGCAGCATGGCCGCCCCCAGGCCCAGCAAGTCGTCCCGGAGACGCCTCCACTTCAGAGCTGACCCCGTCCTTCTCCTCCCGCGGGTCGATTGTAATGGCTCGTCTGTCTGAGGTGCTGCAGGCTTGCCTCGCAGTCGATGCGACATCAATAATTAAGAGAAATAAGATAGCCGCTGCTAACCCACAGATCCAGTGCTTGTTTCGTCGGAGTGGCGTCACCCCCAGGACCTTTCCACCCTTCAAGGACTCGTCCCCCCCTTAGTATGAATTTCCACAGGGGCCTCAGCTCCCACCTCCTACTTGTCCATAGTCGTTGAGAATTCTTTTAAAAAATAATTTTGAACAATGAAGCATTTCGATCGTGAAATGTAAGTATTTTAATAGGTGTAACCACCGTCCGCATAAAATAGATGTTACTTTACACATGCACGTTTCAGATTTCTCACTAAAAATAAATACAATTCAGAGCTAAATTCAAAGCCGCCATCCTCCTCTCTTTTCTCCTGCTTTCACAGAGGAAATGCCCATCCAGAAATCACTGCTGACACCCTGACATGCTGTCTTTCTCACGCATGTTTGGACTCCCCCATAAGTACCCATCCACAAACGGTGCGTGTCATTTACGCGCTTTAGAATGTGCGTAAGCGATGCTGTCTTACTATTATTTTTTTGATGCCGTGTCACCTTTCATCGGTCACCTGGTCCGGATCGCAAGTGTCTCCTCTTTCTGGCGGGTCGGCGCCGTGCCTTGGTTATGGGATCTTTTGTCGTAGACACGTTTCAGTTTCAATACCTTCATGGTTTATGGCTCTGCGTTTTGTCGAATACATACTTCCGTGCTGCGATGTCATAAAGATAATCTCTGACGCATTCATATGGTTTTGGTTCTCATACTTTAATCCGTTTTCAAGACCTTCCTGGCACTTACACCGGATCCTCCTGCGAGAACGGATAAGGGACAGACAGCGGGACAGCTGCCAGTGCGTTGTCGGTAATTTCCTTGGATCTCCTGATGTCATAATTCGTCATTAACCTGCGTGTAATCTGCCGTTAGACCTACTGGATTTTGTATTTTAATGACGAAGTGTTTCACTTCTGGAGGTTCGCGTCGGGTTCTCTGAGTGTTGCTCGTTCTTCGGTTATGGTCACAGATGCCCTTCGATGTCTCCGGTCTGCCTAACTACGCCTGCGTTAGTCTCCGTTGGCTCGTTTCGCCGCCCGCTGTCCCCGAGCCTCTGTCCCTCTCTTGGCCGCGTGCACGCCTGCGATGGTTGTGTCCTTCCTCTGTGAGTTCTGCGGCTGCGGGTTGGAGCTCATCTTCCACCCTCGAGCTGTTGTCACCCCGTTGGGTTGGAGGCCGAGGGCCAGTCCCTAGAATGTGGTTTTCTGACCGTTTTTCTGAGCAGTCCCAGAGACGGTCGGGAGTAACCGTTACGTCGTTCATGGTCTGTTGGCGGGTCAACTTAAACCCCAGACACTAATGTTTTGAAGTCTGGGGGTTTATAATCCCAGATTTGTGTTTTCCTTTTTCTCTAAGAGCCCAGGACAAGACTAGCAGAATCCCGGTCCTCGTGGGCGGGGCAGTGACCATCTGTTCGCGGGGAGGCGTCCTCAGAGGGTCCAGGCTCTGTGGACTCCCCACCCTAAATGGGACTGGGCAGTGCCTTATTGCCCATGATTGTGTGGGTGCGAAAGCCGCAAGGTCACCAACACTGTCCCCCTTCTGCTGGCCCCCAGACCCCAGAGCCAGCGTGGACGATGCCAGTTGTCTCTTTACCCTTGGGACCTTGAATTTCCTTTCTTGCAAGGCCAGCTGTCACATGATTATTCTCACCGTTTAATCTACCATTCCGAGCTCCTCGTGGGGAAATGATTTTTGGGTTATCGGTTGCTGGCCCTCTAGAACGAGGAGTCTGAAGCCCTTTCACGGGGTGTTCAGTAGGCTCCCCGGCCATCGGGGAATCGGGGGCGGTTCCCAGGACTTCCTGGGGTCCAGGCTCTGCTGGGAGACCCCCTCCCGTCAGCTTTCTGAGAGCCGCCCCATGGTGCTTGTCACATGGCCTGGGGCCCCACTGACTCTCAGAACTAGAGCAGCTGAAACCTCGCCCCCTCTGCTAATACTCCTGTTCCCCTTTGCAATCTGCCATGAAGACGTCACTCCCCCTTCACACCTCTTTAGTCTCAAATCAGCTCCTGTCATCTCGGCATTTCTTTCAAAGATAAGTCTCAGTCGTCCTTTATTTTGATTCCATTATAAAAACACTCCCGTCTGATAATCAGACCAAACCTGCTTTTCTGGCCAGTCTGCTGCCCTGTGATTACTGGAGCGCACCACGTTCCCGCGGCAGACTTTCTAGGCATAGGTCTCTTAAAGTGTGTTTTTGACTTTGGGTTCGGGGGCGGTTTCTCGATACCAGCTCGAGACTGAGGCGTGTTTTCTTTTTAACAAAGGCGCGTGCGTGCTGACTGCGCGCTGAGCACCTACTGCATGCGGCGTGCTTTCCACTACGCTTGGGACGGGCCAGAGAACGAAATGAGCCTTTTCCTGTGGTTGTGCATGATGGCGTGCCATCCTGCTGAGACGAGGAGGCAGTTCTGGCCTCTGACAGTGCGTGGACCTGGGCCGTGCCCCTCTGAGCTCAGGGCCGGTGGGGTACTCAGCAAGTGCAGGCCTCCTCGGGCCCCGAGTCCAGGCAATAGGGTGCAGGGAGCCTCACGGCCAGAAACCACTGGAAGCCCAGCCCGTGCAGCACACTGGAGGTGACTGCAGTTCAGGGCCTCCATTGGTGGCCTCCCGGCCCATGGGTGTGGCTGGTAAGCCATGGTCTGTGTCTTAATGCCTCATGGCCTTTGTAGAGAAGGAATCTCTTTGTCCCACGAGGAACCGGGGCTCCGTTGCCCGGCGCCAAGGGCCCCAGCAGCCAGCCCGCTTCCCAAGGCGCCGGTCCGTCTGCCGGCCCGCAGATGCCCCAGCGGCCGTGTTGGCTGAACTCCAGCCTGTCGGGAGACGCCACAAGCTGCATGGACCCGTGTGACCTGCGCCGACTGGCGCTCAAGCCCCCGCCCGCCTGCCGCGCCCCTGCTGTCCCCTCGCATGTCACTATTTCCCAAACGCTGGTCTGGACCTATTTCTCGAGGTGCCCAGTCCTCACACCCAGAGCTGGTGGTTTAGGGGGTCAGTATATACACTGTCATCTTCACTTGGGTTTGAATCCGCAGAGAGATGGGGAGAAAGTCGGGGGAAGAGAGAAAAACCTCTGAATATGGGGCTTGCTCGCTTCTCACCCACATGGATTACCCAGCCCCACCCAGTGCAGCTGGAGGGGACAGTGGCCCCTGTCCCCGCACAGCCAGTCTGGAGGGGACGGGCCAGCGCACGCCTCTCCCCGGGAGCACTGAGCGAAGGGGAGAAGGGCCGCGCGTGTTGTCCTAACAGAGGCAGGTGCGTGTGTCGGGGCGAACATCCCCCCGCAGATCGACACCCCGACACGGGCCTTAGAACCAGAGTGCCAGCGTTTGCTTGTCTGTCTCCCGCTCTTTGAACTGGGTCCTGTGTGATTCTTGCTTCCTCGTGCGCTGTGCACATATGAGTGACATGCACATCGACCGAAGGAAGGCCTGTCTCCCCTAGTGGAACTGAGGAAGCAGCGCTCACACCTGCCCTCAGGTGAAGGGCTTACCCGTCGTGTCCTCAGAGCGAGTCCCGTGCTCTCGCTGTTGAAGGAAGTTACCGAGTTTTATTTACCCATCACCTCATACTCGGCTCGTCTCTCCTCAGGTTGGGGAGGTCAAGGCCTTGGGACAGGTTGTAGGTGACAGGCCTTACAAGGAAACGGACTTCCTGTTCAGTTCAAAACCAACACGCAGTGACTTCAATATATTTAAAAAAAACACCCTTTCCTCCCCATTTCATCGTAACAGGATGTCCAGCAACAACGAATGCTTTTTGGTATTTACTGTTTTTAGTTTAGCGCATTTAAATAGTGTTGCAAGCCTAACACCTGTTTTGAGATTTGAGACATGGGTGCCAGTGGCAGGGATGGGGCTAGTGAAAGGCACAGAGCTCCCGTCAGACTTCCCTGGGGTGGCTCCACCGGCAGGGCGGAGATGCAGGCTCTGCCACGTTCTCGCAGCTGGCCAGTGGCCAGCGGGGTTCAAGCCCAGAGCCCCCCCGAATGCCAGAGGGGACAATGGCTGGAAGGACGTGGGTGCCTGGGTCAGGACTGGCGTTAGAGGCTTTAAAGCAAGCCAGCCTCCTGCTGTTTCCAGCTTCAGCGACGAATTTGCTGCCGGGCGTGTTGAATTTCATGACTCCAACCTCGCGAAGCCTCAGCGGCGGCTCGCCCGTTTTCAGGCCGACGTCACGACGTGTCGCCTGCAGTTTCGGGTAATGTTACCGGAGTGAAACCAGGAGACGCGCTGAAATCTCCCCGGAGCAAACAGAGCCCCGAGAACAATATAGCTTTTCCATGAGGTCATCGGAACGCTGAAGTGATTCCTGGCTGACACGCGGCCTCGGTGCGGCTCGATCTGGGCACGCCACGCACTGGTTCAAGTTCATCCAAGTCTGGAAGCCTCCGCTGGGAGAACTGCGCACTTTAGGAGAATTTTCAACATTTTTTCATTTTCCTCTTTTCCAAGTGTCTCCAGCCTCCTCTGGCCTCCGACGCGTGCTGCCAACGGCTGAGATTTACATGCGTTCTTGGGAGCACGTTAATTTATTCCAAAAGCAATTCCTGGCAGAGCTGTCCAGCCCCGTCTCCTAAGCCGTGTGTTACTCGCCATATTATGTTTATCGTTTTAACTCCGTCGAGTTACACAGAGCTCTTCGTTTTCTTTAAGCTTCACATTCGTTTGCATCTCCGTTTCTCCTGATTATCAATCGAAGGGGAGGTTTTTACTTTTCTACTTACCTTGCTAATTAGATAACCTACTGAAGTAAAATCGAAAACACCACCGAGTAGCTTTCTGTGCTAATCAATTAGCCAAGACAAGCAGCTCAAGCCTGCAGCACAAAACTCTAGTCATGTCACACGCTCTGTCTGGGCCTGAGGTGTATGGTCAGTGACACAAAATCGCATCTCGCCGGGAGGGGACAATTGATTGCCAGACTTGGTTGTTGGGGTAGGGAGAGTGAATGTCTCTGAAAACTGAGCCGACAAGACGTGAGAACTGTGGGGCGATTTCTCTGCCTCCCTTAAGAATAATAATAAAAACGATGATACTGGAAATGTAAGTTTGCAATAGCCTGCTGAAAAATTAGGGCTGACGGTTATCACGCCTGCTTCCTGAGAGACGGTTTACAGAAGGTGGTTTTATGAAGCATTCCTGAACAACCTCCAGCTCTCAAATATGTAGCGCAAACCCTCCTGGGAAAGCACAGTGCTTGCCCGTTTTCTAAATGGTGCCAGGCCCACCTCGGGTCAGGTGGGGCTTCCACGTTGGAATGCGGTCAGTTGGCAAGGAAAGGCGGACGGCAGAAGCGTCCAGCAAATCCGCCCATCGAGGATCCTGTCCTTTCTGGTCCCGGGATTCCTGGGGACCCCTGAGAGCCTTTGTCGATGTCCTTCGTATCTGTCAACATTTGCCAGTTTGCAAAATGAAACTGGGAGAAATTTAAGCCATGAGGACACGTCACGTGAGCCGTCAGAGCAGAGCTGCCGGCTTGGGCGCGGGGCCTCTGGATGAGTCTGTGAGGACCGAGCGAGAGGGACAAGTGACGCTTCACCGTCGTTATGAGGACAGTGTCACCCTCATGGACCCCTGAGAGGGTTTCGGGGACCCGAAGGGTCACCAGGTCACACTTGGAGGACTGCTGTTTGGCGTTGTTGTCCAACACTTACCAGTACCTTGTAGGGACTTCATAAGCAATAGGTGGTGACTCTCAGGGTGGCTCCTGCCCGCGGCTCAAATCGTCGCCAGCAGCCCACCCTCCCCGTGTCTCCGGGGAGGTCTGTGTCTCCTCGGCCCTCAGAGCCTGCATTTCCTAGGTAACCCTGGGCCTGGCAGTGAGTAGTGAGGGTGCAGAGCATGGGGCCCACCTGGCACATGGCAGCAGTTCAGCCCTCTGCCGGGACAAGGCCGTGGAGCTGACGCCTGCCTCCGCACAGGCCACCCCGCCTGCCCAGGGGGTCCTGCTGACCACTGTGGCATGAGAAAGAGAGTCTCCCCAGTAGGATGGGGAGAGACAGAGGTGCTAAATTCCACTCCCTGCGTCCCCGGTGCGGCTCGTCCCTAGCGAGTATTGACCTTCGAACACTTGCACCCAGAGCAGGTAGCTCCGTGCACCCCTGAGGCCGGGCGTGTGTGGCTCAGTGTCCCTACACTTACTTTGCACGTGAGCAAGGGAGACTGTGCCGCCGTGAGTGTGGCAGCGAAGTGTCTCCTCTTGGGAGTCTCGGGCCATACCCTGGACCCGCTCTGTCCCTGTTTCAGCGATGGCCCACGCGTAGCTCTACTGCGGCGTGGGGCAGGGTTGGTAGGGCTCTGGGATGTAAAACCCAGACACCAAGGAATAGCCACGGGTGTTCCTTGGTGTCTGGGTTTTACGTCCCAGAGCCCAGGGGGCTGTGTCCCTGAAGTGGTCACTAGGGAATATTTGAAATCAAAGCCTCAGTCCACCTGGGCGCGTCTACCCCTCTTGTTCGCTGCTCCCAGGGGTCTGGGTTGAGCTCTGCCCGTCAGTGAGAGGCCAGTATCATCGTGTGGCCTGGATAGGAAGTCCATTTCTCCAGGTGCCATCCAAATGGCCATTTGTGAATAAGTTCCATTTGTTCCCTGAGCACACGTGCCGGACCTGGGCCCTGGCCGTGCCTCGGTGGGCCATACAGTGCCTGGCCGCGACCGCCAGCCCCAAGTGTGCCGCGTGGCCACAGTTTGTGATGGCTGGGTCAGATTCGGCCTCCTGAGTCTGGTCAGCCCGAAGCCCGGCTGTGGAAAGCTTGTGCGGATACATGGGTGGCCATGGGGACGAGTCCTAGAGGTGGACATCCTGCACAGCAGAGACACCATCTCTGCTTTAACGCACGTGTGGGCGACTGAAATGGGCCTTGAGGCTGCACGACCAGACACGGCAGGCCTGCTGTGCCCTGTGGCCCCCGGGGGCGGGCTTGCGGAGGCTTGTCCCTAGTGTCGCGGGGTGGGTTTCCGGCCGGTCACCCCACCAGATCCCCGGTGCGGATGAAACAAAGGCCGCCTGTGATGGGTGTTCCGGGGCCGTGCTCGGGCCTGGGCGAGGGAACTTAATAGCCCTTCTCTCTCTCCTGAAATGAGGCGATGTGGAGTGACAGGCTTGACAGGAGGACGCCGATGACGCCGCACTCAGCACCTACTGAGGACAAAGCCGGATCTGAGACTCCACAGATCGGCGGCTCTGCATGAAAGGGGCGATTGTGGCCTGGGAGGGCCGCGGACCTGAGCCCCGAGTGCACGGACTGGGGTGTGAGGGCTGCAGACACCGGAGCCAGGCCGCGGCTCTGCGCACTGGAGTCGGGAGCGCCGGCCGCAGACAGCCGGGCCAAGCCCCGCACTCTGCGAGCCCCAGGCCTGGCCGCCCCGGCTTCGGGCACCTGGGTTCTGAGACGCGGTCGTGGGGGCTGCACAATGGCCAGGCTCCCGCAGACGCCTGGCGGCGGGGGCGGGAGGGACCTCATCCGGACAGAGCGGGACTTCAGTCCCTGCTGGGAGGGATGGGGCAGAGGGACACAGGACCAGAGGGGCCTGAGGGGTGGAGGGCGGGGTCTGGGCCCTGTGAGGCTGGGCCGCGGGAGAACGCAGGGCGGGAGGGCGCTGCATCGGGTTGATCTGACCAACGCGTGTTTAGAAATCAGGTTTGGGAAACCGCCTCCCGCCTCCTGGACCTCAGCAACTGTGCTAAGCTTGCTGTGTGGACAGACCTGCCTTGGGAAGGGTCGGGCTCCGGCGGTTTCGGAGTCAGAGCCCTCATCGGTAAGGCACTCACGGTACTGCCTCCCAGGGCCGCAGGCGGGTTGAGCGGGGCGATGCCCTGCTCAGTGGCTGTCCTTCAGGGAACCGGGGCTGTGGCGTTAGGCACCGGCAGTGGGGGGAGGGGTGACCCCACGTGGGGAGTGGGCGGCAGGGACGTAGGCTGCAGGCTGTCTGCGTCTGTGGGACTGAGGATGGTGGCAGCCCCACAGTGGCGGGCGACGCGGTGGGGCCGTGCGTTTCAGAGGAAGCAAGGGCTTCTGTTCTCTGCCCGTTGAATTGGGGACACCCGGGGAGACACTTTGTGGGACACAGAAGTCAAAGTCAGGACAAAGAGCGGGGCCTGGGGGACGGGTCTGCAGAGGCTCCGCCCACCCAACGTCCTGCTCCCTGAGCGCAGGGCCTGGGCCGCTGCTCCCGGGGCCGCGCCCGCCCTGCCACCCACGTTGAGGCTCCGCAGAGCGGCGTCCACCGCAGAGCGAGGCCTGGCGCCCACGCGCTCCACTGCGCGGTGCCCTTGGTGACTCTCATGTGTGGCGCAGGACGTGAGCAGCCCTTGCCGCCCAGCTGTGCTCCTTGGGGGACTGGCTCACCCTCTGGTGACTGCCCCTTCCGTGGTAGGGTGCGGCTTCGACCAGACAGCGCCCCGCACCAGGTCTTTTATCCGGTCCCTGTTCGGCTTCGGTCCTCCCACCACGGGTCCCTTCGCGAGTTCGGTCGCTCGCCCAGGACACCTTTCCTGAGCGCATGCGCCATGCCGGTGTGGGCTAGCCTCACGGGACCTGCCGTGTGCTCTGGGGTGCCCGGGGACAGACCTGCCACCTCGGCCCTGCCGCCTCTGCCTCTGGGCTTGCTTGGTCGCCAGGGGCAGAGCAAGCTACTCGGGAGGCAGTTCGGCCACCGTCTCCCGGGGCTGTGCTCATGGACACCCGGGGGCCATGTCTGGTGACTCTCGCATCGGCCACCAAGATGACACAGGCTCTCTTGAGGTCACAGAAGGAGGCCTTTGCACCGGAACTGCTTACTCATGGCGCGGCCTCATACGAGTCACAGCACGTGCGTGGCACAGCCAGGGGGCCCTGCCTGCGACTTGCTGTAGTGGGAGTGCGGTGCCCTGTCCCCTCCCCGGCGTGGCCGTGTTTAAGCTGCAGTCACACAAAAGCCTGAGGGGTGCCGCCGCGTTCTTGGGTGTCTTTCAGCGAGCAGAGGCCAGGTCTTGGCTCAGACGCTTTTCCGCGTGGTGTGGTTTGGGGCCGGAACGTTGTTCGTGCACACTCTAATTTGTTCACGGTAACTCGCAGAGGCAACTGGAACGCCCCAGGCCGTCCGGCCTGTGAGCGCGAGAGCACAGATAGTCCACAGGAGAACATGCCCGGCGTTCTTTTACGGGATGGAAGGGGGTCCCCGTGCCCACGTATATTAAAGTGCACACCTGCCTTCAATAAGCCCGCACCAGCATGTGTAAGGGACCCGCGTGCCAAATCCGCCTCGTAAAGCAGTAATAGAAAGAGCAGACGCGTTTGCGAGCAAGGGGAGCTGAGGAGTTCGGTGGACACGTGTGGGCTTCAGGTGGTCAGCACAGCCGGCGACCCGCCTGGAGACGGTCTGCCTGGCTGTCACGGCCTCCGGTCTTCCCGTCGGAAACATGGCCGTGGCTGTTGTGAGGCACAGGTTGCCACGTGTCTGCACCAAGAGAAGCTCCGGGGCCACGGACAGAGATGCCCGCTTTTCCTGCCATTATGAGAAACAGGACAGATGCCCCAGTCGACACGGCCCCGCCAGACGATCCGTTTCCGCTCATTAAGAAAACTCGTCACACTCTGCGGCTGACTGTCCATCGCCGTCCCCCACCTGCCTCAGCCCCGTTGGAGAGGAGGGGTTCACGGTGTGTGTCACTTTCTGGTCACTCAGCGAGCATTCGGGCCCACGCTGTGTGTGTGTGTGTGTGCACGTGTCTATTTAGTTGTATGATCTTAGGGTCGGAGCGACACAGCCCTCCGGGAAAACAGATTCAGGGGATGATCCGTGGTTTTCTGGGACCAGCAGAGGTGGATGCAGAGGGGCCAGCATGTAGCTTTCTGGTGGCCAGGCCTCCTCGGGCAGCTGGGAGACTTCCTGTGGGCACAGGGCGTGCGTGGACCAGGGCAGTGCGCCAGGGTGGCAGCTGCATGTGTGTCGCCTGCAGTCACCTCGCAGGTCGGACTTGATGCGCCTGCGCCGTGCGGATCCGCCCTTCCTCTGTCCCCAGCTGGCGGCTGGACGTAGAGGCCGGCGCGGGGTGCGGAGGCAGCAACCCCGGTCAGGCTGGCCGCGTCCTCTGTTCTGGCAGGACCTGCAGAACCAGGCCGGGGTACAGGCCTCTCCGTGTAGCCGCTGCTCCCGACCGCGCCCCTCACCCCGCACCCAGACCCCGTTGGCTCCCCGAGACGCGTGCCTTGTCCCCCAGAGCGGGTGGCCATGTACAGCCATGGAGTCCGCCTTCCGTCCAGGTCTGGCCGGTCGGGGACTCGGGTGGGGCGGCTGCACCTGATGCCACATGCGGGGTTCCGATGGTGTCGCTGGCCCTTCGTGCACCGAGTCTCCTTCACATGGCTCCGAGTCACAGATGGAACCGCTTCTGGGCGCCTAGAGGGGCAAGTTGGGCTCATGAAGAAAAACGCTTTGTTTTCACCGGCAGATACATGGTGCTTTCTGGCAATTCCAGGCTATTGACTGACACTTCGAATCTCTCCAAGAGAGTGTGTCTTTCACCTCAGGTGACAGGAGACAGTGCCTCAAGGCGCCCATGTGCTCAGTGGCTGCTCTCCAGGTATAATGCATGGTGACCTGTGTCAGCCACAGTTAAAACGAGCCACCATGAGTGGGACGGAGAGAGGCTCCAGAAGCCCACAGCCTCAAAGCTGGCACACCTCCCCTGGAGGACACTGGAGGACACTGGAGGGAGACCCGGTCCTGAGTCTGTGCCCTGACCGGTGGTGGCTTTATCCCCTTTGTAAGTGAGTAGGGAGCCCATGAGTCCACTATAATGATGAGGTCAGTGGCCCTGGTGTCTTCCGACTGTTGTTTTCAATTCATGTGGTAACTGGGAATGAGGACTGGGTCCCAGGCTCAGCAGAAGGGTCCACTCTCAAACGGCCTGGCTACCACTCCTGTCACTGGCCCACTGCCTGGGCAGGTGGAGGCGGGCAGCGGTGTGAAGGTGAGCTGTGGTTTATCAGCATTGACACCTTCTTTGTACAGCTCGGCCTCAGCAGGGCTCTTGGTGACAGTACCGTTTGGGAGTGAATTCCGTGACTAATTATGGGCCAAGCACCTGTGGTGCATCGGGCATGATTCTGTGAGCAAAGCAAAGTTCTTGTCCTCAGGGGGCTCACGTCCCGGAGGGGCTACATAAAACAAACGAGCAGGCCCAAAGTCGGGGAGCAGCGCTCACTGCAGGGAAGAATCGAGAAGGATGAGGTGTGGCGAGCGTTGGACGGGGCCGCGCAGGACTCCTTTGCCTGGTGACTTAGGGACGGCGTTTCTGCTAGGGGACGTTTGAGAGGGGCGGGAAGGGGGTCAGCGTGCAGACACCTGAGGGGGGAGCTGGCGCGAGCAGCTCGGGGAGCAGCGCTCACTGCAGGGAAGAATTGAGAAGGATGAGGTGTGGCGAGCATTGGACGGGGCCGCACAGGGCTCCTTTGCCTGGTGACTTAAGGATGGTGTTTCTGCTAGGGGACGTTTGAGAGGGGCGGGAAGGGGGTCAGCGTGCAGACACCTGAGGGGGGAGCTGGCGCGAGCAGCGTTGGGTGGGATGGGTGGGCAGGTAGGTCACTGTGACACTGTCGGCTTCTCCCCCTGCTGGGTCCTAACACCGTAGAGCCGAGAGAAGTCGGGAGGCTGGTCTCACTCCCCGGGAGGGACGATGGCCCTGTGGTCTCTGGTCTGGGCACTGGCATCACAGGGCTGGCCTTTGTGAGGCGGGGACGAGGACAGAGAGAGGAGCTCCTGTGCGTTTGGTTTCGGACACGTCAGGGCTGAGACGTGGTGACAGGAGTGACCTCTGAGGAGGCTGTCGGCTCTCTGATGTCAAAGACACATCAGCAAGTCTACTTGCACTCTGCTGGGTGTTCGAGGGAGGAAGTAGGGCTGAGGGTGGGAAAGGGGGCTGGAGCCCTCTTGCCAACGTTCCAGAACCTTCCTAACTTTCTCACCAATCTTCTTTCCAAGTCCCAAGGGGTTTCCCCACAGATACCACACACTTTGGCCACAAAGGGGCAAAGGACAGAGGTGTTGTGGGGAGGGAGGTCAAAGAGCCTGCAGAAGAAGACGCCAGACCCCAGAGTAACTGCTCGGAAACGTGTTGCTGGGGGGCCGGGAGGAAGGGAATCGGGGACTCCGCATGACCACGGAGGAGGGAGCGCGGTCTCTGTCGTTCCCGCAGTGCCGGGTGTTGGAAAGAGGAGCCACCAGCCAGTCAGCGACTTTAGACCGACCGTGAAGTCTGAAAGCACGCGTTAGAATAACGAGCCTTTTCATCACGTGCGTTCCCAGGCCTGTGTGCTGTTCTGCCGTTGGGAACAGTTCTAAGCTTTCCTCCTAGCTGGTTTTCACCTGGCCCTGTGTGAATGTAGTGACATTAACGAGCAAGGCGATGGCAGGCTGAGGACACACTCGCCAGCGGGTTTGCTGCCCCCAAGGACGCGAAGCGCAGCTCGGGAGGGGCAGGTCCAGCCGAGCCTCAGTTTTAGCCCCAGGGGCTGCGTTAGCCGGTGAGACCGCGTCTGGATCAGTGGACTGAGGTCTCAGTTCCATCTTCCCAGGAAGACGTCAGAGGTGCCGGCTCTGGAGAAGGCACCGGGATCTCAGTGTGCTGGAAGAGCCTGGGGACAAGCGTGCATGCTCAGGCCACAGTAGCAGAGCTGCTGCTGCTCACGCTGGGAGTTTCGTCTGCATGGGTGGGGAAGCCCAGGGGTGCGGGAGTGACGGTCCCCCACGGGCGGGCGGGTAGGACCGAAATGTGAAGAGGAGGAGCAGACTGCGATACTGACCCCCAACCCCCAACCAAGGTGAAGAAAGCGCATTTGAAAGCTGGCTTTTTGAAAACAAGAATCCAGAGACTTTTCCAGATTGTTGAAGCCCCCGCTGTGACCCCACGACTCATGATGTTGCCAGCCAGCTCCGGTGACAGGTTGTTTTTACTCTTAAGTTGGGAAGGGCTTCACATAGTGTGGAAGGACCACGTCGCCGCCAGCCAGCTCTGAATCAGCACGGGCTTCGTAGCGCAAAATCGAGACCCGAGAGAGCAAATGCAAAAACTCAAAACACGGACAGGTTTCAGCCCCACACACGCCTGCGGAGCCACGTTCCGGTGTGGGTTCTTGTGGACTTGTGGTCTGTCTGGGGAGGACCTGGGGTGGAGTCGGGTCTCTCACGGGGGAACGGGGTGGCCAGCGGAGGGCCGCGGGCTGCCATCAGCCTTGCTTGCGTCCTCTGCCCTCGGAGCCCATGCATGTGCTCCCTGTGCATTCAGATGAGACTCCCTCGGAGCCCGTGCATGTGCTCCCTGTGCATTCAGATGAGACTCCGGGGCTAAGGCAAGGACTGTTTGATGGAAGAGGCACCCGGGGCGGGATCCTTTCCACTTGCGACGGCAGCATGCTCCTGACGTATCTTTGTGTCTAGATAATGTGGAAACAGTGAGTAATGCGGGCGAAAGCATTCCACCGGCCGAGTGGGGAGTGCTGGGTCGGTAGGAAAGAGACCTCATAAGATTTTCCTATTTGCCTTTAAAGAAAGAATCTGTCTATAAACGCAGAAGGTATAGCTCTCCAGATGTTTTTAAACAATTGGTTATGTATTAAAAATGTAAGCTACTGTTTTGGTCTTTGAAATGGGAAATAAATGATTTCTGATTGTTTCTGAAGCCACAACAGGACTGACATATGCTTTCAATGACCACGGTCTAGCAGGCATTACGCTCTCGCCATAAATTATTTGTTACAGATTGGAATCGCGTCGTCTGACAGAGGTAAAGACGCACCCGGAGCTGTGCTCCGTGCCGGGCCCCGCATTGCCAGGCCTGCGATTCCACGCCGAAGTTTCTAGTCTTGCCCCAAGTCTGAGAGAAGTCCCTCTGGCTGGGAAGGAGCTGCGGAAAGCCGGGTGAAGGACGCGGTGTAGACCACCTGGAGCGTGACACGCTCGGCCAGGGGCGTTGGACTGTCCGCAGGGCCTGGCCAGGCCGACCCCCTCGCCCCCCATGTTCCAGCAGGGCCGGAGATGCCGCCCTCCTCCTCCTCCTCCTCCCCCTCCTCCTCCTCCTCCTCCCTGCGTTTCGGGCTCGTTCCTCGGCTCCCAGACACGAACCCAGAGTCAGTGGTTGTCATGTTAAGTGGCTTTGCCCTAAGAAAAGCGTTTTTCTTCTCTTTAATTTTTGGCTTTTACAGCTCTCAGAAATGGAACCCCAAATTCCCTAATGCCCTAGACGCAGCCAAAAACTGTAATTATTTTTTTAATCGCTACATAAATCTCTGGAGCATTTTCCCGTCTGTTTTAGCGGGCCAGTTAAATAGTTGCTATTTTTTCTCTCATTCCTATTTGATAAAAAAGTAAGTAAATAACCTAAATTTAAATAGCTGCAATCCTGGAAAATACTAATATCTATCAATCATCTCTACTTGCAAATAAAAGATATATATATTAGGCAGCTTTAAGGGAAGAATGAAATAAGTGCTATCTCGGTTGATTAGCGACAAAATCCATAAAAGCCTAGGGCAAATTAGAATCAAGTTTTAAGGAATTTATTTCATTTTTCCAATTACATAAAAATTCAAAACAGACCCATCCGCTTCGCGGATTCGATTTTCATATGGTCGAGATGCAGTGGGTGTTTTGGAGCGGAGGCCGGGGGAACCCTGAGGCACTCTGATGAGATTTCCCGACCAGGAGACTCCCCGGCCGGCCCACCTCCAGGCCCTTTGGCATTCCCGTTACAGGCGCAGACCGTCTGGAACAAATGACTTCACCAGGAGGGCTGTCTCTGAGCCGCGCCGCTGGGCTGCTGGCTCGGCGAGTGCCGGGTCCCTCGCAGGTGCCTGTGGGTTTCTGTAAGGGCCATGTTGGGACACTTAAGTGTGGGTGTGAGGCGTGACGGGGCAGGAGCACTGACTGCGCGTACACAGGCATAACACACGCGCACATGTCGGCACACACTACATGCACACAAGCACACACCACACACGTGCAACACACACACATGCACATGTATGTAGGTACACACAGCACACAGTACACATAGGCACACATACCACACATGTGCATGTGCGCATGTGCGCATGTGCAAACACACACGTTGTCTCATACCGCATATGCACACAACACGCACACAGGCACACACATCACACACGTGCACATGCACGTACCACACATGCATACACAGTACACACATGGGCACACAGTTCACACACAGGCGCACATCACACACGTGCACATGCATACACATGCACATGCAGGCACGCCACACATGCGCACACAGCACACAGGCACACATGCAAACACCACACAGATGCACACATACCGTTCACACAGGCGCACACAACACACGTGCACATGCACACACATACATCACACACATTACAATGTGTGGACACGTGAAACAACACATAATACCTCACATGCACACACATGTGCACACATACCACACAGGTGCGTATACACACAAACACACTCACACACGGACACACGCCTGCCTTGTTTCTCATACCACCTGCCAGTCCGCAGCACCCCGTCTTTTTCCGGGGGCAGCTGCCACTCTCTCGAGGACGAGCTGGGGGCAGGACTGGCGGCAACACCAGGAGAGTCGCTCCCCGCACTGTTTCATGCGGCAATCCGGGTCGTGCAGGGCGGAGGGCGCGACTCCGACAAATGAGAGGCAAAGAGCGGGACCGGGGAAGCGGGGGTGACGGCTGGGCGGCCCATCCGAGAGCAGACGCCCCGAGCCGCTGCCGGGGCCTGGGCACCTGGATCCTCATGCTCTCCGGCCGGCTTCCAGTGTGGTCTCTGGTCCCCACCTCTCGCTCCCCGCTTTACTTGATCTTCCCTTGGAACCAGGGCGGGAGCCGCTCTGTGCCCGGCGGCCTCTGTGCCCCTCGTCATGGCCACGGGGACCTGCGTTAGAGGCTGGAATGGGTGAATGTTTGGGGCAGCAGAGATGGACCTGTCTGCCACAAGCGCACGGAGCTCGCCAGGAAAGGGTGTCAGCGGGGGTCCCCGAGGGCGGCCTGCATTCCCCTGGGCACACTGGTGTCCACCAAACCCCAATGACCTGAGCAAAGCGGAGAGAGGTGGCCTGTGTAGTAGACATCTCCTTGCTGTGGGGACTTTCACTGGGCCTGTGACACCCAGCCAGGTGCTCATTTACAGGGCTGTGTGCGGCTTTGGGCCAATACACGTGATTGTGCAAGCGTTTCAGAAACAGGCCTGGCATGGGGGCGGCTGGCGCGACCCCAGGAGGGCACGGAGGAGTCCCGAACGTTTTCGGTTTGTCTGTTTGTGTTCACTGCAGTCACAGGCTCCGCCTGTGTGTTTTCATGGACAGAGAACCTGCCAATCAGAAGTCAGCTGGGGGTGGGGTGGGCGAGGGGTCCCTGGGAAGATGCCGTGTTGACCGCGTGCCAGACGGTCGCTCAGGCACTTGGTGTCGGGAATGCTTTCTCAGAAAGTCGTGCAATTGACGCCTTAAGGGAGATCAGAAGCCACCGCTGGTTTTCCACGCGGACCGGCAGGGGCAGGTCTGCGGCTGATGACGGCTAACATGCCTTTTCAGTGAACAGGTGTCTCCTTCAGAGTTTCCAGAGTCTGCGGAACTGGTGGGGGGCGCCGGGCTGCTGGGCGACCCGCTGGCTCAGCTTGGAATCATGTGTGTTTCAGGGCCAGCGACAGCGTCACCGAGGGGCCAGGTGCTGACACTAGGCCGCATGTGGCCTCTGCTTCTCTCGCTTCTGGCCCTCGCCGACGACGCAGGACGACACCTGGTCCCTGAGACCTGCTGAGAGAGACGGGGTAGCGAGGGACGCCTCTGTAACCCTGAACAGGATGCGTTTGGTTTTTCCTTCCCAGGCGAAGAGTGTGCACAGGTGCGTGTAAGCTTGTCCGCATATGCTTCACTTTTAGGGTTTAAGGTAATCTTTTAAGGTAATCTTCACTTTTAGGGTTTATGTAAATTTGACCTGGGCAAAACCTGCCCAAATTGATCTGTGAAGTGCAGGAAGAAAGAGAAGCAGACGCGCCATCGTCAGGGTCATTGACGGGCGGGGGGAGGGCACGCTCATCTCAGTCCTGGGACTGTGCATGGTTTTCGAGGCGCCCGCGTCACAGGCCAGCACGAGGAAGAAGGAGCAAGGGCGAGAAAAGTCACACGGGGATCAGATAGGGGCTCAGGCTGGCACAGGCCCTCCTGTCCCCACGCCCGTTGGGGAGGCAGCCACGAGGTGTGTCCCGAAGGAATCCCTGGGTTGCGTTCAGACACGATGACACTGGGGTGCCATCTGAAACGCCTGCTGCAAGTGTGCCCGTCACAGTCTCAGGGGAGACACCGAGATGCAGCGCTGGGGAGGGTGGGGTCTAACCGGGGTCGCCTTGGAAACACACACACGGGGCCAGGACCTTCCGTGAGCAGCGGCCACACCCGTTAACCGCCAGGCTGGCCACCTCCCCTCCCTAGTGGCCTCGCGGGAGGCGCAGACATTCCCGTCCGGTCTCTGCGTCCTCTTCGCTGAGCTCTCCCTCCGCCCGCCCTGTCCACAAGCTGCTCTTCGAACTCCAGAATGTTGTTCCTTGAATTTCACTGACATCTTCTGATTTTAGAGGTCTACGCCCCCTATTCGTGTTATTTAAAAATACTTTTAAAATGTTATTAAAAAAACCACCATGCTGCCTTTTCCCCCCCGAGTCTTTAGCCAAAGCGCAGAGCTGGTGGGCGTGGGTGAATCCAGACTCTGTCTGCACTTAGTAGGGCAACTAGCAAAGAAAAGTGAAGGGGGCAGTCAGCCAGGCCAAAGGTCAAGGGCGAGAAGGAGGACAACTGAGACTCCTTCTGTGATACGTAGTTTTCATTGCCGCGTAGCCGTGCTGCGTAGAGGTGCGGGGGTGACAGGCTTCTGCATCTCGGGGAGCAGGGCGGAAGCAGAAGGAAGCAGTGCATCGCATGTTCGGGAGAATGACGAGGTCACCGAACATCACACAGACAAGCTCCCGAGCCTTTCCGTGACGGCTTACTCCCCGGCACTTTGAAATGGCTGGCGCTGTCTCCTTGTCTTCTAACGCTGGGAAACCTCGAAAGTCTTCAGGGCTTCGAGCAGCTCTCTGATGTCTCCTTTTTTTTTTTTTTTTTAAGAACATCTTTCTGTCTCTGACACCTTAAATGCCGCGCCGGTGGATAAGCTGCAGGCACACTCACTGTCCCCGTGGCGCTCACCAGGACCTGGGGCTTGGATGTGGAAAGCCTCCCGGACTCTGAGGCAGCTCCAGGCCCAGGGCCGCCCTCCACGCGCACTTTCCACCTGCGGCCACGGAAGGGAGCCAGGCGTCACCGGGGCCAGGCGGCACCGGGCCATGCTGCGGTGCGGGCAGTCCAGACCTGCGTCCTCCAGGGGCGGTCCCGGAGCTGGTGAGTGATGCGAGCCCTCAGGCCCCCCCCCAGACTCACTGGATCAGGCGCTCGGGGCTGGACCCCAGTGCCCAGGGGGCGCCCCCCAGGGACTTGGAGGCTGTGGACGCTTCTCCAGACCGCGCTTCTCATGCTCGTCGGCACCGAGTGCTCACCCGGGGCCTCGTCAAAGTGCAGGCTTTATTCCGTAGGCCCCGCGGGCTTGACAATCCGCTTTGCTGGCACGCCCCAGTGCTGCTGGCCCGGGGACCCATGGACTACCCTAGGAGCGGCTGGGTTCTGAAGTGTCCCTGGCCCTGGAAATGTGCGTCTTCCACCATAAGTACATAAAGGGGCTCAGGCGCGGGTCTCCCATGGCTGTGGCTGCGGTGAGTCCAGGCCTAAGGGACTTCCTTCTTGAGTCAACCCGGTGATGTGCGAGCACCCAGTACAAGGCCTGGAGATGGGGTGTGGCTGCTGTCTGAGTTCTCTCTGACTCTGGTAGGTGCCTAATAAATGCTACGGAGAGGACAGGCAGGGTCTCCACCATGGCCCCCCAGGGGCCCGTGTCTGAGCAGCCAGGTGGCATCACTCCGTCGAATCTTTTTCTAGAGACAAGAAGGCGTTGGGGCCGGAGAAAGGCACGGCCCGCGGGCCCCCAAGGGGACAGCCGGGTCTCAGCGCCCGAGTCCTCTGAGGACATCGTCGCTGCTGTCACGCTTGGCTCTTTCTCCCCTCTGCTCGGAGTCACCCTTGTAATCGAGCCGCGTTTATCAGCAGCCTCCGTGCGCTCCGCGCCAGCCCCCTCCCCGCCGTTCTGTGGCTGCAGCTGAGGCAGACGTGCCCTTCCTGGGGCGGGACAGGGACGCACCAGGCACCGCTGCAGCCCCGCCGTGCAGAGAGCGGGCATGGACGCACGTCCTCGCCCCCCACGGGTGCTGCTCCTGTGCCTCCGCGACACCCCTTTGTATCTCCGGTGCCTCATCCTTTACTTGAGACGAGTTGGCCTTTTCCTGCACCGACGGCCTTGGTCACTTGCTCATACTTTCGCACCCAGCTGGTTAGCGGCGGATGCCAGTCCCTGCCCGTGAGAGGCTGGCGACCCAGTGGTTCTTTCTCGTAGCCTCCCTTCTGGTGGAGGACATGCGGGCATTGGTCCCCTACCTTTTGTAAACCTCAGGGTGTGGACAAATCAACTGCATGGTGGGAATGGGGGGGGGTCCCCGCGGGTCGCCGTGAGGGTCCTTGGAGGCTGCAAAAGTCAGTGTGGTTGAGCCGAGTCCTGTGCTGTGGGGCTCGGTCCGGGGCCAGCCCAAACCCCCTTCTGGCCAGCTGCAGCCTCGCTGAGGTGGTGTCGGTGGGGTGGGGGTATGCTGATGGCCCCCCAGGGGCTCCCCGGGGGCCCCTGCCTTCTCGCGACTCATCTGAGCAACAGCTCAGTAACATGGGGGTGCAGGCTTCTGGAACTTCTGTCAGAATGTTGATTTTCCTTCACACACAGCCTGTGCTGTCAGCATCTCCTAAGACCTTATAAAAAAAATGAAAAGGGACCGTGTAAAAGTTGCCTCCTCCTAATTTCTAGGGTGGCAACGTGTTCGATTCCGCGAGAGGACTGATAACTAATTCCCTTTGGAGAAGCTGGGGCTGACCCTCCACCCAGCAAAAGGACTGGAGCTGGGATTCCATTCTTTGAGAGGCTCAGGGGAGGGGGGCCTTTCCGAGTTAACCCTAGCCGCTCCACCTGAGTGCGCCGTGCTGGGTGTCGAGTTGCAGGCCCTGGCCTCTGTAACCCGAGTAGGGGCCGCCCTGTGACAGACGCAGCAGGCGTGACTTGTCAGCTCATTCAGCCCGCGGACAGCTCGACCTCGGCAGAGACAATGGCCACCCTCACCTGTTGCACATACTTTGGGTAATGCGTCTGGAACGCCCCGGCATCCGAGCTCTGGAGCGGAGGGGAGTTCGGTTTCACAAGGAGAAAACGGCCGGCCGGCCGCCCAGCGCTCCGACCAGTCCTTGTTCAGATTCGCGGAACTGTTTTTGAAAATGTGATACGTGGCTTTCATTCTTTTGTAAATACGCGCTATTAAATTTACGGCCCGACTTGGGCCCGGACGCGGTTAACGCACGGCGACTTGGTGGGCTGGAACCTCCCTGCACGGTTACAGATCTTCATCTCGCATGAGTGCACGCTTTTCCTGCCCCCCCCACCCCCCATCATTCTAATCTTTACAAAGTGACAAGTGCTGGTGCCTGTCCTTGGCCACGCCTGGCACACCCCCAACCATAGAGCTCGGAGCAGAGAGAACAAAGCCAGCCCGCGGCAGACCCCCTCCGCGGTGTAGGCGCCCCGGCGCTTCGGTGAGCTCGCAGGGGGCAGAGCCAAGGGCAGGCCTGGGACAAAGGCCCGAGAGCTGAGGCCTCGCATGGCGTCCCTGTCTGCCAGGCTGGGCCCACCTCCAAGGCCTGCTTCTGTCCCTCTGCGCTGCTCTGTCCCCACCCACGGGCCCTGAACTGGGAAAAAAGAAAAAAAGAAAAGGCCAAAAAATTTTCCCCAAGAAATGTTGGATAGATGTCAGTGACCCTCCCTTCCCTCGTGCCCTGAGGACGGCCATCGTTCTGGGCCCCAGGCCGGGACTTCCAGGAAGGGGACTGGCCGAGTCTCTGGGCGGGTTCTCCATCCTCGCCGAGTTCAGGCCGTAACGGCGCGCGACGTGCTGTACCTCTGTTTTTCTCCTCAGTGTGCCAAAGTCTTGACTCAAGGTCAAGAAGTCCAGACCTGTGGCAAGTGCCAGCCGTGAAGAGGTGACTCTCAGCTGGCCCCGTGTCCGCTCGCAGCCCTCCGAGGGCCTTTGCCTGGTCCCTGCTGCGTGCCGAGATCCTACTGTGTGGCTCTGCGGTTAGCCTACCTCTATTCAAGCACGCACGCTCTGGGCTTGTCTCGGACAGGTGCCCGGACGTCTGTCACCACTCTTCTGTCTGTCTAAGACAGTGGAACTTAGGACAGTGTCACAAAGGAGTAGTGGCTTTTATTTTCCCTGAGGATGCTTGAATTTAAGGCAATAAGCCAGGTATTCTTTTTCTTTTTTTTTCCTTTAAAGAACCATCCACGAAACACCTTTCCTGCTCTTGCTCACATGTGATGACAGTTCTTTGACCACGTGTTTCTGCGGGTGACGTTTGGCTTGGTCAGAGCGTAGGTTAGAAATGGATTCATAATGATCCCTAAGTTTAGTGCTGCTGCCCACGTAACAGGCCTGCCTCTCTCCCAGTTCACAGTTCCGGAGAGGCCTTCCCTGGGCCTGAGTCTGGGGGTCCTTTGCCTGTCGGACCCCCCTCCCCTCACTCTGCAGTCCTCTCTGTGGGCTGCGTGGGTGGGTTGTTCTTGGAAGCAGTAGGGTTCTGCTGCTTCTGCTGGAGATCAGGTGACAGGCATCCGAGGAAGAGCAACGGGCGGCTCCCCCCACACCCCCACTCGCTCGGAAGTGGGGTCCTCTGACCGCAACAGTACCCTGCTGTCACGAGAGCAGGGAAGTGTGTCTCTGGGGTGCAGCCTCGGTGGGAGGTGGCTCTCGGATCTCTGTATGTCAACCTCAGGTGCCTTCTGTGGCTTCTCAGAGTTTTCCTGTGTTCTGGAGAGTTCACCTTTCTCAAAAGACAAGGTTCGTGTTTCTTAAATCATCACAGCACAAGGAGATGGGCCGGCGGTGGCTCCCCGGCGGCCTGGGCTGGGCCTGGCCTGGGCCTTGGCGGCCGGCGTCTGTGC
This sequence comes from Pteropus alecto, assembly GCF_000325575.1. NCBI lineage: Eukaryota > Metazoa > Chordata > Mammalia > Chiroptera > Pteropodidae > Pteropus > Pteropus alecto. The sequence continues at coordinate 4,657,514 of NW_006430460.1, forward strand.
CTGCCCTGCCCTGCCCTCTCGGCCGTGAGGCCCTCGCGGCTGCAGAGCGCAGAAGCCAGATGCTGGGACGTGCTTTCCTGGCAGTGGCAGCGGGGGTGGCAGGAGCCGCGAGGGGCCTGTGGAGTGTGCTCCCTGGCTGGCCCCCTCACTGGCCCGAGGACAGGCTGACAGTCTGTGGCTGCTTTGCTGGACGCCTCTGTGTTTTGACTTGCTTTCGGTGGCACAGACTTCGCTGGCTCTGGGTGTCAGGTTTCCGTGCAGGCCTCTGACGGGCATGCCGACTCAGAGTTCAAGTCCACAGGGAGGCCTTGCCAGGTCTTAGCCCTCCTGGCCCTCCAGCTGGAGGAGGAGCTACTGGACTCCTGGTAGGGCTGGGCAAGCCAAGTGTCCCCCCCCACCCCCGGTCCGGGAGAGGCTGGGCCAAGCTGGGGGCAAGGGGTGTGTGCTGGGGTGCGTCCGTGGGAGGCGTCTTGCAGGGCAGCTCCGGGGTGGTGAGTTCCTGGTTCCAGAGCCGGGGAAACGGGCGCGTGGGAGCCGGGAATTCCAGTCGCAGCCTCCGGGGCCAGCGGCACTGACCGCCAGGGAGCCGTGAAGCTGGGAGAGAGGGGAGGGGGCCGGGGGAGAGCGTCTTTCTGGAACCATGTGGGGGACAGCCAGATGCAGGGGCCCTGACCCCGTCAGCCAGCCTCGTGGTGAGCTATGAGCGAGCGGGCACGGGTGCTGGGGGAGGTGACCGTCATCTGTGCTCGTGCCCCACAGGACCTCATAGAGAGTTGTCCCTCATGGGCCAGGAGAAGGAATGGAGCTCAAGAAGTGCCCTGCGCCAGGAGTGCTCTCTAGGTGTGCTCTGAGTGTGCTGTCCCCCACGCCCCCCAGCCCCCGCCGTGGCCGCCGTTCTTCCTTCCCCTGGGGACCCGTGCACGGGCCATCCTTGGTCCGTGAGCACGAGGCTTCTGTTCTTCAGGCCGCATTGTCCCCGGCTTACCTCCTGGGACTTGGCCTCCACATCTCCTCCTCTGGGGACTGGGGACTCGTCCTCAGTGCCCGGGCCTGGGGAAAGTGGCCCAGCTCAGGTTCCCATAGCAACCTGCGTTCCCGATGGGAGCCTGCCTCCGACTTCCCCTCTGGCCCGTCAGACTCACCACGGAAGGGACTCCCAGACGGTGACTGGTGCTTGGCGGGTTTTCACCCAGATCTTTGCTGGACAATTGAACGCAAGTCGCAGTCCTACAGTCCTTTCCTCTGTGGACTCATGTCATGCCCAGAACATCTTGGAGGAGAGGGGTGCTGTGGCCAAACATTTTAGTGGTAATTGCTGCCATTTCACGAGCACGTACCAAGTGCAGGAGACGGCACAGGAGCCTCCGTCCACGTCAGGTATCAGACGACGGTGCTACAGGTAGGTGCTCCCGTGTCTCACGCTACGTCCTGCGCCGGCGGACCTTCTCTCTCAGCAAAACGGAGGCACAGAGGCTAGGCACCGCCCTCGGGCCTTCCTGTGGCCCTAGCCCAGTGTGTCAGATGGGGTACGCCAGGTCACGCTACAGCAGGACGGCCAAAGGAACCCCCACATCTCAGCGGCTCAAAACAAAAAGATCTTCATTTTCATCCACACGTTGTCTCTGTCTCAGGGAGCTGGGACACTGAGGGGCCCAGGATGACAGTCCAAATGGTGACGGCTCCATGCAGAAGAAGTTGGAGCCATGGAGCATGTCACACTTCAGTCACTTCTTACCACCGCTCGCCGGCTATATCTAAAAGCAAAGAACGAGACAGATTCGTCCTCTCTGTGTCCAAAATTCCCATCACGCCGCATCACATACTCACGGGTGCAGGCTTGAAGGGGCGCCCAGCGGGGCACGACGCGGTTCCACGACAGGGTCACTGAGGTCGCAGTCGTCCTGGTCAGCCCGCAGCCCTGCTCGTTTAGTGCGGGCCGTGGACCGCTGGGCCGGTGCCAGTGTGCATGGCTGCCGTCGCCGTCACCCACATCATTCACGACAGGTTCTGAGCTGCAGCAAAGTGAGGGCATCGGGGACTCCTGTGCTCAGTGCCGTGGGCCCAACGCTGGCAGTTCCCTGGTCCCCCCGGAACGGGGCCTGCAGGCCCGGGGGTCGGGGGAGACGGGGCATGTTCGTTTCTCTGGGGCACCTTATCTGTTTTTGTATTTTGTATTTTGAATGCCAACAGCTTTTATATCAGTTTACGTAGCGAGTCGGTCACATTGCTGGCGGTGAGTGCCTGGCACGTGCCAGGAGTTACGGTGCAGAGACGGCCGAGCGTGTTTTCTGCCGTCAAGGATGTCACACGCTAGTGCAGGATTAGAGGACAAATGGACAAGAAGGGGTGATTTAGAGGCTATTGTTATTTTTTTCCCCAGCCGCGGTATAAACCCAGGGGGCTATGTACCAAGTAAAGCATTCCTGGACTTTTCTCCTGATCCCCAGCCTCATAAATATGTGGGAACGCCCTCCCGAGTTCATCTGTGCGGCCAGGGATTCAGCTCGGTGGGCGGTGTGCTCCTGGACGGGGATGCCTGGTACCCCGCTGCCTCCCAGAGCGCCTGGGACAGGGTCTGAGCGAGCACATCCAGAAATCGGGCGTCCTAGCCGGAGCCACACACACAGCAATGACGTTGACCAAACACCATGTACTATAGTACTGCGCTGCGGTCCTGCGTCACACAGTAACAGGCACTGCGATGTCACCCCACCGCCGTACCACGGCACCACCATACCACGGCACCGCCACACTCCAGTACCACAGTGTTACTCTGCGACGGCATGCGGGCAACGCAGATGCCGCAGAGGTGGCCCCCTTGTCCTCAGGATGGTTTCACGGCACATGTACTACTATACGGAGGCATGTTCTAAATACACCTGTGTAAGTGAGTATGTTCATGGTGTGTTTGTGTGTGAATGTGTGTGGTTGTGTGTGTGTGTGAATGTGTGTGGTTGTGTGTGTGTGTGTGTGTGTGTGCGCGTGTGCGCGCGCACATGGACGCCGAGGTCACTGAAATGAAACTCATTTGACATGGTCCATTTAATGAGGAAAGCTGGCCTGGGGGAGCTGGTGCCCTCCAATGACCAGACACGCCTGAGCCTTCAGACATGGCACATGTGAAACCACACCAAATTGCGGGTTTGCCGTGGCGTCTGACCCCCCGCGGCCTCACAGGCAGGCAGCGTCCCTTGCCACTCACACCAAGGTCACTGAAATGAAACTCACTTGACATGGTCCATTTAATGAGGAAAGCTGGCCTGGGGGAGCTGGTGCCCTCCAATGACCAGACACGCCTGAGCCTTCAGACATGGCACATGTGAAACCACACCAAATTGCGGGTTTGCCGTGGCGTCTGACCCCCCGCGGCCTCGCAGGCAGGCAGCGTCCCTTGCCACTCTGCGGACCATTTATATGGACGGCCCGCTCTAATTTTAGCTTCAGCAAACAATCTGTGGTGACATCTAAAAATTGTCCTTAAAATTCAACTTAGGAGCAACTTAAAAGTTTTGTCCATGAGATATGCACAGCCAACCTGGATATTATGCCTCATAAAAGAAATAGCTCTGAGAGGACGAAACTTGGCACATGTGTGTTGTCTTGGGGACCTTGTACCCCCAGCTGAGCCCAGCGCAGCGGAGGCAGGCCGGCGTCCCCTCTTCGCGGTCACTTGGGGAGACGATTACGCTGGGAAGTGGGCTGTACCCCGCAAGCGATGGTGGGTTGTCGTGTTTTCCCCACAGCCCTCAGGAAGAGGGAAAATGCAGTCCTGAGTGTTAGTTACCTATGGGGACAGATGCACCCGAGGCCAAGGCCAAGCCCTCGCTACTTTGGATAGGGCCGGACTGATAAGGGGCCTCTTTTCTCAGAAGAATGCCTTACTGTTTGGGAGTTCGCAACCCACTCTGAGGGATTAAACGAGGAATAATAAATCACCCTTTCTCTGGCTCTGGGGTATCTGCTAAAGAGATCAGCTCTCCGTGGATATCGGATTCTCCTCCTCGTTTAGACAGCCGAGGAAAAGCACCCTGTGTCAGGGACAATGTCACCACGCCAGGAGCTCAGAGATGGCTTCTGCTGCTCAGAGCAGGGCTTAACGGAAGAAGGAGGCCCCGCCTGTGCCGCCCCCTGGAACCCAGAGCGTTTCTGCGTCCCCTCCCTTCTCTGCTTCTCAGAGGTGTGTGCAATGCGTCTGGGGACCCAGGGGATGGGGTTCAGGAAGACGGACGTCCACATGCAGTGAGCGGGCCCGGCACCCTGGCCCCACGCCCCACGGCCTGGCGAAGCTCAGGCTCCGTGTGGATGGTCGTGGTCAGGTTCGGGTGGGCTGGCGTGCGGCAAGGCTCTGTGAGAGTGTCCGGCCTTGCACAGACGCGCACGTGTCTGTGGCCGCCTCGCCAGGTGGCGTTCGCATCCCTAGGGTTGCTCCTCCCAATGCACGGCCTGCCCCGTCCCAAACAGGGCGACAGAGGCTCAGACGTTCAGGTTTTGGGGATAGTACTGAAAACACTTGACAGTCCCATCACAAAAGCGAGCATTTCTGCTGAATGCCCAGAGTGGAGCCGGATGGAGTGACACTCAGGAGTTGGGAAGCCTGAAAAGCTGGCCATGGCCGCCGGCGCCCGCCTTGTCTTCCCCTCCGAACGTCATCTGCGGCTTCGGGTCTCGGTGTGGAGACGTCTCATGACGAGATCTGAGTGGGACCCGGGTGCGCCGAGGTAGGTCCGCACCCAGCCCTTCGGCAAATGCACAGACGTGTCGGCCGAACCAGCGGTGACCCCGCCAGACGCTTCTTCGCTGTACGTTTGCCTCACTTTACCTGTTTGTTTCTTTTCACCCCAAACGATAAGCCATGAATCCCAAAGTAAATTTGGCAAGTAAAGGCTTGGCGGGCGCTCTGAGAACAGGTGCCAGTGCTTCCTGGGAGGACGGCCCGTGGCCGGCACGTCTCCTCACGCTGCCCTGTCCGCCCACCTGGGGCTCCATCTGTACTTTTGAAGCCATGAAAACTATGGCTTACAATTAGTTCTCTAATCACCGTCACATATTTTGAGGACGGACCAATCAGGGACGAGAGATGGGGACTCCTGTCTATATAAGTCAACTCACCTCTGGCTCAGGGGGCAAGCTGTCCCCTTCCAGCAAGGACCGGCGATTGGGTTTTCCCTGCTGGAGCTGAACCCCGAATTGCTGTGGGACGGGAGCAGCCGGAGCGGCTGGGCGCAGAGCTGCCTACAGCTGCGCTGTCCTCACAGCCCTGCTACTGCGACTGAGCTGTTGGCGCTGAATAAAGTTCCTTCTTCACCGCCCCCCAAATTGGGGCTTCCTGCTGGCGCTGAACTGGCACCGACAACCACCGATGACCCTGGCAGTTTTGCCGGGTTTCCAGATGAGCCGTGCTGCTGCCGATGAACTTGAAGTTCTCTCCGGGGAGACTGCGGAGCGCCCTCTCTGCCCTTCGGGACTTTTACCTGGTATCTTTTAACTGTACTCCAGCAGGGCTGGCTCGGGAGAGTTCAAGGTCATTTCCAAGTGGGTATTAGCAGAGCACACAGAAGGCAGGGAAAAGAAAAAGCATGCAGCGGGGTGTCCTGTCTTTGCTTAGGAACACAGCAGAAATCCGAGACTGCCTCTGGCCCTGTGGCCGTGGGTGCCGTGTCTGGAGGGCCTCGGCTGACCCTTGGTGCCCCGTCTGCCATCGTCTCAGCGTTCCAGGCAAAACGACCTCGGCCTCTGTGGAGTCAGGACCACGCCTGAACCTGAACGCCCTTGGTGTGGTGGGGTCTCAGAGACGTCGAGTCTGGTTCTTCACGAGGAAGGACAGAAGTGGCTGCGTTAAGGTTGGGCGGGGCTCTTGGGAAGGTGGACGGCACTGACTTCGGCACCTGCACCCCGGGGGCACCATCGTCGGGGCGGCACCGGCTGGACCGTGCGACTCAGGCGGGATCTGGTCCCGCACGTGCCCTCGTGCGTTTGTGGCACCTGTGCTCGCCATCCACTCAGGCTCTTCGTGAGGACCGGACGAGACGACGTGTGCGAAGGCCCCGGGGACCCGCATGGAACGTGCCCAGTCAGTGCCGCGAGTTAAGCTCTGTCAGGGTGTCACGGCTGCTCAGGTCATCCCATGTCCTGCATGGGCCATGACAGCGTCCGCCAGAGCTGTAAGTTCCGACGGCCGCGGTCCCCTGAGGATGACCTGGGCTCGGCCTGAGGCGTTGTCCCCTGACTCGGTGACCGCCTTTCCTGTGTGTGAGCTGCTGACCTCTGGCCTGGGGGGTAAGCCTCAGGCAGTGAGGATGGAGGCGGGGACCGGCTGGCAAGACCTCCTCTCCCAAATGTGACCCTCTCCCCACACGTGGAGGGGACAGTGTCTGTTGGTGGCACTTCGCAGGCCTGGGACTTTCTCTGCCTCGGTATCTGTCCGTTTTAGTCAAACGCATCGCCCGCGTTAGTGCATGCCTCGAGTGCTTTCCTGCTCCCCTGAGAATTCTTACGGATTCATTTACAGATGATTGCACAGTAGGTGGGCTCTTTGAAAGTGTGCTTTCTGCCATTTTAGGGGAAAGTAAGGTTGTGTAATGCAAGACTCGTTCGAGTTTAGTGAACGTTAAGGGGAGAAAACAACGTAAAGATCATCAAAGACGCTCACTTTACAGCGTGGTTAGCGACTGGCCCGCCCCATGCCGTGGTCATCCGGGAGCAGGAGCCCGAAGTGGGGGCTGCAAGGAGCTACCCGGAGCCCAGGAATGGCCAACGATTCCCCTCTCCGTTGTGACCTGGGCCGTCGGCAGACCCAGTCAGCGTTGTCTCCGGCTGTGTCCCTGGGACACGTGATTCAGCGTGCGTACCAGACCTGCACTGGGTGTGCAGCGTCTGCCGAGCTGTGGCTGCGTGCTCGGTCCTCTGTCCCTGAGACCCCTCGAGGCGGGCCGCTATGATCCCCATCCAGCAGACAAGGAAACTGAGCTCAGAGCGCCTCTAAGGTCACGGCCGGCTGGCGGCAAAGCCATGGCACGCTGTGAACCGCTGAGTCAGTGTCACGGACCGCGTCGGGCCGCACGCGGTACGAGAAGGCGGGGGCTGCCGATCGGGGCACAGCTGGTGGGAGTCTCCCCCTGGGCTTCGTTTTCCCTCCTTAACTGGAAGTCCAGGGACGGGCGTGCTCTGGGGTTTGTTCAACTGTTGGACAATGTCTGGGCTCTGGGTTGGTGTCTCTGTGACTCTACTAAGTGGCAAACACTTCCCTCCTATCACAGCGTCGAAACGCAGGCTGGAAGGCGGACCAGGAGCACGGCCTCACACGTCTCTCATTTTTGAGTCAGAGGGAAAAAAGCACCTTTTCCGGGAGAGCTCCCCGGAAGACTTGGCCCAGGCTGGTCACGTGTCCAGTCCTGGCGGAGGTAGGGCTGGAGGCTCGCGAGCCACAGGAGGGGGCGATGCTCACCCAGCTCAGGGCGAACCCCCAGCCATCACCACATTTGGGGCATGCTTGATGCGCCCCCGTTTCTTCCTGGGGAGACTTGCACACGTTCCCAGAGGCCCTTAACAGCACAGGGCTTCTCAGTGACCTGCAGGCGCAGCGTCAGGGGACTGGGCTCAGGTCCTCTCCTCGTCCCGGAGGCTGGAGGGCGCAGGCCGTGGCCAAGAGGAGGGTGTGAGCACCAACTGAGACAGGATGATGAGGGATGGAGCAGAAGCAGGTGACCCCCCGGGCAGGGGCACCCCTCTTCTTGACCACCACCCTCTGCGGTCTGTGCCTGTGACTTTGTTTATTCTGTTTATTGGTCTTGATTTTCGCTTTCGGTTTTAGATCTCACATGGGAGTGAAATCATGTGGTTCTCAACCTTTTCTGACTTATTTCACGTTGCGTGATCATTGCAAGGTCCATTTATGTTATTGCCAATGGCAGCGGTCCATCTTTTTTGTGCCCGAGCAGTATTCCGTTGCATACACACCACACCTTCTTTGTCCATTCATCTATCAAAGGGCATTTTTGTTGTTTCTGTGGCCTGGCCACCATGGATAATGCTGCTGTGAACATCGGGATGCCTAAGTCTTTGTGGAGAAATGTTCTCAAAATTTTGGGTAGATGCTCAGGAAAGGGATTGCGGGTCATATGGTGATTCTGTCCTTAACTTTTTGAGACACCTCTGTATGGTTTTCCGTCATGGATTTGAGGATGTAGATGCCCTGGCAGCAGGAGATGCAGGCCTGTGGCGTCACCTGGCTGAGCTGGGCACAGTCACATGAGCGGATGTGTCACAGGACAAGCCGCGTCCAGGTCCAGGTTT
>NW_006430460.1:4668448-4677129 GCF_000325575.1 Pteropus alecto
TCCTCCATGTCACATGAGGGCCTGGCCCGTCCCCGCACCGTGCTGGCTCCTGCTGGTCCTGGAGGGCGTGCTATACTCTGCGATCCGCTCAGGGGGCATCCTGTCTCCCTGCTGACCTCAGCATTCCTGTGCCAGGCCACGTGGGGGTGTGCGGAAGAGGAGGACTCACACGGTGAGCATGGGCCACCATGACACGGGAGGCAGGCAAGATGGGGGAGAGGGTGTGTGTGTCTGGGTGTGTGTGGTGAGTGTCTGAGCGTGTGGTGTGCACGTGTCTGGGTGTGCAGTCAGTGTGTGCAGGCGTGGGGTGCCCCAGGAGGGCTGGGGAAGCAGGAGCTCGTGGCCCAGCCCCCGCCACGCCTACCGCTGACCAGAGGCGAGCGGACAGCCGCCTCTGCGGGTGATGGACGGCTTTAGGCTTTAGGGACATCTGGGGAGGGTCCTTGGAACCCTGGACTGAAAGAGGCAGCTGAGGCCTCGCCCTTCTCCATGGCCAGCGCCCCTGTAATGCTTTGCTCTCTCACTTAGAGCCCCCACCCCAAAGAAAATGACACACTTCCCGCCGGGCCCCCTTCTGGGGACAGACCGGGAGTGGGAGCTGCCCTCCCAGAGCCCGGCCTCAGTCCCCGTGGCGAGGCCTCCGCCCTGCAGAGACGTGTCCCGTGTCCTCGTGGGTCTCCACAGCCCACTGCGGGACACCCTGTGCCCCACCCCGCGTCTCCGAGTGCTGGCACCGGGCTCCTGGAGGCCGGTCCCCCGGCCTGGGCTATCAGGGGACTCGACGCTCACATTCCCTCCTGTGGTCATGTCACCTTTTGACCACGGTTGCTGGCCCTGCGCCTGCCCTGCGCCCATGTCGCCGGGTACAGCCACTGGCCTGGCCCTTCACTCCTGCGGCGTGGGCTCGCGCCTGTTTCCATGAGCTGACCCAGCCCTTCATTCCGACCCAGACCGAACTCGGCCCTAGGAGCTGGAGTTCGGCCGGCCATGGCCCAGACGTAGGGGCGAGGGGAGCCTGACCCCAGGAAGTTGACGTGATGCCATTTTTAGGTCCCAGTGCGGGTGGGGGTGGCCCCAGGGCCTGGAGCCACAGAAGGTGAGCGTGGAGACAGCGGTCGAATCCCACGGATTAGCGGGATGGAGAGCGGAGAAAGATGAGAGGCAGGGGATTAACGGAGAAGAAGTGTCAGCCCGCCAGAGAGGCCTGGGCTGATGGAATGTGCTCCTGTAAAAAATAACTGCATTTTGATGTCTCTCCCAGGCTTTTCATGGTGAGACAGCTGCAGAGGAGAGAAAAATGCAGGGCCGCCAGCAGGAGCTGCGGGAGGGCCTGGGGGCGACCTGCCCCCGTCTGCCGCTCGATTGGCACCACTTGCTGCCTGGCCTGTCAGCACCTGGGGCCTGCCTTCTTGTGGCACTTCGTGGGAAGGATGACTATGTGGGGAGGGGTTGTGACACCCCAACTTACAAACCAGCCAACTTGGGTGGGAAGTTCTAACCTCATCTTCTAAATAGGTCGTTAGCTCGTGTAGTTGTGCCTCTTGATATCCAAGTAGGAATGAGTGTGCGGGCATGCACACACACGCACACATATATGTGCACATGCCCACATGTTCCACACGTGCACCCATGCACACACGTGCATACGCACGCATGCATGTACTCATACACCTATTCACCCACACATATACACATGTACCCATGCACACGCACGCACACGCACACCCATGCACATATGCACATACGCATGCACGCACACACACCGATTCACCCATGCATATACACATGCACCCAGGTACCCATGCACACGCATGCACACGCACGCACACATGCATATGCTCATGCATGCACTCACACACCTATGCACACGCGCACACAGATGCACACATGCACACAGCACACACCCACACACACACGCCCATGCACACATGCAGACATACTCCCACATGCACACACATGCACATACATGCATGCACACGTACATACCCTTGCACGCACTCATGCATGCACTCACACACCCATGCACATGCACACACATATATGCACACACATACATGCACATGCACACACACAAATGTGCCTGCACACACATGTGCACACACACATTCCACAGATGGTTTAGAAAACATGGGCGTTCAGCTTTGTCCTGAGCGCTATGAACATACTTCACAAGAGCCAGCGTTTGCAGACAGAAGGACTGTCGCTTGGATGGCCGTGCGTGGGGAGAAGCGCTCGCTGGCCGCCAGGGAGCTCCGCCTTCGCACAGCTAAGCTGAGGAGCTTCCGTCCCGGGTACTCTGATCTCCACTTTGTAGAGACTTGCTCCTGCTATTTGGACAGGTGAAAGCACCAACCACACAATTCTGCTAAAATAATAACTTGTTTCTGTGAAGAGAGAGGCACTTTAGCATGTATCAGTTACTCTGAATGTCTATTTTGATGGCTTCTTATTTATAGACCCTCGGCATATTTTTATTTGTAAGGCCTCTCAGTTGCTTTTGGAGGAGAGAGATTTAGAAAAACAATGAATGACGGGCGCAGCCATGGACGACCAAGTCTAAATTAAATAGCCTGTGCTTGATCTTGCCATCTTATTTTTAAAAAAGTGAACTTAGCATTTAATATCTCGCAAGGTCCAAGCCAGAAATAATTCCATAATCCTAACGGCTCACTCCTCTTTAAGCCTTCAAACAGCTCTTTAAATACACCTGCCTCGTCCTAGCTTTTAGCGTTCTTTCATGTTTCCATATGCATTTGGGAGTCTGTTTCATGCACACCGCTTTCCTTCTAAATTCTCCTTAAGGCTAATCTCTTTTGGGAAGTCCTTTTAGGGCCGATGGTCGAACAACATTCGTGCTTTTGTCCTGGGCACTGTCGGCTCTGTCTTCCTCCTTTGATTCCGCACAAGGAGGACTGCATGGAAGTGGGCATGCCTTCTACCCAAAATGTAAAACGCGGCTTTTCAAAACACCATACGAAAACCACCCGTGCCATGTGGACGGGACAGCTAGGGCCGAGAAATCACGTGCATGTTGCGCTTCTCTCGGTGACTGTGATCATCGGTCACTGCAAGTATCGCCTTGGTGTCCGGCGGTGAGACTGGAGCTTTGGTGCTGGTTATGTAACAAGCCCCACCGAAGGCGCTCCGAGCCTAAAACCTCGCGAGAACCATTTCTCCGGGACCCCACTCCCAGCTCCCCTTCCTGGGGCGTGATTAGATTTGCCTGTGACGTGGGAGGCTGTTGCAGCTTGTGTCGTGATTATAGCAAGGATGGGCTCTAGGTATAACAGCGGAGCTGCAAAGTGCCCCGTTGTAGCCCCGTCCTCGGTGCCCGGGACCCCGCTGCAGGGTCCACTGGGCCAGACAGTGTCCGGTCTGCTTCACCCCACGTCCCCCAGTGGAGCTCGTGTTCGATTGTTCATTTAGCAGATCTGCTGCCTGGAGCGCAGGGGTGGAAGTCACAGAGGAGGCCACGGACCCCAGGCAGCGGGTGGGAGGTGGGCCGTGTCTCTGAGTGGCGCACAAGGTCAGCCCTCCCCCCTGCGGCTCCCACCCAGCCTGCGAGTAGAACCTGCGGTACGGAGCCGGGCGTGTGCGGGGCCGACTGTGAGCTTGCAGATGACAGTCTGGTGTCTGCAGCCGTGCTGTTCAAGGGTCATGTGTGTCACTCTTCCTTCCTCCCCCGGCACCCCACACCTTTCCCTCCACCCCACACCTTTCCCTCATCAGGTCTGATTCAAGGCCCGTCCTGCGCTTGGCGAGGCAGTGGGTTTTGGGACAGGCCGATCAGATAAAATCTTTGTCCCATGAATACCGAGACTCTAAGTAATTGACCTTGGTCGTCTCTTGTCTGTTTTGGGCAGCATTTTACGTTAATGAACTTAGTTTACCGCACCGCCGAAGTGCATGATGCTTTGCCGTTTCTCTAATAATCTGGTTAGGGAGGCGGCACCAGCATGGTGCCCAGCGACACGTGAGGCTTCGTCATGTTTGGCACCGACTTCTGTTTCTCCTAACCGGCCGTTAAGGCTGCTGTCGATAGCACTTGACTTTATCTGATTTTTAAAAACTCAGAAGTTACCTTCTTAACGTTTACTAGCTCATTCCCTATTTCTTTATCTCTCTCTGTCTTTCTTACCTTTTTCTCTGTCTCTGTCTCTGCCTCTCTACTAACCACGCCCCCCAATAGCCAAATTTCTTTTGATCCCTTGAACAGTTTAGGTCAGGTGACTTCTAGACTTCTAAACGGGAGCCATTCAGCTCCTCTGGTGGCTGCGTAAGGGAACTTCTGAGGACAGCACACACACGAATGCCACCCCCCACCCGTGAACACGGTACACAGTAAAGCCGGCTTTATTGTTGTCACCTGGCAGGCATTTTCACAGGTCCGGGCAGGGGCACCCCTCTTCTTGACCACCACCCTCTGCGGTCTGTGCCTGTGACTTTGTTTATTCTGTTTATTGGTCTTGATTTTCACTTTCGGTTTTAGATCTCACATGGGAGTGAAATCATGTGGTTCTCAACCTTTTCTGACTTATTTCACGTTGCGTGATCATTGCAAGGTCCATTTATGTTATTGCCAATGGCAGCGGTCCATCTTTTTTGTGCCCGAGCAGTATTCCGTTGCATACACACCACACCTTCTTTGTCCATTCATCTATCAAAGGGCATTTTTGTTGTTTCTGTGGCCTGGCCACCATGGATAATGCTGCTGTGAACATCGGGATGCCTAAGTCTTTGTGGAGAAATGTTCTCAAAATTTTGGGTAGATGCTCAGGAAAGGGATTGCGGGTCATATGGTGATTCTGTCCTTAACTTTTTGAGACACCTCTGTATGGTTTTCCGTCATGGATTTGAGGATGTAGATGCCCTGGCAGCAGGAGATGCAGGCCTGTGGCGTCACCTGGCTGAGCTGGGCACAGTCACATGAGCGGATGTGTCACAGGACAAGCCGCGTCCAGTTCCAGGTTGGGCACGGCGAGCATTGTGCAGCTTGCTGGTTTCTTGTGGGAACTTTGATTGGATGCAGAGATGTGTGAACACAGAGTCAAGGTCTTTGGTGGATAATTTAAAACATTCACGTGGCGCCAAACACGCAGAGGGAACATCATGGGTCACAATTGCAGGCGTTCTGCAGGGGTGTTGAAATGAACACAGTGACTTGGGTGACAATTTTTTTTCTTGTCCTCGGCCCCCTTAAAGTTGTGTGCCCAGACCTCCGGGTCTGTCCACTGCCGCTCTTTGCCGTCAGGGGACTTAGATGGCAGCTCGTGCGACGCACCGGGCGTGAGGACGGCCCCGGAGAGCCCGGCTCCGAGGCTGTCTCGGGGAGAGTCGCCTCTATTCTCCGCAGTGCTGTAAGGGGCGGAACCTGCGATTTGAGGACATCCTCTAGATTTACTCGTAAGAGCTCTTCAGACGTCCACTGAGCACTTAAAAACAAAGTGCTGCTCACCGGTTCTGTGAAACGGTCACTGCAGTTGGTCCAGCATGTTCAAGGCCGAAGGCAAAGGTCGGCTTCTTTGGAGTAAAGACGCGGCTGGTATGTGAATCTGTTGGAGCCCGCGGATGTCTGTTTGCAGGCGGGTTTCTGCAGGTAACTCGGGAGGTGACGGGCAGGAAGCCTGCCCCGTGTTAGCGAGGGCGGCCGGTGCGCAGGTTGCCTCCTGGGACATTCTGGACACCGGCGTTGGAGCTGGAGCTGTGTGTTCTCCATGCTCCCGCTGCAGGGGCCCAGAGAAGGTGGGGAGCCCGTGGCCCCATCATTTCAGGGCCTCAGACCGGGCCCGTGGCTAGCGGACAGTGGGACCAACGGCGCCTCGTGCTGAGTGACGAGCAGCAATTTACACCTTCGCATGTGTCAGACTAGGGTTTGGGACGTGGGAGGACTGGAGAGGATGGGGACCCACGAGGACCCCGCAGCTGCGTCGGGAAGGAGGCGGTGACTTGCCGCCGGTCATGCTGCAGCAGGCGTGCTGGGGCCTGGGCCGAGACGTCCCCAGCGGGCAGCCTCCCCTGGGGGCCCACTGCGGCCACACCTGGACGGGCTAGCTCGCTGGCCGCACCGGCCCTTCCGACAGCCCCTGGAGGAAGAGAGGCAGATCACGCGGGACATCCGAGTGGCAGAAGAGGAAACCGAGGCCCAGGAAAGTGACACCGGCTTTGCACGCACGGCCGGGAGGTGACAGCGGGTGGAGGCTGTGGCCCGAAGCCCCTGACTGGCTGGGGGTGGCCGGACGCTGGGTGCAGGTGACCCGAGGTGTGAGCGCAGCCGCCCTGGAGGTGCTGCCACGCAGTGAGAGCAGTCGCGTCGTGTCCCCGTGTCCCCGGGTGGGGTGGGTGGGGTCTGCAGCATTTGCAGAAGGAAAGCGCAGATTTAGTCAGTTGTCACCTTTGGCCCACTCCCTGGCCACCTGCTGACTTCAAGAAAAATTTGTCTGAAGACGAGGATTAACGTAATGGCCGATTCCGTTACTTCTGTATATTTTGGGGGGAAATCTGATCGCTCTGCTTCACATTCCTTCTCACCTGCTCTGGAAAGCAAATTGAATTCTTTGAAAGAAAATGCAGACCAGACCAGAACACACACAGAACTGGCCTCTGCCCCCGGCTCCAGGCGGCAGGGGCTCCCCGGGCGCAGACGCTTCTCTGCTGCTGTTTACATCGCGCGCTTTATTCCACCCGGGTCCAGTTTCAGGTGCTGGCGGAGCCCAGATGTGTCAGGCCGCTGCCCCGCGTCTGATGCCCGAGCACGCAGCCTTGTTCGAGAACTCCCTCCGGGCTTCGTTTCCGCGTTCGCGGGTCTGCTGCTGGGGTCACGGTCGCTGACCTCGAGTCAGCTGGACGTTCGGGCGTCTCTGTTTCTGCCAGTGCCGCTGCTGGGGGTGCGGTGGGCTCTGTGCCACCTGGGGGCCCACCCCTGCCGCAGATCGCCGTCCCACCCACCGCCCTGCTCCCTGCTCGGGCTTAGGCCCTGGCCGCTGGAGCTCAGGGGACCAGAAGTGCCAAATAGCTGCTCCCTACCTCCCACCACCGTTTTTTTATAGCCCTTTGTCCAAATTCTTTTTGTTTTAGCTTCTTTAAAAGTGCATACGGCACGTAATTGATGCCTTTGGCTTTATAAACATCTAGTTGCAGGATTTTGGAATGAATAGGACTAGCACGTTTCATTTTGCAGTGGCGCACACTGCGGCCTGGGAGGCTACAGGGAACACGTGTGAGGACCCAGGCGGGAGTGCTGGAGCAGAGGGCCTGTGACACTCAGCCCAGAGCCAGGACCAGCCCCCACCCAGCCAGAGCCCAGAGGCCGGAGCCAGCAGCCGGGCCCTCCTTGCCTCGAGCTCTCCTCCGAGACTGCCTTTGGGGTGGCTTCTGCACCCACAGCCCCTGTCCCACAAACAATGCCTAGTGCTTCTTGTGGGGAGGACTGGTTTTCTCCTCCCCACGATGGGAAGGGGCTTCAGGGGATGGCTCCGGTCACCCGTGGCTCTGCTCAGGAACGGGATGGGCCGCGGGTACAACCCACTGCCTCCATGTCACATGAGGGCCTGGCCCGTCCCCGCACCGTGCTGGCTCCTGCTGGTCCTGGGGGGCGTGCTATACTCTGCGATCTGCTCAGGGGCCATCCTGTCTCCCTGCTGACCTCAGCATTCCTGTGCCAGGCCACGTGGGGGTGTGCGGAAGAGGAGGACTCACACGGTGAGCATGGGCCACCATGACACGGGAGGCAGGCAAGATGGGGGAGAGAGTGTGTGTGTCTGGGTGTGTGTGGTGAGTGTCTGAGCGTGTGGTGTGCACGTGTCTGGGTGTGCAGTCAGTGTGTGCAGGCGTGGGGTGCCCCAGGAGGGCTGGGGAAGCAGGAGCTCGTGGCCCAGCCCCCGCCACGCCTACCGCTGACCAGAGGCGAGCGGACAGCCGCCTCTGTGGGTGATGGACGGCTTTAGGCTTTAGGGACATCTGGGGAGGGTCCTTGGAACCCTGGACTGAAAGAGGCAGCTGAGGCCTCGCCCTTCTCCATGGCCAGCGCCCCTGTAATGCTTTGCTCTCTCACTTAGAGCCCCCACCCCAAAGAAAATGACACACTTCCCGCCGGGCACCCTTCTGGGGACAGACCGGGAGTGGGAGCTGCCCTCCCAGAGCCCGGCCTCAGTCCCCGTGGCGAGGCCTCCGCCCTGCAGAGACGTGTCCCGTGTCCTCGTGGGTCTCCACAGCCCACTGCGGGACACCCTGTGCCCCACCCCGCGTCTCTGAGTGCTGGCACTGGGCTCCTGGAGGCCGGTCCCCCGGCGTGGGCCATCAGGGGACTCGGCGCTCACATTCCCTCCTGTGGTCATGTCACCTTTTGACCACGGTTGCTGGCCCTGCGCCCGCCCTGCGCCCATGTCGCCGGATACGGCCACTGGCCTGGCCCTTCATTCCTGCGGCGTGGGCTTGCGTGTGTTTCCATGAGCTGACCCAGCCCTGCATTCCGACCTGGACCGAACTCGGCCCTAGGAGCTGGAGTTCGGCCGGCCATGGCCCAGACGTAGGGGCGAGGGGAGCCTGACCCCAGGAAGTTGATGTGATGCCATTTTTAGGTCCCAGTGCGGGTGGGGGTGGCCCCAGGGCCTGGAGCCACAGAAGGTGAGCGTGGAGACAGCGGTCGAATCCCACGGATTAGCGGGATGGAGAGCGGAGAAAGA
>NW_006430460.1:4677840-4681675 GCF_000325575.1 Pteropus alecto
TTTGGGGCAGCATTTTACGTTAATGAACTTAGTTTACCGCACCGCCGAAGTGCATGATGCTTTGCCGTTTCTCTAATAATCTGGTTAGGGAGGCGGCACCAGCATGGTGCCCAGCGACACGTGAGGCTTCGTCATGTTTGGCACCGACTTCTGTTTCTCCTAACCGGCCGTTAAGGCTGCTGTCGATAGCACTTGACTTTATCTGATTTTTAAAAACTCAGAAGTTACCTTCTTAACGTTTACTAGCTCATTCCCTATTTCTTTATCTCTCTCTGTCTTTCTTACCTTTTTCTCTGTCTCTGTCTCTGCCTCTCTACTAACCACGCCCCCCAATAGCCAAATTTCTTTTGATCCCTTGAACAGTTTAGGTCCAGGAGACTTTAGACTTCTAAACGGGAGCCATTCAGCTCCTCTGGTGGCTGCGTAAGGGAACTTCTGAGGACAGCACACACACGAATGCCACCCCCCACCCGTGAACACGGTACACAGTAAAGCCGGCTTTATTGTTGTCACCTGGCAGGCATTTTCACAGGTGCCCCCTGGTACCTCAGCGTGTGACGAGCGTGGTCTGCTGGCCGGCGAGCCCAGTGGCGGGAACAGCAACGTCCACACGTCCGAGCTCCACGCCCCGCGGACGCGCTGTAAAGTGGCTGCTCAAATGTCACCGAAATGGGCTTTTGGGGTTTTTTGTTCACATTGTCGTTGGAAAGGCCGGAGAGGCAGGCTCCAGGCCAGAACTCCGCAATGACACTCGGGCTGAACTGGGGAGCGTGCAGGTGACCTGCGGCTGGGTCTCGGGGTGCCCAGGGCTTCACGGGAGGAGGCCCGGGGCAGCCAGAGGGACTAGGAGGGCCTGGCCGGTTGCAAAACGCGAACACGTATTGTGGTGTTCTTCTCGCCCTTTTGGCACTGGATGGAGACTGGCGGAGACCTGGCATTCCCCACAACAACTTCTGGGTACGAGTTTGTAGGAAAAACTCTTGCTTTGGTTTCTCATGAGACTTCACGGTCTCGAGAATCTGAAGAGATTTTGCGGTTTGGTTTTGTTTTCACAGATCAGAAAACCTCTGGAATACAAATTGAATGTGTGCTTTGACTTTGCCACACAGCTTCCGACAACCACAGAGCTCTCCAGCTTTCAAACTCATGTTGAGAAACGGCCGAGGCTCCATTCAGTCTCAAAGCCACCCCGAGGGCCATAGGGCCTTCGGGCAGCGTCCTGCTTGCTGGCGGCCACACGCCTCTGCTTAGTCACGAGGCCTGGAGTATGACTCACCTCTCATTCCATGTTTCTCGAAAGTTTTCTCGGGTCTTCATCTTGAAGTATGTCATCTGTAATTCCATATCATGCTTTTATTGCACCTATATTTTGGGTTAAACATGCCTTGCAAATGGCTCAGCCAACTGGGATGGCTTCTCTACCCCAAGGGCTGTAACGTCTGATCAGAACGGTGCCTTCTGAGAAACCGACAGAAGATGCTGCTGATCCTGTTACCTCCTCCAGCCTTGATGCTACAGCCCGAGCCAGCGTCCGGGCATGGCATTTTCTGAGGGTTTTAAACAGGTTTTACTTACCATTTGCCCACAGGACGTTTTTTCTCCCTCTTCATATAATTATCCTATTTGTTGGAACCAAGACATGTAGAGACATCACGGGAGATGTTTCTCCCACGGGCCAGCTGGGATAGAGCAGTGACCTAAAATCAAGTGGTGGGTTCAGTCCCAAGCCTGGAATTTATGGATTTGGGACTCGGTTAGCGTCATCGCACGGAACAGCTGAGGAACAGATCGGCGGTCTGGACGTGTGGAGCGTGGCGTCTGTGGACCCTCCATGGATCTGAAGCTGCCCTACCCGCTCCCGGAGGGGGGTTGAGAGGCCTTTTTGCATACAGTTATTTGAGTAATTATTCAAATGAAATATTTAATAGAGAATGAAATTAAGTAGGCTAGCACAGCGAGTGGTGCATAATAGGTCCCCAAGAAATGATGGCCCAAAGGGACCTCGGGTGTCCCGGGAGCTGTGGCAGAGGCTGGCGAGAACCATGGGGCCGTGTGTGTTTCTCCAGGTGATGATAACGGAGAGGCCTGTTCACTTAAGAAAATCTTCAAACACAATTAGTGATCAGTTGAACCGAGGGGCCGATTGCATTTCAGCCGGTTCCTTCTGAGGACACGGAAGCCGGGTTTCTTTGAAGCGTCAGTTTTATTTGTCTGGGTCCTGGCTCTGGGACTTACCAAGTGTCTGAGTTTAGACAGGTTACTAACCCCTCCCAGCCGCCTGTGCTGAGCTCGGGGTGCAGAAATGCAAAGCTAGCGCGTCAAACACTGTCCACCGCCACACGCACCGGCGAAGATTTATGACGCTGTTATCACTGCTTTTCCTGAAGGTCAGGTTTGAGAGCCGCTTTGGGGGGCTCCTGGGGGTTGTTTACACAGGCCGGCTCTGTTGTTTTCATTCCTGAGTCTGGCAGCGCCTGGTGGTCCTGGTACCGGGGTCGGGGCTTTGTGTGGGCAGCTCGCTGCCCTCTGCCCTGGAACGGCGGGACCAGACCTCCCCCTGGCCCAGGGCTTCGGGAAACGTGGACCGGGTCGGGGGGCGGGCGTATCGTGGCTGGGTCCCTGCAAAGCCCCCGGCTCCTGCAGACACAGCCTGGGGGTCCCCCTCTACTGCAGGGGGTGAAGAATTGGCTTCACCTCGGAGCTGAGAGTGCACCCAAAGCAGGGTCCCCACCGGTCCCCAGCGCCCTAAGGGGCGAGGGGCCTCTGCCGGCACCAGGCCTGCAGGCGCTCAGCCTGCAGTATGGGCCGGACCCGCCTCGCAGCACGTCCTGCCGCGTGAACACCGGCAGTGTCCCCGCAGCTCTAATGGGATTGGCCGGATTCCTTGGTTGTCAGTACCTGGAAAATTCCAGAGTGTCTTCCAGCCGCACTGCTGGCCACAGGGCATCCCCCCAGCGATGGAGTCTGGGGCGGGGTGGAGGTAGGGGTGATTGCGGGTCTGGGGCACTCACCCAGGGGCCACGTGTCACAATCCGCACGGGGACTTTTTGAAAGGACAGTTCTGGCCTCGGTTCTGCAGGCCGTGATTGGCGAGCGGAGGGGCGGACGCGCGCTGGGGCCACCAGTGGGGGGACGCTCGTTTCTGTGTCGCGGTGAGCATTGGCCTTCGCACCTGCGGGGCGCGCGCGCTGGCACCGGCACGTGCCGACTAGTTTCTGGCTGCGGGGACGGGGCCGCGCCGCCTGGGTTTCCGGGCCCCCCGGACGGCCTGGGCCGCTGGCCCTGCAGCCCTCTGACCCCTGGGGTTTCACACGAGCCTCCCCCGTGACATACCCAGGTTCCGGGGACCCACGGGCCTGCGGGGCCTTCCAGTGGCATTCTCCAGGGGTCCGGACGGCGCGGGCACACGCTGAGCTCTGGGACATGCCACCTTGGAATTGCCACCTCGTGGGTGTTGGCGGGAGGAAGCCCCCCAGGCTGTCCCCTGATTCCTGCGCCCCTACCCGCCCCTTGCCGGTGGCCTAGGTGCGAACCTGCCTACCTGGCGGTGGGCGGGGCCTGCCCCTGGAGGTCCCGGATGGATGGAGCGGGGGCGGGGCCTTTGCTCACCGTCTTTGCCTTTTGTACAGTGAAACCTGGCCCCTTCCGTGTCCGAGCACACGGCGAGGACAGCTGCAGGGCCCACGATCCCTGCCTGCCCAGCCCGCGGAGGCCAGGAGCCAGGGCTGGAGGTCGGGGACCCCAGCAGGGCCTGCCCCCTTCCCCCCAAATTGGTGAGCACGCGGCCGGGGCCCTGTGCCGTCACAAAGGACGCTGACTCCTGCCGGGACAGCCA
>NW_006430460.1:4681881-4689082 GCF_000325575.1 Pteropus alecto
CGGACAGCGGACCCGCACTTCCAGGGGGCAAAGGAGCCGGGCTGGGGGCGCCTGCGAGGTCCAGCCCTCCGAAGGACACGTTATTAAAAAGCCACAGCAGCTTCCGAGCGCGTGATACAGTTCACGGGAAGAATGTGGTTTAGCTTCTTTTTCTTTAACAGAAAAAAATTTTAAAGTAGGTTATCTTTAGAATAAAAAGGTCAACTCCAGGCAGAAATAGTAACTTCTAATTTCTCTAATTTTATTCTGCAAATGGACGGCTGTGAAAATACCATTCCTGTGTCAAACAGGTGTTTGAAACGCACAGTTGTTTCACAAACGTCTCTTCGCAGATTGTTCTCTGTTCCCTGGTTCCCTCCTGTTTCCCCGGGGAGCCCAGGCCCTCCCTCAGCCTGGGATGACAGGCTCCGCTTTGTCACCTGCTGCGTGCGACAGTCCAGTGCACCCTTCAGGGACTTTCTCCTGCTGGCTCCAGACAAAAGCGCTGGCTCCACACGTCAGCCGGCTCGGCCTCCCGCACGCGCCCCGATTTCTGTCATTGGAGGCTGCACGTCTCCTGCTGTTCATTCCGTCACCGTCTCCCTTCCCGTCTGGGCGACGGAGCGTGAGCGGGGCGGACGCTGCCATGTGCCTTTGCCCATGGCGGGCAGAGCAGGCGGCCTGGGACACTTGCTGATAAAGGATGTGGCATTTACGGTCTCAGGGGACCTACTGCATGGCACGTGCTCACCACTGTGCGAGGAACACAAAGCCCTCACGGCCACGTTGCGGCATGAGTAACTACGTGGATCAGGAGGCTGGGACCCGAAGGCAGATGTGGCTTGCCAGGCGCCCCCAGAGGCCCTGGGACCGCACCGGCCAGGCGCGTGCTGTACTCCCGGCCCCGGGCCCCGCCCCACGTCCGTCAGTAACAAGCCTTTGGTCACAGCACACAGACCTCCCCGACCAGAGTGCCCTGGCACGTGGCCCCGACTTCTGGGTCAGCGTCTCAAAGACGGCGGGTGATTGGGACACACACTGCAGGGAGCCAGGCTGCGGGCGCGTGGGGACCGGCGGCCTGCTCACTTCATCTTCTGCATTGCCTGTGTCCCAAGTGGCAGACGGAGTCCCGAGGCCTCGACGCCGGGCAAGCAGAAAGGGCCTCTGTCCGTCACTGTCAGCTGCAGCGTTCACACCGATTTTGCCGTTTCTAACGTAAACCGTGTCGAGTGCGGTGTCTGAGGGTTTGCAATGAGCAATAAAGTACAAGCAGACGTTCAATTTACTTAAAGCTTATGCGTGTCAGCGCCTACCTAAATAAAAAAGAGGAAAATAAACTGACAGTGATTAATATCAATATGATTTGTTTTGCTTATTCTCTGAAGTAGTAACTTGAACCTTTTTGTTTAAAATAGGCGGAGAAGTGATACAGGGAAGCGCAGAGGTGGCTCGGCCTCCGTTGTCACTCATTTCTTTGCCATTATTGGGGGAAATTTGATTTTCTGTGGTGTTTAACGGGCAAACACTAATTTTCTTTCTTTGGCAAGAAAAATGTGATCAAGGTTTGGATGTGTCGGGAAAGAGAAACGTATCTGATTTCGCGGTGGTCATCCGTGTAAACCCACGCGAGGTCACATGGGGGGGCAGTGCTGGGCTCTGAGCAGCTACAGGCGCGAACTGTGGGATCTGCCCTTTCTCCGTGAAAGAGGTCGTGAGAGCAGGTTCGGTGCCGGCCGTTTAATTCTGCCTCTGCTGCGGGGCTGTGGGTGGGCTGAGGCGGAGGCCCTGGCCCTGAGCGAGGTGCGGGGGACCTGCTCAGACGCCCCCGACGCCGTCTCCCCGCTCAGCACCGCTCTGTGCCCGGCTCTCGCTCCTGCCGCCGTCAGGGCGGGTGTTCCAGGCATCGCCCCGTGTGGACCTTCCCCTGCACCATGCAGTTGGCCCCAGGAACCCCAAGACGTCCCCGTGAAGCAAGTCCCAGCGTTGTCCGTGAAATCGTGTTCAGGTGGCAGGGCCGGCTTCGGGCTGCATTGTGGACTGTCCCGGGGTGAGCAGCCAGGGGCCAAGGGAGCACAGGTGGCGCTCGCCGTGAGGGATGTTGCGGCTCACGCTGGGTGTCTGAGCCTTTGTGTGACAGCGACCTTCTGCAGGGAGCGTGCCCGCATAAGGGGGCCTGGGCCTGTCCTGTCCTCGAGTGCCAGCCGGTTAGCTGGTGCCGATGGTGAGAATGCAGACCAGGCTCCCAGGACACGCGGGGCAGGGCCATGGCCCTCAGTCCCGCAGGGCTGTGACCCTTTGCTTCATCCGTGCCCAAGGGACACCGCAAGGCCTCATCTTCTCACGTGCCGGTGGCTCGTCAGGACGGCTCGGTGAAGCGGGCCTGAGAAACAAGTCTGATCTGGAACGCTGCCCATGCCCTGGAGCGGGGGCAGCGGCCTCTGGGCCGCGGTCGGCCTCCTGCTCTCGCAAGCCTGGTCGCATCGGGAAGGGCCGAGCTCACCTACTCTCGTGCTGGTCACAGCCGCGGTCCCCGTCACAGCAGCAGCAGCAGTTACGACGGAGACGCTGGCTCGCGAGGCCTAGATGACTCCTTCTGCAGCCCCGTCGGGAGACGCCCGCGCCCGCCTGCTCCAGTGCGAACGTGACCAGCCCTGCCCGTCGTCCACCGTCGTCTGGTGGCCCCACCGAGAGACTAAATGTAAAGCGTGACCTTAATATTAACGACAGGTTTTATTCAGCATAACGTATCCAAACACTGTCGTTGCGTCACTAATCGGTATTAACGAGGCGTTTGTGTTCTTTTCCTCACGTGGACACTTCGCAGCCCAGGGCTCATCGCTGGCAGCCTCCATTCGCACGAGCCACATTCCAGGGGCCTGATGCCCATGGGTGGCCGTTGGCCGCCTGACTGGACAGCATGGCTCTAGAGCGTGGCCTCAGCATCTTTCCCTTTCTTTTAATGCCTAGAAGGAGATTCGGTCATTGGGCACCTTTCTGGCCTCGTCGCCCTTCTCAGCACTTGTCATCTCGATTCTGGGAAGAAAGGACCTACTTCGGAGGGAAGCAGGGGGAGAGTCCCAGAGGGGTCTGCCACGTCTGCTGAGGTTTTCTGTGCCCCGCAAAGGGACGACCGCGTTTGGCCGGACCCACGACTTCTGCTGCTTCCACGTCGTGTCAAGCAGAATCGACGCGCTGCTGCCATCTCAATACACGGGAAGGAGAAAAAAGACATTTATATTTGCAGACACTTATATATATTTCAAATTATTTTTTAAAGTGGGAAAGATACATCTTTATTTTATTTGCCTAAAAAAAAAAAAAAAAGAAATCACTCTAAAACTCAGCATTGGTTTGAACAAACCAATAATAATAGTAACCGAAACCAGAGAGGGATTTCTTTTCCATCCAGGGTATGAGGGGCAGGGAGCGAGAATTCGTCCATAAACAGCAGAGTAGTTCGGTCACGTGCATTGGAGTCTGTCAGGGTCCCGGATGACTGTCCTGTTTGTGAGTTTACAGGTGTGCGCTCTCCAGGATCCCAGGTCCCAAGTCCCATCGGTCACCAGTGGTTTAGAAGAACAAAGTTGATGCGGCTTAATACTCAGAAATTAATATTTAAGAGCCGAGGGCTGGAATGGAGTTTAAATGCAGTACCAATACTTGGGGCTCTCGTCTTTCTTTGGGGTCCTGTGTATTTCACTCTCATCCCACCCTGCAGTGTTCGTGAGCTGTGGTGGTGGCATGGGCCAGATTGGATGAAGTGGCATCTGAAGGGGTGAGGTGAGCGGCTGGGCTAAAACAGGAGACTCGCAGCTCCGAGCCCCGGCCACCTGCAGGTCTCGGCTGATCGTCTGGGTGGGGCGGGTGGACACGAGCTGCCTCGCCGTGCTGGAGTAGTGTCCGGGCCTACCGCAAGCTGCACAGAGGTGGCGTGCCAGCTACTCTCCGTGTCCTTCTTCCTCGGCTGTGAAACCAGGACCCTCATGTGTCATCTGCTTACTTGACGGGCTGTCGGGAAAGCCTGCAGTGGATGTGATAAGGAGGCGTCATCGTGACTTCCAAGAAGTGACACCCCTCTGGCTCTCGGGAGGGTGACGGGTTTTTGTCCTCTGTCCACGTTTGGATCCCCGAAGGTGACCCACGTGCCAGGAAAGTGGGTAGCTTTCCCGGTGGGTTATGACTCGCCAAGAGAAAAAGGTGTAGCAAGAGAAAACCGATTTCATTAAAGAAAGGCCGAGGAGCCAGCACTTAGCAAAACAATTTTACTCTCGGTTTCTTTAGCGCTGAGCCGCTCGGTCTGTCCCAGGAAAAGAGGCCTTAAAGGGGGTTCAGAGAGAGTACGTGGCACCCTTGGCCTTGTGAGAAAAATCCGGAGACTTTGTACAATCCTGCTAGTGCACCTGGCTTCGGAAAGCCCGGCAGTCTGTCTGTCCAGTGCAAAGTCTGATCAACTACTGAACAAAGAAGAAAGGACAATTTGGATCTGAGCCGCTCAGTCTGTCCCAGGAAAAGAGGCCTCAGAGGGGGTTCAGAGAGAGTACGTGGCGCCCTTGGCCTTGTGAGAAAAATCCGGAGACTTTGTACAATCCTGCTAGTGCACCTGGCTTCGGAAAGCCCGGCAGTCTGTCTGTCCAGTGCAAAGTCTGATCAACTACTGAACAAAGAAGAAAGGACAATTTGGAAAGGATTGCGATGGAAAGCACAGAAAAATCCTTATTTTCTTGCCAGAGTTTTTATCTGAAAGTGAGGAAAAATGCAGGGTTTAGAATGTCTGTTTGTGAAGCAAGGAAGCTTTTGGCTCCGACATCTGTTTAACAGGAGAGTCTGACTTTTAAGTGTTTGTTCTGTTGGGTCTCGGAGTTCTCCTGGTGCTGGAAAGATCTCAGCAATAAAAATATTGTAACAGGTCCTGCTATTTAGTTGCGAAATGGCATGTACGCGACATTCATCCAGAAATATTTCTTAAAGCAGATCGTGGGGAGACAAGGGGATGACTCATTTTGAGTCTGGAAGTTTGAAATGTAGGCAGCTGCTGGCCGGGGTGGGGCCGGCGATGGCCACTGTGGCGGTCTTGGCGGGTCAGTGACGTCCCTGCCTCCAGGAGGACGTGGGTGCGGGTTTGCCCGTAAGATGGCTGTGCCCTGGGCGGGGGGACACGACAGAAGGGACCGTTAGTGGCACTCACGGCGGCTTGCCTCCCCTACTTATTCCATCCCTCCCCCCGACTTCAGGCTGGGGTGGGGTCCCCCTGATTTAGATGTGCTGGCCCCGGCCCCTCAGAATGTTCTCCTGCAGGTGGACTGTTCGTCCACTAAGAGAGTCTCTTGGTGCTGGAAAGATCTCAGCAATAAAAATATTGTAACAGGTCCTGCTATTTAGTTGCAAAATGGCACGTATGCGACATTCATCTAGAAATGAGGCGCCTTCACCCCAGAGTCGGTGTGAGTCCTTTGCATTCTTCGCACTTGACTCCCCCAGACACCCGCCTTTTAGTTCCTGTTCTCCTGGCCCCCATCGGGCGCGTGCGGCCTTCACGGCGCATGCGTTTCCAGCACCGGCCGCTTCGCCCACAGCAGACGCTCACCTTCCCAGCTTTTCTTTTCGTGGAGGTGGCAGGTGCATGACGGAGAGGACAGGGATTCTCTGTCACTTACGAGCGATGCAGTTTTGAGCCATTCCTCCCCACCCCTGCTTTGGGCCTCAGCCTTGTTCCGATGCAGAATACCACGTGACGATTGGTGCCGTGCGGGCGGGGACGTGTTGACTGAGCACCCACCCCTCACGTGGGCACGGGTCATGTTTTCTCTTGCGATGAGTGAGCCTCAGCTTCGTCATTTGCAAGGTGTGCAAATCACGCCCACCTCATGGGGGCTTGAGGAACAAGACGATTGCAGTGGAGTTTGGTACAGAAATGAGGCGCGGGCTGCTCGGCGGCACCTGGCACGTTGCTCCAAGCAGTCGATGGACTAGGGGACACTTCTGGGTCCCTGGTTCTGGAGTTTCTCTCCTGGTAAAGGCTGCATCATGGCGTCCGCTGACCAGGGGACTGAGCGCTCTGCTCACGCCCATGTGTGATCCTCTCAGTCTGAATCTTCTGGAACAAGAGAAGTAAGTCATCGATTAGCTTTAGTTTAAGTCCTGACTCTCCCGGGCAACGTGCTGGGTGTCACACGGCACCATCCTCGCTAAAGCCAAGTATAGAAACAGGTGAGATCTCCAAGGAGAGGGACACTCCCGATGTCTGCTCCCGGCCTTCGAGTGGCCTCTTCCTGAGCAGTGCTCATGGGGCTGGAGGGCGATGTGCCACACCCCATAAACTCTACAGCTGGCATTGTCGCCGAAATCCCCGTCATCCCCAGCTGACGGGATCTCAGTGGCTGACGGCTCAGTTATGGTGACCGGAGCGGGGAAGGGCGGTGGAGATGGACGTGGCCTGGCGGGCTGAGGGTCCGAATCTCCGGTATAGTTTCTAACGGAATGCAAATTGCTTGGTTATTTATCTCGTTTGCCAGGGTGGGGGTGACCACAGAGGCGGGAGGCAAAAGGACCTGGCCCGTTTCTGTGGAGCCCACCGTCAGCCCCATGTATCCGCTGCGGAGCGGCTCAGGCTGAGGGCCGCGAGGACGTCTGCACGGCACGGTGGAGGCATGACAGCCCCGCTCAGCCATCTCCCCGGAGGGTCAAGAAACAGGTGTGGAGAAAGCCTTCCTTTACTAACGTCATCGACACCTATTGAGCCCCCATCCTGTCGAAGGCACTGTGCTTAGATAAAGAGGAAAAGCAGGTGGGGACTCTGCAGACGTGCGGGGACACGTGCAGTCAGTTACGCTAGTGTGACAGAGAACCCACCGGAGAGAAACTGAAGGCGTCTAGGGCTACAAGACCGACACCACCGCGGGCTGGTGCAGGCGTGACAGCGTCCGACATGGGTGCGGAAGCCTTGGCGGGGTCACCCCTCATTGCATGTCGCAGGCTTCGTAACGGGAGGACACACCTGATCTCAGGACAGGCTGTGACGGGGACACCTGGGCAGAGCCCTGAAGGCCGAGAGCAGGTCGGCCGGGGGACGGGGGCCCAGGCCGGTGCAAGTGAGGGAGGTGGCACGGACGAGGGCCCGGGTGTGGCCGCGAGGGTCTTCGTGGTGCGAGGGAAGGGACGCGAGGAGCCTCTGGTGCCGAGCGGAGGGGAGACGGGGTGCGCCGTGGCCAGGCGTGTCTTGGGA
>NW_006430460.1:4690138-4705752 GCF_000325575.1 Pteropus alecto
GCCCTCACGGGCGTCCCCCACAGCCTCGGGTGCCGTGCCCCGGCAGCTCCGTCCGCCTCTCCCGTTTGGCTCCATTGGCAGCTGGGGCTCGCTCCGCTTGCGGGACACAGACGAGAGGGCGGAAACCGTGGTCCTGGGGAGCTGGCAGGCACATGCGTCCTTTGCTCCTGCGTCTTCCTCCTGGTCGCGGTCGTCCTCAGAGGCAGGTGGGCTTGGGAATCTGGTGGGTGGGGTCCCTGCTGCCCCATCACACACCGCGTGCCTGGAACTCAGGTCACGCGCTCCAGGAGGTGTTCGTCCCCAGCTGTCCAAGCCGGGAGCTGTTTGTTTACGTGTCGAGCGATGTCCTCGTCTCGTGCAGCCACTCTCCTCGCACACGTGCACACTCCCGTGTGACTGCAGCGGCTCCTTCCTCGCCACCACCGAGACCGAACTATGGAAATGTGTGGGGAGGATGGACTTTCCCTTGTTCCTCCTGCGTCCACGCTTTTCCTGCCTGGAGCACATGTGTGTGTGTGTGTGTGTGTGCACATGGGTGCAGTGTGCCATGTGTCTGCATGCACATGTGTGCATGCGTGCATGTGCACGCAAACCCTTGTGCATGGGTGTGCGTGCACACACAAGCACGTGCACATACATGTGCATGCACACACGTGTGTGTGCACGAGGGGTACATGCAAGTGTGCTGTGTCGTGTGTGCTCGCACATCTGTGCATGCACATGCACAAGCACGTGGGCACATGGGTGTGCATATGTGCACAAGCACGTGTGTGGGTGTTCATGTGTGCACATGTGCTGTGTGCTGTGCACAAAGATGTGTGCATGGGTGTGTGCGCAAGCATGTGTGTGGGTGTTTGTGTGAGCACATGTGCTGCGTGTCATGCTCCGTCCCCCTGGCCCTCGCTCCGTCCCTCTGGCCCTCGCCCTCGGCCCCCTCTTCCGCCCGCCCCGCTCAGAGCACTCTAACCTGTGCGCACAGCGTTGTCACTGTCGTCCTGGTGTCACTACAGGCTTTTGCGCTCGCACGGCGAAGGTGGCTGGTGGCCTCTGGGCTGTGTTATGTGGGTGCCCTCACAGGTGTCCCCACAGCCTCGGGCGCTGTGCCTCTGCAGCTCCGTCCGCCTCTCCCATTTGGCTCCATCGGCAGCTGGGGCTCCGCTTGCGGGACACAGACGAGAGGGTGGAAACCGTGGTCCCGGGGAGCTGGCAGGTCATGGGTATGTGCGTCCTTTGCTCCTGCGTCTTCCTCCCGGTCGCGGTTGTCCTCAGAGGCAGGTGGGCTTGGGGATCTGGTGGGTGGGGTCCCCGCTGCCCCATCACACACCGCGTGCCTGGAACTCAGGTCACGCGCTCCAGGAGGTGTTCGTCCCCAGCTGTCCAAGCCGGGAGCTGTTTGTTTACGTGTCGAGCGATGTCCTCGTCTCGTGCAGCCACTCTCCTCGCACACGTGCACATCCCGTGTGACTGCAGCAGCTCCTTCTTCGCCACCACGGAGACCGAACTGTGGAAATGTGTGGGGAGGATGGACTTTCCCTTGTTCCTCATGCGTCCATGCTTTTCCTGCCTGGAGCACATGTGTGTGTGTGTGCGCACATGTGTGCTGTGTGCCATGTGTCTGCATGCACATGTGTGCATGTGTGTATGTGCACGTGCATGCAAACCCTTGTGCATGGGTGTGCGTGCGCACACAAGCACGTGCACATACATGTGCTGCGTGTCATACAAGTGCATGCACACACACATGTGTGTGCACGAGGGGTACATGCAAGTGTGCTGTGTCGTGTGTGCTCGCACATCTGTGCATGCACATGCACAAGCACATGGGCACATGGGTGTGCAAATGTGTACAAGCACATGTGTGAGTGTTCGTGTGTGCACATGTGCTGTGTACTGTGCACAAAGATGTGTGCATGGGTGTGTGCGCAAGCATGTGTGTGGGTGTTTGTGTGAGCACATGTGCTGCGTGTCATGTATGTGTGTGCACATGTGTGCGTGTGTGCGTGTGTGTGTACAAGCACGTGTGCGCATGGGTGTGCGTGTGTGCGTAAGCATGTGGGTGTGCGCGGGTGTGCACGTCTTCCTAGATTCTACTTTAAAGCACTGGAAGAGAAATGGTGTGGAAAGTTAAAGGCCTAGAATGTACGTGTCTGACTCACACCTGGCAGGTGAGGAGGCCGCTCCGTTTCCCACGGAATTTCCCTCAGATTTAAGTTGTTTTGAAAGGCCGGCATGGCGCGAGGGGACGAGGACGGGGACGCGGACAGCGACTCGGGGTGCTGGTGCTCTCCCGGGCTTCGTGTCCTGACACAGCGCGTGGAATTAGAGTGAGCGCTGGCACTTTCCGGGGGCGATGTGGGGAGCTGGTCAGTCTCTCCACACCTTTGTTTCCTTCTCTGTAAAACGGGATGACGCAGCCAGCCCCTCTTGTGATGCTGGGAGGGGACAGTGGGGTGCGACCCCGGAGAGGATTGTCCGTGGAGTGCTCTGTGGAGGGAGCCGCCGTTCTTGCTGTGTCTCGGGGTGTCTGGGACAGGGCCAGGGGCCTGGGACTGCTCAGAAATGCTCGTTGAATAGACAGGGCTTCATTTTCGCGTGAACACAACACGCACCGTAAAAAAGTGTGCGGCGGATTCCTTACACTTGCGTTGGCTTCGTGGCCAAGGGGTCCCTGAGCAGGGCATTGGCCCAGCGGCCCATAGGCCCGGTCCCCACCCTCGTGGGACAAAGCGGGAGCCGTGCGCCAGGACCTGCTCAGCGAGCCCACGTCTCAGCCCTGCTCTGAAAATAGCGAGCTGAGAGAAACGGCGTGAGGACGTGCTCGTTTGGTGCCTCCACACGTTGACAGAGCAGGGGACACAGGCACAGCGTGTCCTCCCCCGGGCTGTGATCAAGATCTGCCCCCAGACGGGGGCCCGCAGGCAGAACCCCACACAGGGCCGGCCCCCAGCCGTGGGTCCACGGCTGGGTGACGTTGGCTACGTGCCGAAGCTGTCAAAGGCAGGACTTCGCTCCGCGTCCTCCTGGGATCCCTCGGGTGTCCTTGGCTGCCTTGGGCAGCTCCTCTGGTGGCCGTGGGAGGACCCTGGCTCAGACACGAGAAGCGAGGTCGCCGTGAGGAGCAGCGTTCTCTGCTCGCCGGCCCTCGGAGAGGCAAGGCCCTAAAAGGCCCCGAGGCCTCAGGGATGCCTGGTGACGCCGGGGCCAGCCTCGTGGGAAAGCCAGCCAGAGACATCGAGCGCGCCCTCCTGCCCAGGCAACTCGTCCAAGCCCTGACTGTGATCGGGCGTCACGGGCGTCATGGCCGCACTGGAACTCCGTTGCTGTCGGTGCCGGCAAGGGACAGAATGAGCTTGCGGGCGGGATGGGTTCCCGGGGTCCCCCACGTCCAGAGCAGCCGCTTCGGCCTCGCCCGCAGCCTCTTCCGACGACGTGTCTCTGTGGTGCTCTGAGTGGTCGGAACCTGGAGGCCAGTGGAGTCGTGACGTCGATCGTTTAAAAAGACCCCGCACCCTCTCGGCGCTTTCTTCACGACTTGCTCTTCGCTGTGGAGAATGAGCCTCGCCTTTGCCTCCGCTCCTCGGCCTGTGTCCAAGGGGGTCAAAGCCCCAGAAGGACCCACTTCAGCCCCCCTCCCCAGCCTCCCCCACTCCCCACTCCCCACCGAGGTCCCCCATCCCTCGCCCAGGCATCGCGACAGAGGGCGGGGCCGCTGGTTCTGGGCCCCTAGGACCAGAGCTCAGCGCTGAGGTTCTGACCCACGTGGAGCAGCTACCCAGCTTTGGGGCGGAGGAAAGGGACGTGACTGTGTCGACGGACGCTTTGTGCCAGGTCCCTTGCCCGTATGTTCTTATGTGATCCTCGCGAGGAGCGTTTTCATGCTCGTTTTACAGATGAGGAACCGAAGCTTCAGAGCGAGAACTGGGGGAGTTATTCGAAGTTCGCACCAGGAGCGTGCGTTTCTTGGAGGAGACAGCTGGGAAGTCAATTTGGGCTTCAAGATGAAAACAGCTGATGTTCTAACCAATGAAACACCGTCTCTCACCCCCACGTAGGGTCCAGGGCTCACGTCCCTCCAGGTAGAGTGTGGTGTCACAAGAAGGCCCTGTGGTCCCCCCTGGAAGGACAGTGTGGGACCCAGAACCAGCAGGAGGCTTCATAGTGGGTCGTGAACACTGGACACTGGACAGCAAGACGACGGCCCTGGTGGAGTCACTGGTGCCAGCCCCATGCCACCAGACGCGGCCTTAGCTCAGTTACGGTGTCAGCCCTCCCGGGCCGGGCCTGAAACCG
Organism: Pteropus alecto; assembly: GCF_000325575.1. NCBI lineage: Eukaryota > Metazoa > Chordata > Mammalia > Chiroptera > Pteropodidae > Pteropus > Pteropus alecto. Next base: position 4,694,429 of record NW_006430460.1, read on the forward strand.
GCCAGTCAGGTCGGCACTGCTGAGGCCATCCGCCTGGCGGACCCCTGCCGTCCGAAGGAAGGTGACCTTCCCAACTCTCTGCGAGCATGTCCTGTGCTGCCACTCGCTCCACCTGAGGGTCTGTCCTGCACAGCTCGGAGCCCCCTTCTGCCTGCGAAACTGGACGCTGTGGCTCACGAGTTGTGGACTAAAGCTAGAGCCCTTTACAATTTCCTCCAGCGAATTGTGCTTTGTAACAGTGGGGACGTTCTCAATGGTCACCAGTTGGGTGGGCTTTACTGTCATCTGTGGGGAGCGGGTAGAGGCTAGGGATGCTGGTACGCACCCTCCAGGGCGCAGACCAGCTGTCTAAAGTGACCGCAGCACCAAAGTTGAGAGGCCCTGTTCACTTAACCGGCTCGATTTATGGAATTCAGCCGGTGGAGAGTCCCAGGGGCCTGGGGAAGCCGGGCCGTTCCTCGTTGGGGTCTTTCCGCCGCTGAGTGCAGACGCTCCACCTGCCTCCCTGCCGAGGCGCTCAGGGGCGGCGTGCGGTGGGGAGTAGGCCGGGCTGGATGGAGGGCCCGAAGCCAGCTGGCTCCGGGGTGGGACAGGACTGGGCCACAGTCAGGCAGGAGGTGGTGCGTGAGGCCCGGCTTGGAAGGCCAGGCTCCCGGGGCCACCCACCATTTCGGAAGACCCAGCCTGAGGTCGCTGGGTCGGCCACATTCCATCTTCCCGCCTGCAGCAACTGCCCACCAGGCCAGGGGCGGTTCCTATTCTCAGAGCGGGCTGAGCTCAGCACCGGCTCCAGGCCCGGCTTTCTGCCGTCTGCTGCTTTCCACAAGTGTTCGCGTTGCCTGCTCCCCCGCGACATGTACGTTTCTGCTTAAAAGGCAGAAAAACCTGCCTGATCTTAAAATAGTCTTCGCCCCTTCACACTTTCATGGCATTATTTACGTTTTCACAGCTCCCTCTGAGGCTCGGAATTGTTACTTACTTCTTGACGTCTGCCTCTCGCTGGCGGTAAAGTGCCACAGAGCCAAGGGTCGGCCTGTCTGGGTCGTGGCATGGTTCTGTGTCGCAAACCGTGGTTAGTGCTTGATCGTGTTTCCCCAACAGAAGGATGAAAATGCGCGCGCGCGCGCGTGTGTGTGTGTGTGTGTGTGTGTGTGTGTCCGAGCACACGCTTGCGAGAGCCCTGAGTTGTACAATCCCTGGGCATGGGGAGCAAAACCTTGGAAGGTCATTTGTCCCTTGAACTCGTGGGCTCGTGGGCATCACAGGTGCTCGAGGCGTTGGGGGTGACGGAGCCTGGAAGGCAGCATGGAGCCGCCGCTCCGGCCCCGGCCGGGCTCCCTTTGTCTATTCGGCTGTGAGCACTGCACTCGGCGGTGTTAAATACTTGGAGTTTAACAACAACAAAAAATCTACTCAGACCATCTGTTTCAGGGACAATAAATAAACAGAAAATATAAAATTAAAAATAATTAGGAAGACAGCGCATTGGGCGACTCGTTACCCGCTCAGGAAGGAGGGGCGGGCAGCAATGTTATGCTCGAAGCATGTCGGCTATTCCTAATTGATCAAAATACCCTGATGTTTATAGCAAACGAGAGAGTGACTCAGAGCGAAATGAAGTCAGCGAAATGCCAGAAGTTTTTACATCCAAAACAGAGACACGGCCCATATGTTCAGAAATACTTTTGTCCTTAGGAAATGTTCATGAAAAAAAAAAATAACAACAAAAAAAAATGAGTAGGCAGCTCCTCAAAAACAGACTCGACTAATAGTAACAGATTCGGCCCAGATACCAGAAGCGTTTTTCCAGCAAGATCACTTTCCCTTTTATTTGCTGATTGCTCCACCGGCGTGTCGGAGAAATGATCCAGACACCCCGGGAGGGCGAGGAGGCGCATCCCCGGCACGTTCATTTTACATGCAGACTTTTAAAAAGCTGAAGGATTTTCAGAAAGGTTTTCGTGGCATCATCCACAGATCGCTTTGGTGAATAAACGTGGCCCGTGAGTGTGCCACTGTCTCGCGAGATGCAGAACACGTACACGTGTATCTGAGCGGGCCGCACTCGAGAGCACACGTGGCCGCTGACGCCTGGCCTCAGAGCATGGAGGTGGTGTGGGCAGGATTCACACACAGTCCCCACGGACAGCACCACCACGCGGCGTGGGCCAGTGCAGTGGTTCAGATGCGGCAGACGTGTCACATTTGGGCATTGGGAAGTGTCACAGGGCCACCCGACGTCCTAGCCCCTCCCGGCAGCTGGGAGGGTGTGGCCGCCCGGGCCGCTCGGCGTTACCGTGTGGCGGGAGCAGTGACCGGGAAGACAGGGGTAATCCGTGTCCCCTGCCTTCTTCCCCTCTTCCGTCCCATCTGCTGGCACTGGTGGAGTTTACTCTGAAAGGCTCTCCTCAGAAGGCTCGGGACGGACACTTCAGGCCACTACAAGAGGCCAGCTCCTTGCCACGCGGATGTGGGGACGTGGGATCTATTTTGCAAGTGTCATACCTGATGGGTTTAAGGGCCTCAGGCGAGCGTGTGACAGGGCAATGCCTGGGAGGCAGACTGGGCTTGGGAGGTGCCCGTCTGCCACCCGCGGGGCACACACTGGCCTGGGGCTGCTGGGGTCACTGCCCAGGGAGGGGGGTCCCGGGGCAGAAGTCCCAGGCCCATCACCACTCAGTGTTAAGGCATCACACTGGCGGCAGACGAGACCTGGAACTCAGAGCCCCCTTGTCACACCGCTGCAGATGCTGGTGGCAGAGGCTCAAGCCCCCACACGGCCAGCGGTTAACAATGCGCCCCTGGGCCCGATGGGGACGACACCTCAGTAAAGATGGGGACATGGCTGTGAGCTGCCACCGGGACCGACTCTCCCCACCTGTCACCTCAGTAAAGATGGGGACATGGCCCCTCTTGCTCTGTGAGCTGCCACCGGGACCGACTCTCCCCACCTGGGAACGTGCCCGGGGCTTAGCCGGGGACGGCAGACCGCAGAGCAGGCCAGCCCTGCTCACCCTGCTGATGTCGGGTTGACGGAAAGACAGGAGCAGTGGCCTCAACGCCCGAAGGACAGGTCGAGTCCTTGGAAGGCCGCTGACATAGCGCACGCAGGGCAATGAACTGTCCCCACCGGGCCCCGTGGATGGGCTGGGGGCCGGGGCCCTCGGCCGCCTGCAAGGTTCTCGGGCATCTGACGGGGCTTCCGGTGACTCTTGACCTGTCAGCGTGGTGGGGACGCCTGGAAGACACCAGCCGGTGGCCACGGTGGCTGAGCAGTCATCGAGGCCAAGTCAGAACTGACGATGGAGAGGCCGCGGGACAGCCGCTCTCCATCGTGGTCAGCTGTGGGCCCCTCCAGGCGGGCTCATGCCCAGCCAGCGCCCTGGTGGTCCAGAGCCACTCTGGTTCAAAGGCCACAGGGGACGGTGTGCTGGCACGCGGCCGTCTGCGTGACCCTCTGTGCCTGACGCACAGCGGCCCCCACGGCGGGAGCCTGGGAGCCACCCTGGTGTGGAGCCGGCTGGGACTCCTCAGCAGGTCACTTACAGGACACCTGAGGTTTACACGACCTGCCTCTTCTACAGCCCAGGATGGACTGCAGCCCTGGGCCCCCCAGCCCGTGCCCACGCTGGCGGCCAGTTCCGGCCACACCACTTCACGGCCACCGGGCGGGCGACAGGCAAGGGCTCTGAGGGCATTCGCCTGTCGCACGACCCCCTCACCCCCAACGCTCGTCCTTCCACTGATGGGGTGCCCGCAGCACCCTCTACCCATACCCCGCCTCCGGGCTGCACGCTCGCCCCGTCTCCAGGGCCACTGCCACTTCCGGAGACTCAGTGAGTCGCTGCCCGGTGAGTGAGTATTCTCGCCCGGCCACGTTGTCGCCTTTGGCACCTGTACCGTCCACTTAACATTGAGTTGCGTTGTCCTGCATTTTACTGAAACGGTCCCTTCCGTTTTGGCCGTGTCGCCCAGCTCGGCTCTAAGCCCCTGCTGCTTTCGTGGTCGGCACCCAGTTTTACTGGGATTCACCGCCTCTTATCCGCGTGGGTCGATGCGAGCCTGCCCGCCAGCCGCACGCTGTACTCGGGGCAGGCAGGACAAGCGTTTTAGGAATTTTACACGGCGGCGTGTGGAAACTGAGGCGCAAAGAAGCTTGGAGAGGACTCGAATTCAAGCCCCTGTTTGGGTGTGTTCTGACATGATTTTTGGAGCTGCGTCTGCTGCTTATTCAGAGGTTCTGGCCCGCAGACGCTGGTGGAGTGTCTGCAGCCAGGCTGGGAGCCTCTGGCCCAGGGCCCTGGCCTGTGGGCCACCGTGCTCCCGGGGGTAATTTGTTAGAGCTGGCGTTAACCCCTTAACAGACACCGTTCCTGACGCCAGTGTGCAGGCACCTTTCATCTCCCTTCCCCTCCTCATCTGTTACAAACGTCTCTGGGAGAAGAGCTCACAGTGGCAGCGGGGGCTTAATGGCTAATTGAAAAATCATGGGCTTTTAAAGCTCAGAAAGGCTTTCAGAAAGATTGATGGTGGCCCGCGCGCCTGGAGCGCCTTCTGCAGCTCTGTCTCCGTCTCTCCCTCTCCCTCTCTCCCTCTCTCCCTCCGTCTCGCTGAAGTTCAGTAATTTTCCGTTCTTTTCAGTTGTAAACTTTGGCGATAATCAGGCCTGGGACACTTTCAGCTTGCCTTTTTTTTTTTTTTTTCCGAGGTGGAACTGTAGCTGTAATTTATTCTACGTCGTGGGAAATGTACCTTCTTTTCCCTAAGCGGCAAAGAGGCTCTTTTAAACAATGAAGTGTCATGCTGTGCACATGGGTGGTGACGTCATCGACACCTAATAAATAAAACAGCAGCATTTTACATTTTACTCAGCACTTCGGCACCCCGCATCCTTGAGCTAGAGCGTGGGTCAGCGCTTCTGAAATAAAGCCCAAACATCAGCTAAGGGTGGAGATTTGGAGCTTCTCTCTCTCTTTTTTTTTTTTTAATTAAATTTATTGGGGTGACACTGGTTCATAAAATTATACAGGTTTCGAGCATACGATTCTGTAACACATCATCTGTGTGTATCGCATGGCGAGCTCACCACCCAAAGTCAAGGCTCCTTCCGTCAGCATCTCTGTGACCCCCCTTCACCCCTGCCTACCTCCCCCTCTCTCCGCTCCGGTCACCACTAATCTGCTGTCTGAGTTTATGAGATTTTGTTTGTTTGTTTGTTCGTGGCTTTTGGCGTCATTTCCCACATAGGAGTGAAATCGTGCGGCTCTCAGCTTTTCCTGTCTGCCTCAGTCCGCCCGGCGCGGCAATGGCGAGATCCATCCTGCCACCGCTGGTGGCGCTGCCGTTTCGTCGCCTCTTAACGGCCGGAGCTTTCTTGCTCATTGTCGCACCATTGGGGACAGCACCCCAGGGCGTCCTTCGCTTCCAACTCGTCCAGGGAAGTAGTTCCCGGACTCGCGTTCCGTACAGCGGCAGCGTGTCCAAAACGTGAGCAGACGGACGCGTCTGTCCATGTTCAATGTTGCTAAAGGAGAAAAACATCAGAAACGTAAAAAATAAAACAAGCCCAAACCCAAAGCGGATCGGCAGATAGCCCCCTCTGACCGACAATCGCTGCGTTTTTCGTAGAAGAAACAAAGTTCCGACATCAGACTACTTGAAGCCCTAGGCCCCTAACCTGTTAATAGAGAAGTCTTTTAAATAGACCACACTTGGCATTACGAACAGCTCGCCAGATTTTTCTTGCTTTATCCTGAGCTCATCTTATTTTATTTTTTCATCTTATTTTTTAAACTTCTGACAAAGGAGAGAGACCAAAATACACGATGGATTAAATATGTCTAGGTAAAAATAGGAGAAAAATGCCTACCCAAATTAAATTATAACATTGCTCTATCTGGCTGGTGGAGCCAGGGAGATGGTTTTAATTTTCCTGCTTATGTGGCGTATTCTAAAGGTTGTGAAAGGTATTTGATATTATCATTAGTAACAGAATTACACACGGTTACGTCTTCGGGCCAGAGTTTTCAGGGGAAGGGGCACCTCGACGCTTTCCGCCTTTAACCGATGGCAGTGGTCGGCTCCCTGCCACGTGGTGACTCAGGTGTCACGTCTTTGGCTTTGCCCGTGCCGCTCCTGCGGCCGCCACCCCTGCTCCAGCCCCTCCCGCCTCCGGCCCCTGCTTCCCGCGGGCTTTCTCTGCGCCTCCCACGACCCCGCTGCCTCCTACCTTTGTTCATGCGGCTTTGCGACACGTCCTCTGCCAGGTGGCCTGCCTCCTCCCATTCCATCTCCGGCTCAGCTTTCTGGAAAAGGAAGTTTGGCCAGGCCCCCCGAGCGAACACGGCTTTCGTCCAGGACCCCCGTGGAGGCTGGCTGCCCCCAGGACCGGTGCCCAGCTCCGGGCCAGCTAGCCAGGCCTTGGGACAGCGTTCCCTGTGGCAGGCACCTCTCATGGGTTATAGCCTTCATTACTCTCGGAGACGTGTGGGTATGTGATACACTGAACTTACGTGGTCCCCGTGCTCTGGGGGCTACAGCCCCGGTGATGAAATCTCCCTCCCTGTGGTATTCCCAGAGGTGACGAACCACAAGGACCACCCCGCTGTCTCACATGTTCAGGTGAGACCCAGCCCTACCCTCCCTCCCTTCCGTGTCCCCACAGGACTCGTGGTGACTCTTAGTCGCCTTCGTCGAACCCGTTTCTGGTTAATGAAAGTTCTTCCTCGTGCAACAGCCTGGATAAAATCACCTCCGTAATCCTCCGTCCATCTTGGTTGTCACCTAAGCATCTTTTTCTCCATTTCCGTTACTGAGGAAACTGAAACTTGCCCCCAACCGCAGGACACGCATGTCTAGCCTTCGGCTCTAGGACTCGCCGCCGTGACGCCCGAGAGCTCTGGTGCGCGTGCCTGGAGCCGAGTGGAAGCAGCATTTGCCTCTTTGCACCTTCGTCAAGGGGACGCTGTCTGAGAATGTGTGTGCACTGGGCGGACCAGTCTCCAAGGGCGTCCGTGGAGCCAGCGGCGCCGCTGGGCAGCGAGGGCCTGGGTGCCTGGCGACCTCGTGGGCTCGGACGGCAGCGGGCGCTCCGGGACTGGCCCTGCTCTGCTTCAGGTGCCAAGGCGGAGAGGGCATCCCCACATGGCACACAGTGCTGCCCCAGATGTGTCGTGATGCTGAGCTGCGTTCAAACAAATTCACGGCGCGCATACTCTGCGCATGGCGAAATTCCCCAGATTCGTTTCCTTTAGTGATTTTCTTTCTTTTCAACATCAAAGAACCCCGGTCTCCATAAAGAACCACTTTCTCTGTTTTCTTTTTCTAAACACATACACACACCTCAGAATAGATGGTAATTCCAGAAAATCTTATTTTCTTCCCGTCTCTGAAGTGTTTGAGATTGTCTCCGTTTTGAGGCCATCGGCCTTGTTGTTTTTGCAAAACGTGACGCTGTGATTTAGTGGGACTGGATGACGCATCGTTTCACGTCTGCCTGAAGGGCACACGCAGGCGGAGAGCCACGCCCCCAGAGTCCGAGGGCGCTGGCAGCGGGTATAACGCCCGCTCTTGCCTTTCCAAGGTCGTGCCCCAACCTTGAGGGCGAGCTCCATCCGTAATCTGCATTTAGGAAAAATAAGCCACATCCTTTATTTCGAACACTCCGAGACTTTTGAAAACCTGTATTTACACCCATGAATTCCTGGTGAGTAGGAAAAGGGGCCTAGGACGTCCAGATGGCTGTTCAATGGCAACGTGGCAGCCTGTGCTTTCCTCATGAAAACGGGTCTGTGGCCGCTGGCGCGTCACCACCTGGGGTCAAGCCCACTGGTGCTCCTGAAACGTGGGGGCAGCTAAGTCACCTGCCTCAGAGCATTTGGCTGCTACGGAGTAAACGCCACCGACCGCGGGTCCCGAACGAGTCTGGGGGCTGGGAGCCCAGGGCCTGGGCACCGGCAGGTTGGTGACTGCGCGGTGGCTTCCTGGTTCGTGATGGCGGTCTTTTCTGTATCACCCCGAGGCGGGGGCGCTCTCCTGCTCTGTCACCTCCCAGGGCCCCGCCTCTGACCGATCACAGGGCGGCCGCGTTTCAATGTGCGAGTTTGGGGGCCGAGAATGGGCAGTCTGGAGCAATGAGTGATGAGCCCGGAGTTCTGGGTTCCTTTGCTTAGAAGTGGGGACACCCACCATGCAGACGCTCGGGGGCCGCAGGGCGGCGTGGTCTGGAACAGCTCTCAAGTCGCGAAGCTCGCGGTCCCTGAAGCAGCAGCCAGTGGTCACGCTCGTGTCCGACCACAGCCCCTGCGTCCCCACCTGACCCTCCCCCGGTGAGCGCAGGCCCAGGCGTTCCACCAGCCTCTCTGCCTTGCATGTCCCCCGGCTGCCCGCCACACGGGCCACCACCGTGGTTGTCGCCGGCCGAGGCGAGAGGGAGGAATGGAGCTGCAGCAGCCTGGCCTGCACTTGTCCACGCGTTTGGTGCCAGGCGAGCAGGGCCAGGTGGCCATGACCAGCGTGGGGAATTGTCCCGTGTTCTCTTCCCCACCCCACAGGAAAGCCCGGGAGGGTAGAAGCGAAGTTCAACATGCTGGTGGCACCGTCACCTCTGCTCTCCTGAGCTGAAGCTCAAACAGTCAGGGAAGGCGCCACCTCACCCCGGCCAGCGAGCATGCTTGTGGGTGCGCACGAGGCCGGAGCCCCACCGCAGGCCGCCATGGTGCAGACACAGGACGCCCAGGAGCGGGGACTGTCAGGGAGCGGGGCCCGCCTAGGAGCGGGGACAACCCATGAGGGGCCCCTCCGGGAGTCCGTGGGCGAGAGGCTGGCCTTTGGGGAGGCACGCATGCGCATGTGCCCGGCCCAGAGTGTCACCCCGTGCATGCCACCCCGTGCATCCTGCGCCGACCCCACTCCCCCGCGGGATGCTGGTGGTCCCTTCTACAGTGTGTCCTGAGACCAGTATGGACATAATCTCTGCTTCTGTCACTACGGTTAAGACAATGCTTTGCACACAGTAGGCACTTAATAACATTTGATTGTGTTAGAATAATTGCAAATATTTGTCAGGCTCCGTGCCTAGTTGTCTTATAAATTCCGGGGCGAGAATAATGATTTTTGATGCTTTCCTCCATCTCAGATCCCTCCTTCGATGTCAGCGGCCCCCACTATTCCAGCCTGGACCCCCCCAGTGCAGCCTCACTCCACACACAGGCGGTGGGGGTGCTTGCCCCCCATTTTGACCTCCACCCGTTTTCTAGTGGTCCCTCTGTCAGCTCCACCAGGCACCGCCACGTGCATCGCCTGGAGCCACGTGTCCCCCACGCCTCACAGGCTCGGCCGGAGCTGTGGTCGTCCTAACGAAGTGACCGAACGCCTGCGGCCTGGGAGTTATTCTGGGTTCTCTCCTCTCCCAAGGTCTCCGTGCTTTGTCTCACAAGTAGCTTTTGAATCTACTCCTTCTTCTCCGTCCTCTGTTCTTCTAAGTGCAGAAGCGTTACGGGTTTTCCTGTGTAAGATTGCTTAAAGTCTCGAGGACCCGGCCACCGGCCTCCCGTCTGTGTGCTCGCCCATGCCCTTGCTTGCGGCCACCTTCACGCCTCTCCCCGAGCACACCCACCCCATCTCCGTCTTCCACACGTGGGTGCCCTCCACACTTCAGTCCAGCTGGCACAGTTCTGACATGCACGAGAACCGGCTGGAGCACTTCGTGACTGTGTCAACAGCTCTTTACACATCTGAGGTGGCACGGGTTTGTTGTCACATGGCTATGTTTACACGGCCATCTCTTCACTAGACTCAGAGGGAGGACCTGCTTAATTATCGTCATATGCCTGGCATAGTTCCTAGCTAAAAATAGGAACTCTGTAAATAGTCAATGAATGAGCTTCACCATGGGACTTTCAGACCTTTGGTTATTGGTGGGAAAGAGATTATTGCCCCGGGCAATGAGAGATGATGTCAGACGCTCTCCACCCGCTGTGAACACTTGCGCGGCTGACCGCGGTGTGCGTGTGTGTTCGTGCATTCACGCCCTGTCCTGTTAATCATGTGGAGACTACTCAGGGCAGGTCGTTTGTTAGGCCTACAGCTCACAAAGCAGCTGTGAAGCCTGAGACAGTCGGCCACCTTCCATGGCCAGCACACGTCTCGGTTTTCCGCAGAAGTGGAGAGACGACTGTGCTCCGGGGGGCTCAGCCCCGAGAGGCCGCTTACGTCGCTCTCCGTGGCGCCTCCTCCCCGGGGGGACGGGGGGTGCGTGCTGCACGTGCGCGCTTATTCCCCAGGGTGCGGGGTGCGGTGTACCATGTGGCGCCTCTTCCCCGGGGTGCGGGGTGCAGGGAGGCGCATGCGTGCTCTGCGGCAAAGAATTCCGTTTGATCAGGACAGCGCCAAGTTCGTTTTGTTCCACCGAGCAGAGTTCTCACCAGGGGCCGAGTGCGAGGTGCTGAGATCTGTGCGCCGAGGCCGGACTCCGAGGCCGCACACACTCCGCCCATCTGATGTGGGCGCTCGCGGTTGGTGGCACGGCCCGGACCGCGGGGGCCCTGTGGCCACCAGCAGTGCTTCCTGCCATGCAGCCCTGGCGCCCGGGAAGGGGAAACTGGGGTGCAGGGACTAGCTGTAGTCTCCGTTTCGAGGCACAACCGTGGGCGCCAGATGGCGTCATCCGCCTCCACCTGCCAGGCGTGGCAGCTGAGGCCTGCGGGGGAGGCACAGCTGGGCCTTTGCACGAACAGGCTCTGTGTAGCAGGCGAGCACCTCTGTGTGCTGGACCTTAGGGGACGAAGAGTGTGTGCACGCCTGTGTGCATGCGCGTGTGCGTACGTGTGCTTGGCGTGTGCGGGAGGCGGGGATTAATGAAGAAACGCGCCCCTATTCCCTCGCCCCCCGGGGAACCTCCACCTGCCAGGCGTGGCAGCTGAGGCCCGTGGGGGAGGCACAGCTGGGCCTTTGCACGAGCAGGCTCTGTGTAGCAGGCGAGCACCTCTGCATGCTGGACCTTAGGGGACAAAGAATGCGTGCATGCCTGTGTGCATGCGCGCGTGTGCGTGCGTGTGCTTGGCATGTGCGGGAGGTGGGGAGAACGGAAGAAACGCGCCCCTATTCCCTCGCCCCCCGGGGAGAGCCCTGCGCCTGGTCTGGGGCGGTGGCCTCGTTGGGGGGGTTCAGGCCTTCCTGCAGCGGGGAGCTCACACCCAGCCCCCGACGTCACACGCGGGACGCGTTTGGACGAGGACATCCTGTAACGAGGACATCACGCTTCTCACGGGCAGTGACTTCTGAATCCCAGACAGCTCTTTTGTTGTTGATTTACCCTAAAGTAC
>NW_006430460.1:4705810-4724432 GCF_000325575.1 Pteropus alecto
CGTGTGCTTGGCGTGTGCGGGAGGCGGGGATTAATGAAGAAACGCGCCCCTATTCCCTCGCCCCCCGGGGAGAGCCCCGTGCCTGGTCTGGGGCGGTGGCCTCGTTGGCGGGGGGTCAGGCCTTTCTGCAGCGGGGAGCTCACACTCAGCCCCCGACGTCACACGCGGGACGCGTTTGGACGAGGACATCCTGTAACGAGGACATCACGCTTCTCACGGGCAGTGACTTCTGAATCCCAGACAGCTCTTTTGTTGTTGATTTACCCTAAAGTATCCCACCTTCGAAAGATGTTACTCTGTTTTGCTGTTTAATAGTAGCAAACATGCATCGACGTGTTCGTATTTAGGACGAGGGGTGTCAGAACCGTTTCTGTAGTGTCTTTCTTTCGAGCTGTGTTTAAAGGTGGGGTGCAAAAGGGGCTCTGGGTTGTGTTTGGTCCTCCCCGCCGGACAGATGGTCATGGCCTCTCATCACGGCCACGTCGGGATCACCAGCAGAGGATTTTTTAGGCTGATTTGAGTTTTCAAATGGCATTCAACCCGTGGAGCGAGGTTGTGTTCTGCCACACGTTTCATTTCAGCTTTCGCTGTTGGCACGTAAGTTGCGACGCTGGGTCGTCACCGTCATGGTCACGGTCACGGTCAGGGTCACGGTCAGAGGCGCCGAAGAGCTCGGGAGTTGAGTCCCCGCCTTCTGTGCGAACCGGGAGACCGCGCATGCGCGCCCCTGGCGGCTGGCGAGAGCGGGGACCGCGCAGGATTTCAGCTGCAGGCGGCAGGGACAAGGACCGAGGAAAGGGACCCCGCCCGTGAAAGGGGCCAGAGTGGCTTTGTTTTCATTCGAGGTGATGGATCGAGTGCTTCAGGGGTTCAGTCTGTGCGGAAACTGGGTGCGCTTTTCAGCTGTTTTCGTGAGTGGGGCGAGCGTGTGTGGCAGCTTTCCTGTGTCTTCATTCTGCGGTTTTACTCCCTCACAGACGCTCGCTGAGTAGGGAGAAACACCTGTGAGACTATGTACACGGCGAAGGCCGAAGCGAGAGAGATGACACGATGGGACTTATTTACGAGAATCCCCTATAGTGAGAGTCATTTCATCAGCTAGAATCACAGAGCTGTGCCTGCAAAACGGTCAAGTTGGTACTATGGAGAGATCTGATTATCCGCGGAGAGATCTGATTATCCGCGGTTACAGCTCCTCTCCCCGACGCCCAGAGGAAGTGATGGTGTCTCCTTGGTGCAGACACCAGGAGCCATGACGGAGTCAGAGGTGAGAGCACAGTGGACGAAGAGTCATGTCTGGCCAACAAACCCCGACTCTGGACCGCCCGACGCAGACTCAGGCTGGCGAGGGTCAACAGACGTCCAGGGTCCCTTAATACTGGCGGCGTTTCCCCTGGCTGTGAGCTAGAGCCCTCAGCTGCCCCGCTGCGAGTTGTCTCCGCCCGTCCACTTCCGAGGCGGCTGGAGAAGCAAGCCTGGGGTGGCGGACTTGCTAGCGACCCTCATTGTGTACGCACCGCTGGGGTACGTGGAGTCGCTGTGTTTGCTTTGGCCTCAGGGACTGTCACACCTCTGTGTCTAAGTCCTTCCTTCTTCTGACTGGATGTCCACGTCTGGAGAACAATGGTTACGGACCTGACAGATTCCCAGAAACCTCCCCCTTTATCCGCCGCCCTGACTCTGGGGAGTGGGCTGTAATTCTAATCGCTCCGCTCGTACACATGCCTACCCCTCCCCCCATGACTCTCTCCCCCACACGAATCATGCATGTGTCAGAAACATTGGAAGGAAACACACCACGACGTGAAGTAGAGTATATTTAGTGGTGACATTACAGTAACTTTTATTTTTTGCGTTTTCCTGTTTTTAAAAAATTCTATAATAAACCAATCCATCGATGATCAGAACATATAAATGAAATAGCTCTGGAGAAGTAGAAATCCATAAACTGTAGGACTGCATATATAACATTAAAAGGGGCAAGATTTAAAGTGACTACGCGAAGCAGGCATCGGGTCAGTGAGCACACGACGAAGCGCTCAGAACCGCAGCCGCAGGAAACCGCATGGCTCGGAATTAGACGTCTGTGGTTCAGGGGTGTTTTTGCTTTTTTTGGCAGACCTTTGAGAGTCTGTTTACCTGGGTTCATGCGCTGAGGCCTTTCTTGAAGGCTTGAAAGGCCCGCTGTCCACCCCTGACGCTCGGCGGTCCCGTTAAAACCGGCCAGGTGGGCGTGTTCCAGCACCCGGCCCCAGCTCCCGTGGAGTCAGAGTTCATGGGTGCCACCTGTGGGCCCTTGCGGGTTGCCCTGGGCACAGGCGGGGCAGGTCACACTAAAACCCGGAGTTGACTGAGGCAAGTCACAGAATAACAAGCCCTGTGCGGAGGGCAGAGACCTTACACGCGGCCCTGCCCGGAGTCCCTGACAGCCAGTGGGGTGGCAGGTGCTCACCCAGAGATGCGCACCACCCCAGGGGTCACGCCGAATGCCGGTGGAGGGGCACCCACCGCGGAAGCGCCTGCCTGGGGTGGACGGCGTCGCTGAGGCCGGGATGCTCAGAGGAAGGGACGGGACCCGGTTTCTCAGGGCGGGTGATGCGGTGACGTCTGAACAGTAGAGAGAGAGGAAGGCGCTCCTGTCAGGGCTGGGCAGGGACCTCGCTGGAGACCAGGTCTCCCTTCAGGAGTGAGCGGGAGAGAGAAGGGGGAGGGGGAAGGGAGAGGGGGATGGGGTGGCTCCTTCAGAGTGGGGGGCTATGCAGGAACCCAAGGGACCTCAGGCAGGAGACTGACTGGGACACAGTGCTGCAAAGAACAGTTTAGGGTCAGGATGCCAGCTGAGTTCTTCTGGGCCGGCGGTCCCCAACCTTTGTGGCACCAGGGTCCGGTGCTCCTGTGAGAATCCAGTGTCTGAGGGTCTGAGGCGGAGCTGAGGCGGTGATGCTGGCGCTGGGGAGCGGCTGCAGATACAGGTGAAGCTTCCTTCGCCCACAACTCACCTCCTGCTGGATGGAGGGTACGGGTCCACAGCCTAGGGGTTGGGGACCCCTGTCCTGGGAGACCTGTGAGAAGGTCCGAGGGCCATAACCCTGAGGTCAGCCACCGACCACCACAGTCCTGTCTCCTTCACCCCTCCTCGCTGGTGTTGGGGCTTTTCCGGGTGTTGGCTGCACCCCTTCCCCAGGCGCTGCTCGGTAGGCCCGTCAGGAGCTAAACGTCCTCTCTCCAGGCCTGGCGCCTAGGGTGGCCGGAGGACCTCGATGGGAGGGTTTCTGGGGATTAAAAATATTTTCCTTTTGAATCCACTGTAGATCAGAAAGTAAGAAGGATTTTAAGAACTATACCAAGGTGAATAACGTAACGGAAACAGAGAACTCGTGGCAACTGTGGGATAAAGTAAAAGTCAGGCTCACGGATTACAAGCTCCCGCCGCGCCCCTCCCTTCGCCGAATGTGGGGCAGTTTGTTTTCTGATGTGGATTTTTGCAGATTGGTCAGATTTATTGCCGTGCGCACTCATCTTGGACGTTTCATTTTTAAATGAAGCATCATTTAGCTTCGCTTCCGTTGTACTTGTTTTTGTAATTAGCCCGCATTTACGGCAGTGGACTGTTTTCTATTTTCCGTGATGCTAGGGAATTTTCTTTTCAAGGACTTAGAACGAAACTAAAAATTAGTCGACTTAGAGAAAATTATTAAATGCCAGCGCACGGCACATGGTATGTGGGAGTGCCAAAAGTGTGACACACTCATGACCGAGGTTTATGGAACACCGCTGCTCCTGAAGAGCGAGCAGACGCCCTCCCCACCGTCTGCTGTGCAGACGGCGCAGCTGGCCGCACCTCGCTTCTGCCGATGAGACTGCGCGCATGTCTCGAAAACCGAGAACCGAGCAAGCAGCAGCAGGGGCTCTGCTAACTCCCCTGGCAATTGCGGGTCTCGGCCTGTATCGTCCGCAAGCACCTGAGGACAGGGCCGGACCTCATTGACACCTGTGTCTGGGCTCCAATCTGGGGCCTGCAGGCCAAGCACTCAGCACGTTTTTACCAAACGGATGAATCGAATGAACCATGCTTTGCACTGCATAGAGAATATTGCCAGAAAGCTTAACTTTTGCATTTGTTTATTCTAGGACGACTGGGCCATTATTATGTAGATGTGGCCACGATATCTGACTCTTCAGTCAAGGGTGTGGGGTTTGCATTCCCTGCCTCCAGCAGCCAGTGCAGGCGGGAGGACCAGGGACCAGGGCGGATTCGAATGGCCTCGGGGGGGTCTAGCCCTGCAGCTTCTTACGTGTCTAACACTTTATTTCTTCTCACAGAAGAAAAAGATCCATGGAAAAGAGACAGAGCTGGTTCTCGGTTCCTCCTGGAAAAAATATCACGCAGAGCCCTGGCCTGGGGCCACCATTTCCAGTGGAAACAGTGACTTGTATTTCCACGGCCTATCGTAAAAGCTGGCGAAACACGCGTAAAAAAACCCCTTGCGTCTGGTTTGGGATTGATCTTTGCTACCGAGTCTGTCTGTCTGCATTTTCGACTCTGGTTGGCTGTTCACCCAGGCGTAGGGGGCTACCTCGAAGGGAAAATAGAATTATTGGGGGTGGGGGAAACGTACAGAATGAGGTTTTCTTTTGCTATCACGATGGCTTATTTTAAAAAATCCTTTTCCAAACAAGGTGGCAAAAGAAAAAGTAAGCGTGGAGCTTGCAGCAGTGACTTGCAGGCAGCGGGTCTGGGACGCCGCCTGGCCCTCCTCACGGCGGGGTCGTGAGAGGGGGTTCGGTACCATGCAGGCGACACGCGGAGGAGGCTGTGGGAAGCGGGCGTGCAGAGCCCGCGTGCCTGCGGTGTGGCACCACGGAGGACGCAGTTTACCGTTTCTCTGTGTCCCTTCGTGAAGCCCCCAGATAAAGCCAACGCTGGGAGAAGTGGCACTCTCCGTGAGAAATGGGTCTGGTTTTGCTTCACTGAAAAACCGCTTTGCGATTCCGTTCTCCGTTCGCTCGGCCCCGTCGCCATCGGCGTCGGGGTCGACGGCTGCATAGAAGCGGCCTCCCTTCCCACCTGGCCCTGACACCACCCTGAGGTCTCCCGGTCCTGCCTTTTTTTTCCGTTTAGTCGGTGGTATTTCTAGTTAGCTGCTGCATGTTATTTGCGGAATGAAGAGACCCGTCATGACATGTGCTTGAGCGTGGCCTTCGAGAACGGGTTGCCTTATTCTGCCACGGATGTTGGGACCCGTGACGAAACGCTTGTACTTCCCGCTTTGAATGAGTGTGGTGAGCGTCTTAACGCCTGGTGTCAGCTGCCGCCACCTCTCGCCTGGACCACAAAGCTCATCTCTCAGCCGATAAAAGGTGCTGATCTTGGCAGCACAGTCGGATGAGTTGGACAGATGTACACCCCACACAGCCACGAGGAAGATGGAGAACTTCCGCTTCACCCCGAGCATCTTTCTTCTGCTCCTTTGCCCTTGCGTCCGGCCAGTGTCACAAAATTACTGGTCTGCTTTATGTCACGGTACGTTAATTTGGCGTCTTCAGAATTTCACGTAAATAGAATCATGCAGACTTCCGTTTCTTTTGCTCAGCATCGTGTTTTCTTGAGGTTCCTCCGTCTTGTGGTGGGTACCAGTAGTTCATTTCTTTATACTGCTGCATAGTATTCCGTCCTTTATACACCATAATTCGCCTGTTTTGGACATACGTGTTTCTACTTTGGAGCTAGTACGAATCAAGCTGCTAAGAACATTTGTGGGTAAGTCTCCGTGTGAGCAGATGTTTTACTTTTCTTGGGAAAATACTTAGGAGGGGGATTAATTCACTTTGAAAGAAATCGAAATACTGTTTCCGGAAGTTACTGTACCATTTACATTTCCACCAGCAAAGCAGGGTTTTTCCAGTGGGACCGTGTCCTCTCCGACGCGCAGTATTGAATGGTTTTAGAAGTTTGCTTATTCTAGTGGATGTGCAATACTGTCACGATTTAGTTTGCATATTCCGCGTGATTAACAAAGTTGATTTTTTTAATGGTCTTTCAGCCATTTGTACATCTTTTATCTGTTAGACTCTGCCTGTTTTGAATATTGGGTTATTGTCTTCTTATTAAAAATTTCCCCCCGTATTGTGGAAATAAGTCCTTTGTCAGATATATGTTGGAGATATTCTCTCTCTGGCTTCTCTATTCATTTTCTTAATGGTATCTTTTATGGAGAAAAATATTTAATTTCAAAGAAGACTAAATTATGATTTTTTTCTTATAGTCAGACTTCCTTGGTGCCCACAAAGTCGTGTATTCAAAAAAACGGTTTTGATTTTTATAATAATCTCATATTTGAAAACAACGTGTCCATACTCAGAGAACCAATGATCAGTTTTGATTATCAGCAGTAAGAGACACGGTTATCGAAGTGCGTTTTAAAGACGTTTCATTGCTTGAGCAAAGACACACGTCCTCCAGCGAAACCGAGACAGTTCGCACTACTCAGGTCACGTGACGTCACGCGGCGTCACATACTCCGACTTCCTCCTGACGGTCCCGGCCCTCCTGACTGTGCCCGCACACCGCCAGGTTCCCCGGAGGTCTGAGCTGCGACGCATTCTTGGGAAAGACTCTTCCACCAGTTTCTGATTTGGTCAGCGTTTTGCAGTCAGCAAGCACACAGGCACAATGTTCTTTTGTGGACAGCTCTCTATTTCTCTCTCTCTTTGTGCTTCTTTCAACTTCTGTTCATTTTCTACCTTACTTTGAAAGTTATTATTAAAGCGTGTGTGTGTCTGTGTGTGTGTGTGTGTGTGTGTGTGTTCTGTAGACAAATGCTACTTTGTTTTAGAGTTTTTTTACTGCTAAATTTTTTGCTGTTTCATCATCCAATCGATCTGAATTATCTACTGCTAAATTAAGTTTCTCTCAAGGGACTTATCTTTAAGATAGTATTTCTCCCAACTAATCTTTGAATCTCTTTTAGGTTCTTTTTTAAAGGAAAATGTTTTCCAGGCCAACGGGTTTGTCACAGAGTGATTTAAAACTTTTTCCTGATACGGAGATCATTTTGGCACAAGTAAACAAAGGTGAAAAGCAATCAACTAATAGAATTCTAGCCATCAATTCACATTATAAAAGTGAGTTTGCAGAATTTCTCCTTCTGTGGTACGTGACAGCGGGCGCACCTGTGCCTTCGCAGAGGCAAGGGCGAAGCTGGGCAGCGTGAGCCCAGCTTTGTGTGCCTGTGCTCTGACTCTGCTCTGCTCCCCTGGCTGTGGGGTGTGGGCGATGCCCTGAGCCTCAGTGTCCTAGTCTGCCAAAGTGCACATGATGATTGACCACGGTCCCTGTGGCTCTAAACTGCCATCTGTCTCCGATCACAGCAAATCTCTTGGAGACGGTAGGCGTTCACTGGTCAGTCTTAATTCTGGGTGGCTGTGAAGACACTGGGTTTGTCGTTTAGAAATATGCTTGCTGACTGGACTGTGCCAAATCCGTGCGAACGGAGAGGGCGTCGTTTCCACCTCTGGTCGTGATTTGTGTAGTTGTGGGACGCTTAAGTTGAATGTTAAATTAATTTAATAAAACATTTTATGTCATGTAGTGTTTTTTTTTGTTTGTTTGTTTGTTTGTTTTTAAATCTCTAGGCTTTTTCTAAAGCAATTTCAAACTTTCGTTTTTAGTAAATAAGGATGTCCAATAGAAATAGAAATTTGTGGGTAATATTTACGTAAGAGAGTAGATTACAAATCTACCCTACTTCCTAAGTAAAATGTATTTTAAACTGCATTCGGTGACACATGATTGTCATCATCGGTCCTTCATTATGATGTGAACTGGGAGCTCCCTCGTTGTGGGTGGACGTTGGAAAACCGATGACCACGAGGTGGCCGGTTTTATTTATACACCGGAAGATACTCTCTCGGTTGCAGGTTTTATATGCGTTACATTTCTTTTCTTAAATTTTAACGTCTGTGCTTGAAATTAGCCCAAAGTTAGTCGATAGCTGTATGGTTTAGTAAGATATTAAACGTCAAGGGTCCTACGACCCATTGAGCCATTTCTGCCTTTAGAATTATTTTTCCCTAGTGTTTTAGTTCTTATTAAAAAAAAAAAATCTGTACCCAATTGTCATGAATGAGATTTAACCGTAAATTTGGTAATGTCGTCATTTCTTCTTGAAGATTAGTCTTTTCTTCCAGTTTCAGTTTTGTTTTTCATGAACACATTCTTAAGTAAGTCTGTTAATATCAAAATGGTTTGGGGTTTTGTTTATCTACAATTGTCTTACTTCTTATTCTTGAATAATTGCTGAGCTGAGTGCAGAATCCTAGGTTGTAGTTATTTCTCTCAGCCCTTCAAAGACACTTTTCTGTTATTTTCTGTCTTTTCCTTCTGCTGTTGTGATGTTGGCTGTCAGCACAATGGCCATTTCGTTGAAGGCAGTCCGTTCTCTCTTTGATTACTTTTACGTTTGCTTCTTTGTATTTGATGTCTGTACATGTGTTATAATATGTCTAGCGGTGGATTTATTTATCCTGCTTTGAATCTCCCGTGACTTCTTAAACTGAGAATTTATGATTTTCTTCAGTTTTGGAAACATTTTATCCCTATTTTGAATATTTTTCCTTTGCAATTCTCTTTCTAATCTCTACTTGGACGAATCTTATGAGAAAACGGTGGATTTTGTAGCCTCAGACTCAGTTTATGTTTCTGTCACGTCGTTTTTGTTAAATATTGACAGATGGAAAAATACAAATGTCGTGAATTATAGAGAATAGATGCCATGCGCATCTGTGTACCTAGCACCCAGCTTAAGATATAGAGATGACGATTGTCTTTGCTGGTCCTCATCAGCCTCTTATTAATCCCTTCCCCGGGCCAGGTAGCTATCCTGCCAGGTGTGTATCGCATTCCCATGCTTTCCTTTATACCAGTACCAAAAACACTTAAAGTATTGCTTAATTTTTTTTACGGTTTTGAACTTTATATATGTGAAATCATTACCTAGGTATTCTGTGACTTGGCTTTTATGCTCAACATTAAGTGTAATCCGTCATTTCAATTACGCAGTTGTAAATTCTCGTGTGTTTCCCGTCTCTTCCATTCCATTGGTCTATTTGTATTTTTTTTCCCCACAGCGCCATGGAGTGTTGGTTACTGTTGCTTTATACTGAGTGTTGAAGTTACGTAATATCGGTTCTCTGATTTTGTTCTCTTTTAATAACATGTTGGCTCTTTCAGAGCTTCTGCCTTCCATACAACCTTTAGAAGCAATTTGCCAGTATCCACAAAATAACGTGCTGGAATTTTCATTGGGATTGCATTGAATCTGTAGATCGAATTGAGAAGAACTGACATCACGGCGATACTGTCTTATCTGTGAACATAGAATATCTCTCCATTTACTTAGTTCTTTTTTATTTCATTCATCAGAGTTTTGTAGTTTTCTTCATACAGATCCTGTCCAAGTTTGTTAGATCGCACCTAAGCATTTCATTTTTGGGGTGCTAACGTAGCCGGCGTTGTGTTTTAAATTCGAAGTGCCACTTGTTTATTGCTGGCGTATAGAACTTTTATAGACTAACCTCGTATCCTGCAACCATGTTAGAATTAGTTCCAGGAGGTTTTCCCGTATTGATTCTTTCAGATTTTCTACATAGACGAAATCATGTCATCTGCAAACACTTTTATTTTTTCCTTCCCGATATGTATTTATTTCCTTTTCTCGTCGTATCGCATTAGCTAGAACCTCCAACAAGAAGGTGAAAAGGAGTTGTGAGAGGTGGCATTTCGCCTTGCATCCGCTCTCGTGGGAAAGCGTTGAATTTCTTACCATGAAGTGTGATGTTAACTGTGGGGTTTTGTAGATAATCTCTGCCAAGTCGTGGAAGTTCTCTTCTGTCCCTAATTCAGAGTTGTTACCACGAATAGGTGTTGAATTTTGTCAGATGCTCTTTCAGCATCTGTCGATATGATCACATGTCTTTTCTTTGCTCAGCCTGTTGGTGTGAAGGATTACGTTAATTGATTTTTGAATGTTGAACCAGCCTTGCACACTTGGGACGAATCCCACTTAGTCATGGTGTGTAATTATTTTTGTGCATCATTGAATTCAACTTGCTAATATTTTGTTGGGGATTTTCGCATCTGTGTTCACGAGAGATATTGGTTTGTAGGTGGCTCTTCTCGTAGTGCCTTACACTTCTGTACACTCACACATGGTCAGTCTCACACTCACACACGGTCAGTCTCACACACTCACACACGGTCAGTCTCACACTCACATACGGTCAGTCTCACACACTCACACAAACTCGCACTCAACACACACTCACACTTACACACACCCACACTTGCACTTACACACTCACTCACAGACTCACACTCAACACACACTGACACACACCTCACAGACTCAGACTCACACACACTGACTCACCCAGTCACACACGGACTCACACTCAACACTCACATACGCACACACTCACACTGTCCGCACTTACACACTCACACACAGACTCACTCAACACTCACATACGCACACACTCACACTGTCATATGCACTTATACAGACTCACACTCAACACACACATGACACACACCTACAGACTCAGACTCACACACAGACTCACCCAGTCACACACACTCGGACTCACACTCAACACTCACACACACACTCACAGTTACATACACACATTCACTCACATGCACTCATACACTTACACACACTCACACAGACTCACACTCAACACACACACATACACAGACACTCTCAGTCACACAGACTCACATTCAACACACACATACACACACTGTTACACACACTCACTCTCACACACATTCATAGACTCACACATTCACACACAGTCACACACAGCCATTCTCACACACACTCACACACTCGTGTGAACCCGACTGCCCACCAGAACCCCACGGGAGCAGCGCTTCGCGCTCGCCGGCCCGACCTGCCCGCGCCGTTCGCCGGAAACACCTGTGGCGTGTGCGCGGCCCGCGCGGGGCCCGGCTCTGCGCCGTTTCCTCTCGTCGCTAAAGCTGTCAGACCAAATTACAGGCCTGGGGGACCCGAGGCCAGCTGCGCTTCGGCCACGGCCGCAGCTGTTGTGACAGTGCAGAGCGTGGGCACTAGGAGCTCGGTGCCCACACAGCCCGGAATAGGCCGGCGGTTGGCAGGCAGCCCCGGGGACAGCTCCTCGGGGCACGCGTGGTGCCCGCCTGGGGCAGGGGACGTCCGCCCCTAGCTGTCCGGCAGGAGTGACCGGGCCGGGCGCACCCCCTCGGGGTCTTTGGGTTTTCTCGCCTTGGGGCAAGCTTCCTCTTTTTACTAAATCTGTCTTAAAATTGTCAGGAGTTTCTGCCTCTGTTTTGGTTTTGTTTTGAAACGTTCCCCACAGTTTCCTGTTGTGCTGTCTCGTTGGCCGCGCTCGGCAGTGACTGTAATTACTGGGAGGCTTGTGACGAGAGCCGAAAACTGAAGCTGACATTAAAGGCACTCTACGCCCGATGACCCCGGAGATGGCCGGTCACACGCGGGCCCGGAGCGGCCCCATGCTCTGTCCCGGGCGCTCGCTGGGACGTGGGGCCACTGCTTGTGCTAGCTGCTGCAGGGCGAGGCGGGACACACTGCGCCTCTGGTCTGCGGAGAGCCGGTGAACAGGGCCCGAACTACACTTCCAAATCGGGCCTTTGCCATCGGAGGGAGAGGCGGGGGGACCGGCTGGGACACTGAGAAGCAGCTGCTTTAATCCTTTCCCGTCAGCCGACGTACCCTCATGGCGCCTCGGCTTCTCTCCCACTGCCTCTGAGCGGCCGCAGCCCGGTGGTCGGCCCACGGGTCACACTCGCTCTTTCCGTGTCACAGGGGGTGGGGCCGAGTGTCTTTTTCTCCCGCAGCCGAGTCCAGGAGTGTCGGTGTGTCAAGCTGGGACGATCCACACACACCTAGCCCAGCATCGTGTCACAAGCGAAACGTGCAGGCTCACTGCGGGAGACAGGGCGGGCTGTCTCTCCTCCGGCTTCACTGCTTCTTGGCAACATGGTCTATTTTCGTGGCAGGCGCGGACGGCCCCGACCTGGCAGAGGGTCAGCGCGCCGATGTTCGCCGGTGAAGACACATGGACGTCTTAAGTCTGGACGGTGACTTCAGACTCTGATTTACAGAGAAGCAAGTGTCAGATCGTATGACTTAACTTTTTCTTAGGATTCTCGTCTTTCACACATCCTGAACTGTTGCTCACGCTTTATTTAATGGCCGAGAGGATGTGGGGATGGGGAGCTCGCACCGTGGCGGCCGTGCGTGGTCAGGCGCTCGTGGCAGGGCGGGCTTGGGGACAGGGCACTCAGCCTCCCTGCTCGTCTTCCGGGTGGGCGTTGTTACTGTTTTATGTTTAAGGACACTGAGTTCGAAGGTCACCCATGTGGTGGAGTAGCCAGAACTTTAATTCTGACCTGGAGGAGCCCACGGCCCGTGTGGCTTGGCCTTAGAGGTGCCGTCGTGCAGCTGTTGGGACCGCGGACAGTGCAGGCTTCTGTGGGGAGCATGAGAACTGGTTGTGTGAACCCCTGAACTCCATCTGGAGGGGGCCTGTCTGCTAGCCTGGAACCACCAGATTGGAACAGAAGTTGGGGTGAAGTGGCTGCCTGGTCACGTGGTCACCTAGGTAATGGCCGACACCGGGCTCGCTTCTTAGCAGAAATCTAGCGGTCAGTTCTGATGCTGTGGACGGACCGTCCACGCCATGGCTCCAGTGCCCTCTCCACGTGGCTTCGCCAGCTCCCCCGCCAGGGGACTGTGCCTCCGCTGCAGCAGTGGGCGGGCCCCCTGGGGAACCCCCCCGCCGCAGTCCCCGCGTGCCTCACCAGTGCCACTGAGGGAGCACGGCGTGACTGCCAGGTACGCCGGCTCAGTGCTCGCTGGCCGTGTGGCCTGGGGCCTGACGTGCCCCAGAACCAGCTTGCCCATCACCTCCGTCTCCCGGGGGAGCAGGTGAAGCGTCGGGGTGCGTGCTATCTGTTGTGTGCTCTGCAGCTGGGCCCGGCCACTAAGTGCACTGAATAAGCAGGCCTTCTGGACAGGGCCCCTTGTCCTACACGGCGTGACCTCCACACACGTCTCAGACACTGGTACCTGTCCCGTCCTCCCAGCGGGTTTAAATCAAGTGGGTTTTTAGTAGTGGTGTTTCCATCGACAAAGTGCAGTCATTCTCGGCCTCTGGGAACGTCAAACCCTAGAAAACGTAGCATTCCTATGCGTGATGTCAAATGAACGTTGGCAGCCAGCTGCACGTTTTTTTTCTAAATGGGAAAAAGGTTAAGTTGATTCCTCAGCATTGCACAGCAAACCGCTCATGGGTCAGGCCTTTTGGACGGTGCCCCGCGTCCTTCAAAACGGAGTGTGACTTTAACAAGGCGCTAGAGTTGCTGTGTGAATGGGCATTGTCACCCATAACTTCGGTGCTCAGATTAGCTGAATACATTGCCTTTGGGGGAAAAAAAAAAACTACTTAAGTTCATCCCCCAGAAAGGGATTAGCTGAATACATTGCCTTTGGGGAAAAAAAAAAAAAAACTACTTAAGTTCATCCCCCAGAAAGGACAAACAATGGGTGAATCAAAGGGCTCTTTCAGATTTGTAAACCTAATATCAAAGAATTTAGCAATCCGCCCCAGCCTTACAGGTGTCCTTCGCTTTGATCATTAATTAAAATGTGACTCCTCTGCTCGGCGTCACTGTGGGAGGACCTGACAACACAAAGCATGTCAGGTACGTGACAGTTTCTTACAATGGACTGAGAGACAGGTGTTCATTCCTGCGAGAGCTTTGAAGCTAAAAATAAAATAAAACAAAATTTAAATTAAAGGACGTCGCCAAGCACGTAGTAATCATCTTAAGACAGGCTCTTAGGGTCTTTCTCCTCCCAGATGGTGGGGGTGGGGTGCTCAGCGTTCAAGGCGGGCTGACCTGGCTGGTCAGGAATGCAGAAAATGGGCAAAGTAAACCCTGGGAAGTCACTGCAGATCAGTCCTCAGAGAATGCGTCTCAACGGTGTCATTATCAGATTAATACTGAAGTTCCAATCTAAGCTGGAATTATTTGGATAACAGAAATCAAAAGGAAAGTTTTTACAAACCACCTTGCCTCAGAGCAAAAGAAACGTATCAGGGCTGGGATGTTTGTGATTTTCACCACGCCTCTCAAATTCCTGCGAGCTCGGGTGCTCTGTAAAGAACCACGGTCACCCCGCAGCCCGGGCCGTTTGATCTCGAGTCGGCACTGGAGAAAAGCAAACTTCTAATTTCGTACGCGGTGCAGGTGAACTGCACACTTCCCGGCAGATAACAGGCAGTGTTTCCGATTGCTGTGATAACACACTACTTGGTAGGTCCCTCGAAATCAAAAATGGGGACAGATGCGTCCCTGAGGAGGAGAGCCAGCTTTTGGCTCCCTGGGAGCTCCCTCTGTCTCCCCGTCGGCAGTCACCGGGGCCGGGATTCGAATGGGAGGGACACCGAGTGGTACACGGCACGGTGCCGGAGCTGGGGGCAGGCAGGGAGCAGAGGGGACACTCTTCTCGCTGAGGGAGGCTTTTCAAGGACGGGGCCGTGGGGGCCGCAGAGGAAAGAGTTCGCCGCAGGGGAGTCCTGGAGGCCTTCCAGGGCGAGGGCTGCTGTCCCCAAAGCACCCACCGAGGACAAGCTGTGTGGCGAAGGAGCACGTTGCCCAGCGGTCTGGGCTGCCGGGGGACTGAGGTGGGCGGGCGGCCTCACCAAGGTTGCCCGCCGAGCGGTTAGCGCACCTCTGGCTCTGGCTCAGGTCACAACTCAGGGAAAGCTGAGGAGCAGGAGGCCGGAGGGTCCTGCCGGGACCTCAGCTCGGCCGCTGGAACCACGTGTGACATGTGCTGACACGGGAGGTGCTCTCAGCAGGTGGCATAGCACCCCGTTGTGTAAGGTCCGTGCGTTGGTCAGGAGCAGAGAGGCCGGGGAGCAGGGGGCATGCTGGTGAGGGCGTTGACGACGCAGCCCAATGTTCCCGTTGTCACTCTGGCAAGGCCCGCGTTAGAGAGGACAGCATGCGGCCGGGGCCCCACCCATGACCAAGACCGGGCCCCGGACCGGGACCAAGGCTGGGCGCCGTGGCCTGTGCCCTCGGCCACCCCGTCCAGCTGACACTGGGTGGGGTGCGCCCCCCAGAAGGACCATGCAGCCTGGACACCCCGGCACAAGGCCGGCAAGGTCGCCTCGCATCGGCTGTGGCATCGGCTGTGACAGAGCCGAGCTAGGCTTCTCGGTCTACATGCCTCACTCCCGGGGACCTGGTGTCTCCCTGTGAGCTTTCCGTGACTTTCACGGCCACGCGGCCCGGCCATGTCCGTGTCCGTGTGTGGGGACGCCAGCCTCCCACAGCTGGCAGCATCCTCATGCTGCCGCCGCTTCCGGTGGCCTGAGTGCCGGTCACAGCTGGGCTCTCTGTGGCTCTGTCAGCGGTCCGGGAGTCTGCAGGTTGCTGCAGCTTTTGTAGACGACGTGGGGCAGGGTCCGGGAACGGTGCACGTCCCGGGTCGGGCAGGGGACACAGTGGGCGTGAGTGGGCAAGGGTGAGCGTGTGAAAAACTGGGCGCTCCGAGCCGGTCATTTTGGAATCTTTCCCTCAGTGGCACCAACAGCCGACACCACAGCTGATGCCACAGCCGACTTTCGCGATCGTTTGCGTGATTTCCCCTGCGTCTGTCCGCAGAGGAAGGTGGCGTTTGGGGCCGACCCTGCGGAACATAGGTGCGTCAGGTGGGGACAGCACCTGGGGCTCAGCGCCTTCCACCCAAGGCATCTTATTTTACTCCCCCCGTCCGCACAGGGGACGCGAACAGAGCGCGTTCCCGGCATCTGGGGTCACGTGCTCGGCGTGATGAACATCCATCGGGCTTCCTGTGGGGGTGGCGCTGTGTCGCCGCCCCGAGAAGAAGCTTCTGTCAGCCCTGAGAGTCGTCGTCACTCGAGGCCTCGCCTGCACGGCATCGGCCTTGGGCCCTGGCCATGCTCTGCTCCGTGGCAGTGGGGCTGTTTTAAGCGTTGCTGGGCATATTGGGGACAGCGTCGTCCATGGGCGTCTTTATGAATCTGCACCTACGAGTGAGATTCGCAGTGTTTGGGTGTTCAGCACGTGATGCCCTGTGAGCTGCACGAGCTCACGGCGACGGCCACTTTTCCCCGTGACATTTGTGCGTTTGGCCGCATTTTCTTTGACTCTAAGCAGAGTGAGTGCCCGTCGCACTTGGCTGGGGTTCGAGCACGTCCATGGTGTTTGCCGCTGTGTTGTGCTGGCTGGTTGTGTCAGCGATCCTCCGGGCGCCTGTCACAGGGTGATGACAGCCCACGAGACCGAGCAGAGACACAGTGTCCCCAGACGGGTAGGACAAGGAACCTGGACAGAGCCATCGACTGTGCGGCTGAGACTGCTGTGCCCGAGGTGAGCCGCCGAGCTGTCCCGCCGCTTGGCGTGTCGGGCTGTGTGGTGATGATGACGCCTGGCACGGAGCTCGCCGCGAGGGCCCGTGGGTGACTTCGCTGTCTGCTGCTGGAACCCCCGAAACCACCGTTGCCGCCGAGGCCAATTCCGTCCCTCCTGGGGCCCGGACTCCCATGCCCTATGTGGCGAGGCTGGCCATGGTGTCGCATACGAGTCTGGCATCCAGGCCACATCTCCGATGTGCGACCTTGTCTGTTGCCGGCCAAGGCCCTCTCGGGGGGCTGTTGGCCGGTGCGCCCCGGGGGCCAGCAGCGGCCGTGTCTCCGTGTTGGGGACTCTCGGTAGCCACACCTTTCGAGCATTGCGTAAGGTGATGTCCCCCACGAGAACGACGTCATTGCCTCAGACACAGGAGGCCTTTTCAGTCCGGGAGAAGCTTCTAAAACGTGGCTGCACGAAACGTGATCTTGCCTGCTCTGGACCCGTCACACCACGCATCTGAACTCCGCTTCTGTCCCTGAGCCTGGAGGTCGGTAGACTAGGACCCGCTATCAAGCCTGGCGGCCTCTCTGCGTGAGTGTTGGGGACGGGGCCCTGTGACAGCAGAACTCAGGACCCAGGACAGAGACCAAGAGGCCCAAGGAGCCTCACCCGTCCGCTCCGTGGTCTCCTACAGACCGGCTCTGCTAGCCACGGACCCAGCTCCCGATGATGCTGTTTATAAAATGCCGGGTGTCACGGCCGATCGGTGTCCAGCGTGAGAGTTACCTGTCAGAGCGTTGGAAACACTATGCTGCTTTGCGCGGCTGTGGTCCCTGAGGCCGAAGAGGCTCCCACGCTGCGTGGCGGGGGACGCGAGGCCGGGGGACACGGTGCCAGGCGCCAGGTTGCTCTGCTCCTGCAGGGGTGTGCCCGGTCAATCGTGACGCGGTGGCCGGCCAGGTGACATTCCCGGGAGGCAGCGCGGTGTGAGGGAGGGACACGGGACACAGCCCAGTGTGACCGCCCGCCCAGGCCGAGCCGCCTCCTGGTCTGCAGGATGGGACTCCGCCCGCACTTGCCTCTGGGGACAGTCTGAGCATCCATGGGATGATGACAGTGGAGTCGCCTGAGAGCTGTGAGTTTTCAACAGCTGAAATCACCTTTCCCCTTTCCTTTACATAAATAAGTGAGCGTCCAAAACGAGTGTCACCTGCCCACCGGTCAGAGCCTGTCGCCCGAATCCCCAGCAACGTCAAAGGAGCCGCCTTTATCAATTCTGGTACCTGAAACGTTCAAAGTGGTTAGGATACTAGAACTCGCTCGACCAGCCGCGTTCTCCTTCCCCGCAAGTACTCGAATGCCCCCCGCCGTCCGCCGATTTGTGTGGTTCTCACGCGCCCTTGGAGGGCCGAGGACGCTCATGACTCGAAGGACGTGGGCGCTGAGTCGCATGTCACGGGCCATGAGTGCTGGCATGTGCCCTGTGCTGTAGGGACCTGCCCTCCTTGGCTGAGAGACTAGAGGTCGAGACAGACGCCCCTTAGTAAGTCCTACGCGATGAGTGTTGGAAACGGAAATAATGTATCCGCTTGTATCCCCCGGCTGTGTGTGAAAGGCAGGTCATCGGCATCTGTGTCGTTTCCATAGGCGAAAACCCGCGTGTTATCACTGTGTTTATCTCTCACGAGACGAGCTGCTTCCGTGCGCGCGGCACTGTTGTGACAAGTGGGAGTCCTGTGCCGTGCAGGGAAGGACAGTGACCAGACACCAGTGAGCTCGCCGGACCTGCTGGTCGCTGACCCTCTTCTTAAAGGAACCACTCACCTGGCCGCGGTTGGCCCGACCAGCGACGCAGGCACCTGTCCTAGCAGACCCCAGCTTCACGCCCGCAGATGGCGTGTGACCTCCCAGCCTGTGCCGCCCCGAGCACCACAGTGACTCCCTCCCTTATCTCAGATGACATCGTCATGTACTCTGCGAGACCAGGCTCTGCGGCCTGGGCCGGATGCAAGTTTTTGCACCAGACACATCAAACAGTGCGTCTCACTGCCCAGTGTGACTGGTTTCTTTTTCTTTCTTTCTTTCTTTCTTTCTTTCTTTCTTTCTTTCTTTCTTTCTTTCTTTCTTTCTTTCTTTCTTTCTTTCTTTCTTTCTTTCTTTCTTTCT
>NW_006430460.1:4724487-4731917 GCF_000325575.1 Pteropus alecto
CCCTCCCTCCCTCCCTCTCTCTCTCTCTCTCTCTCTCTCTCTCTCTCTCTCTCTCTCTCTCTCAAGCTGAACGTAATTAAATCTATCAGTGGCATTTCAAATAAAAAGTACCTGGAAAGGTAGGTAGGCTTATAAACATTTGGCCATCAGTCAAGAAGACGCCAGTTTTGTCCTGAAGACCAAAGGAAAATGAAAGGCCCGCAGTGTGCGTGTGGATTCAACGGCAGGTCACGGGGCAGAGGAGGAACAATGGGACCTCTTGTTTCGCAAACATGTCACAGCGGCGAAGGTATGAACTCAGAGGTGGAGAGGGACCGGGAAGAATGAAGGCCGCCCCACTTCAGACCTGTGTCCAGCTGCGGACGTGACAGGCAGCGAGGCCTTGGCCCTGGGTGCTGTGGCTGCTGCAGCTCCTGGCTGTCACCTGCGCACACTGTGCCTGACCGCTCGCCTTGGACAGCGGCGGTCACCTGCTTGCACTCTGACCCCCGGGCTGAAAAGCTGCTGCGCATCCTGTTCAGAAAGCCGTCCCGCATGTCCTGCGGATGGAGGGAGCGGAGGGCATCCTCGTCCCCAAACTCTCGACAGCTTCGGAGAACTGTCCCCCGGCTGTCGGGCGTCTCTGCCTTCGGGCTTGGTCTGTAGTTCTGTTTTTGCTGCGATCGCCTGGTACCGGGCCTTTCAGATGGGCCTACTTCGTGCCTGAAACGGGTCGCCGGCTGTCTCCGTGGTCTGGCCGTGGATGCGGGGTGCCAGGGACGCTCAGCACCCTGTCTCAGCGCTGCCTTGGTCTTCTGGTGGCTCTGTGGCCGTCAGGGACCCTCTCGGAGGCCTGACGTTTCCCGTGTGTTGTCATGTGGGTCCTTAGTGTGCAGGACGAAGGAGGTGAGGGTGTGGTTAAGAGTCTGTGACGTTTGGTGACGAGGGGCCGAGGGCAGTCCAAGTGTGCTGGGGTCTGTGGAGGAGATCATCCCGGAGGGAGGTCTGGGAACAAGTACGGGGGAGGTGAAGGCCACTGGGAGAAACGAGGCTTACGTCACCGTCCTGCACCATGTGCCTGCAGCTTCTGGGGGTCCGGTGAGCACTCAGCTGTGGGCGCCACGCGGACGTGCCCGCACAGAGACCTCTGTCTGCTCCGTGAGGCAGTGTTTTCCTACATGCGGAGCGGGATGTGGCTGCTCGTCAGGTTTCAGGGTCCAGTTCTGCTCGGACGCCGTGGTCTGCCCACCTGTTCTGGCTGACTCCATGCAGGGAAGGTGCGTGGTGGCCGCCATGCTGTGCTACGTGCCCCCAGGTCGCCGTGGGCTCTGAAGGTGCTTGTCTCTGATGTCCTGTGTTGGTGACAACAGTGGGCAGTGGCTGCCTCAGCTCTCCTCGGGTCTGTGTGAAGAAACTCTGGTTCTCAGACCTCGGCTGCAGGAATAGTATCCACGTGGGACAAGCCACCCTCCCAGAAGCGAGGGATCCACAGCGCTCGTGTGCACGGCCACCTCTGCTGGGCAGCAGCCGGGGGTGACATCTGCCTTTGAGGGGTGACGTCCGCTTTCACGGGGGCATGTGGGCTGCAGGCCCACTGCAGGGCTGTCATCTTAGAGGGAGGGGGCTGGCAGTGGGGACGGGAGCGCGATCCGCCATGGCGTGTCTGCCCTCCTGTGGCGCCTCACTCAGCCGTGGAGACGCCCCCAGTAAGCTCGGCTTTGGGGCTCAGCAGCGCTGCTGCCCAAGGCCCACACAGCCTCCCGATACTCCTGGCCGCTGACTCGCACCGACTCCTGGCCTGCAGGCCGGGGCTGAAGGGCGTCCCCAGCGGTCATCCGTCACTTGCTCTGTCCTCAGCCCCGAGCTGGAGGCCACCAAGAGCCCGACTGGACTGAAGGGAGTTGTTTCCTGCTTCCGGTGTCTCTACATCGAGTTGGAATTTCACTTCATTATTAAATATGTGACGATAAGATGCCCATGTTTCCTCAAGCGGGCTCCACGCAGACAGCCAAGGAATCAGGTGTCTGCAGTGACAGTGATGTCCCCAGCCGCTCCGCAGTGGTCTGGCCCCCGGCACCCTGAGCGGCTAGGTCCCCGCAGCCTCCCAGCTCTGCATCGAAAGGCTTCGGTGTCACCCCGTCTCCTGGAGAGACGCTGACACCGTGGGGCCCTGGGCTTCCCGGGTCACCTCCGCGGGTTGGCCAGTGGGGTGCTCCCCTCGCTCTCTGTCCCCTGGGGCTTCGCGGAGTGGCCTGCTTGGTACAGAGACGTGCCAGCCTCTGTCATAAACGAGGCGAGGACACGTAGGGCCTCCGAGCAGCAGCAAAGGGCCCTGTGTGTATGTGATTTCCTGAGAGTCGCACTAGCTCTCAGCATTTTCACCAATAAAATGCTCCTTAGTTTTCGCCCTGCTGATTCCAGATGATAAAGGTTTTTGCCTCCCGAGTGGAATGTGTTGAGAGATGTCAACACACTTCCTGTGTCTCTGCTTTATCAGACACGCGAACGAGTAATCAGTCGTGGACCCTCGTGTGTCACCGTTAGGCCGTAACCTCGCCGAGGGTAGAGCCGGTGTCACATCTCACTTCCTGGGTCACCGGCAGCCTCGGCCAAGGAGCCACAGATGCTACGCCCAGGAGACATGCTGGGAAAGGGGGTACTCCGCGTCTGAAGTCCCCCAGCGTCAGCCTCTGTCACCCCTCTGTGGACTGATGCACGGCTGCAGGGCCTCCGCACCAGCCCCCTCCCCAGGCTGTGTCCCCGACCCACAGGGGCCCACGGCCACCGTCCTGGTCCCCTTGAAGCGTGCCGGGCTGCGCCGGCACCCCACACTGACTCGCGTCCCTCCTTCGGTCACCGGATGTCACCGTGCCCACCTGCGGCCTTCTGGAGCTAGCCCTGCCCCTGCCCCTCCCTAACGGGAAAGTGCCTCTGTGAGGACGTCTCCCGCACCCTGTCCCCTCGTACCAGCGTCCTTCCTGTGCAGTGCCACGTCGTTTGGTTCGTGCCGTGATTTCAGGGCTCACTGCCGTTCCCACTACTGTCCCTTTCACTGAAACTCCCAGGGGAGGGAACACACACTGCCGTCTGATGTTTCCAGGCCTGACATCTTGTATATTGTGGTTTTTGCTGAAAAACACATACGTGTTGGGAGGTGGGTGTGTCCTCAGTCGGTCAGGGTGCATATGCTAGGACAGGTGTCCCCAAGGCCTGGACCACAAACTGGTACCAGTCCTGGCCCGTTCGGAACTGGGCCGCACAGCAGGAGGTGAGCGAGTGAAGCGTCATCTGCATCCGCAGCCTCTCCCCAGTGCCAGCATCACCGCCTCAGCTCCGCCTCGGATCCTCAGGCGTTAGATGCTCATAAGAGCACCGGTCTCCGGTGCCACCAAGCTTGGGGACCGCCATCACTGAGTCAGGCCGAAGTCCTGGGACGGCTTGTTTCTCCGTCTTGTTTGAGCCGTGCTCTCTGTCACGGCAGCCGAGCATGTCCGTGACTGACGCCAGGGGCCCACGCAGCATCAGGCTCACTCGCCGGGCGCTGTGAGCACACTGTGTCGCCGTGTGCCACGTGCCAGCCGGCTTCCCCGTCAGGACAGAGGCTCTTCACGGAGTTTAAACATGGAGCTCTCACTGCTTCCTCCCACGCTTTGCCTTCCCTTCGGGCATGGCTGGCACGATTCTGGCCCGTCCTGGCCATCTCGGTCCCTGCACGGGGGACACAGACCCTCTGCTTCGCCCTGCCCTGCGACTCGGACCCGGCCGCGGCATTCGAGGGGTTCTGCTCCGTTTCCAGGACAATGGAAAGAGCAACGACATGATGAATTGCGCACGGCTTGCAACGAGGTTGGTTCTTCTGGAACCCTCCAGCGCCAGCCCCCTGGCGGGGTCCCGGCAGGCAGCTTCATGGTGAGGCCCCAAGCCCACCTCCTGTGCCTGCCCACACCCACCCAAGCACCAGGACGTCTCTGGCCTGGGCCCGCGGGAGGGTCTGAGACGCCTCCGGCCGAAGCCGCCCTCGCAGACTCCACTGCTGGTCTCAGCGGCCTCCGCTCCCAGGGGGTTGGCGCCAGGATGGCTGACAGTCCCTGTCACGGAGGAGTGACCCTCTATGCCAGGCCCGGGGACAGAGCCACACCGGGGGACAGCAAAGAGTGCGGGGCCATCTCCTCCCTGTGGCTGGAGTGAACCCTCCAGCGGCACGAACGTGTGAATGAGGGCGAGGGGGCTGGAACAGCGTCTCCTGAGTCCCGCGGCTCCTCCGTCCCGCAGCCAGCTCCTGCGCCGAGTTTCCTGGGGCGCTTGCGAGAGCAGAGACAAGCTCCTGCCCCCCTTCCAGAGGTGTCTTTCCCGTTGTTTGCGGTAAATCTTAAGACTTTGAATATTATTTTTAACTAACTCCCCAGGTGATTCCAGCAGCAGTGTTTGGTGCCACTGTTTTGTGCCACACGGGGCACATTGGCCTCAGGCTTTTTTACAGTCCCTTCTCCCACTTAGCGCCATACAAAACGAGAGGAGTAAATCTCGGAACAAAATGCCACCTGCGGCGGAGGCAGAGCCGTGGCGTAGCTCTCTGCTGCAGAGCCGTGTTAGCCGCGGTCCCCACCGGAGGTCGCAGGCCGTCTTCCCTCAGTGCCTCCGGCCGACTCCCTGAGTGACGCTCGGTGGCCAGGCTCCTGGGGGACGTCGTACGGGCACAATCCGACCCCGGGTTGCCCGGCATCCACGGGGGAGGAGCCACGTGAGGGATGGGGCGTCCGGGGCTACATCAGCAGGGACTGGGTGGGACGGAAGCGTGAGGTGGAGACCGCAGGCAGCAGCGAAGCAGAGGCGGCTTCGGAGCGGAGGCGACGCTGGGGTCGAGTCTGCAGGAGCAGAGCAGATCAGGGCGTCGGGCACGGTGGCGTCCACGTGGCGGGGACAGAAGCAGAGGCACCTACTGCCCTCCAGAACCTCGGGGGTTAACGATGCTGCTGTTTGTAACAGGCTCTGATTTCCTGAGCCTCTAGGAGAGAAACTGGAATATAAACAGAACCTCACTATCGCGTGCCTATCAATCTAAGTGTGTGTGTGCGGTCAGCCAGGAGGCCGGGGCAGGGCTCGGCCAGGGAGGTGGCGGGAGGCAGCACTACAGGGGGACACGGAGGGAGGAGCCACGCTCGCAGCCCGGGGTGGGGAGGTGGGGGGGTGATTCAGAGTCAGCAGCTGGGACCCCTGCGGGGAGGGGTGTGGTGGGCAGGTGGGAGGGGACCGTCTCTGTGAAGGCGCCACCCACGGTGTCCAGCAGGGCTGCCCGGGGCCCGATGGGCAGTGCCGGTGGCTCTCCTGAACTTCGGGCCCAGGGACATGTTCTTCCCTGATCCCAGGTCAGGTTGGTTTTGGACCTGAAACATTTATTTTCTTCTCCTTTGAAAACAAACTTTACATCATCGACCCGCCTCTCGAAGATGTTTGTGCTGAATTCCTGCTTCCAGGCCAGTGCCTCTGACTCACATGGCATGCATTGCAAAACTCTCTCGACATAATTTCACAAGTGAAATAATCGTCTCGCGTCGGGCCAGCCCCGCTAAAAGCCACTGCCTCGTGTCACCAGGACGTAGCCGGATTGATTCATGGTGTCCGCCTGCAAATATCTGGATCCCCGTCTGTGTGCAAATGCCTCAGTAACGTGGAGATGAATGTCACCGCACATTGAACTTTTATGTTATGAGCTCAGGTTTTGGTCTTTAAAATTCATTTCCAGAACATTCGCTAGCATGACGGCGAGGCCTCGTGGCACTCTCCCAGTTGGACGCGGTTCGAGATGTTTTGGTCTCCCTTCGTTTCGAGCGAGATGATAAGCGCTCGGGACGAGGTTGGGCCCGCTGGAACGCCGCCAGCTGGGAACAGCCTTCCGCCCTGCACCACGCTTCAGGTCTGCGCTGGAGAGAAACACCCTCTCCCGCCCCCTTTGCCTTTTGATGACGGCTTTAAAAATTGTGAAAACAGAGAGAGCCAAGTGTGTGGTCCTCGGCAATTTCGTAATAGTCTGTGCGGGAGACGGAGGGGGTGGTTTGCTGGAAAAAATGATTAGCTTTTCTTTACGATGACAGAAAACAGTTGCAATTGGAAAAGGCGGGGGTCCTGCCGCCCGCCCTCCTGGCGGATGGTTAGGCCTTCCAGGCGGTGCTTTCGGCGATGGCCTCGGAGGGACGCGCCTGAGGCCCCCTGGGCAGAGCCCCTGACCCGGGCTGTGGGGGCCCAGCACGGTTAGAGTGGAGGATGCCGATTCTCTCCAGGCGCATCTGCTCCATCTCGGACGCAGTGAGCCGGTGTCTGTGACGGGCGAATGGGCTGCCCACGATGCTTGCTGGCCAGTGACAGCAGGTGGGCTGCTGTTTACCGGGCCCACCATGGCCGACCTCTCCCTGGACACACGGCCCGTTATGACATTAGTTTTTGCCGACCGATTGTCTCGCTTGTACCGAGGAACCGTTCTGACTTTTTATAAAGGTTTTCCCAGGACTGGTGTCTGCCACGTCATTTCGGGCCCCTTGTTGAGCATGGTGCCAAGGTGTGGCAGGCCAGCCAGACCCCTGGCAGCTCGCAGTCGTGAGGGGGCGACCTCAGAATGTATGTCACTTTGCAGTGGCCGCATTGAGCTGGAGCTGTGCACAGGGTCTAGACAGCTGTCATGGGGTCCGGTGACACGTATGGCACCCTGAGTGTGAGCTGGCCCAGCAGGACCCAGGGACACGCAGGGGTCGGGCCGGGCCGGTGGCTGTGCCCCGTGTCCTCCTGTTGTGGGCACCCCGGCTCCATCCATCTGCTCGGCCTACCACAGAAAAGGCCTCTTTCTGCTGCAGAATTCACAGCCACTTGTTGCCTTGTTCCCTAAAAGTGGACGACTCCCCAAGCCGGGCGCTCGGCCCTAGAGCCTCTGAGGCCCCTCCTGGTGGACAGGCTCCTAAGAGGGGAGCTCAGGGCTCACTGCGGGCGCCTGTCACCAGGGCCGCTGTCATCACGGCTCAGATCAGAGGACCCAGCAGACCCTCCGTGCCCTGAGAACGCAGCTGGTCCTACGCTGTCCCCCAGCCTATCTGGGACCCGCTGCCCTTTGCGAGGAGACACCTGGGCGCCTCTTGCTGTGATGGACGAAAGGGCAGCATGGCGACCAGGATCTGAGGGGACACCACACATGCACAGTGGCTTAGACGAGGACTGTCCTCGTGGGATGTTCCCTGGGCGCCACCCAGGTAGCTTAGAACCGTTATGAAGCCTGTGTCCCCAAGCCCGACGCTTCGCACAGCAAAACTCACAGCCGGAGTTGGAGCGGGGAGAGGGCTATTGATGGAGTGGAGCCGCTGAGAGGCTGGGGCCTGGGGCGCCCCACAGCCGTCCTGCGTGCTGGGGCCGGTGAAGGGTCTCAGGGTTCAGGGGGCAGGCGCGTGACTTTCCAGTGGGCGGTTCAG
>NW_006430460.1:4731964-4736432 GCF_000325575.1 Pteropus alecto
TCTGCAGCGGCGTCAGCACCGGCTCTGCCTGGACAGCGCCCTCCTGCTCACGGGGCCACGCTGTCTGGCATGTCCCAGGCGCGTCCCAGGGGTGTCCCAGGCGCGTCCCAGGTGTGTCCCGGCCGTGCAGGCGCCTGTGCCCTTTAGCGGGGTCGTCATAGGCGGGAGGCAGAGATGGTGCAGATCAGACGGGCATAGAGAGAACGAATCGTGGGCAAATCAGGATTATTAAAAATGACCAAAGTCTCGTTTCGTAGCAAGAACTTCCAAACAGTGTTCTCGGGCTAAGAGTTTATGGTCGACTCTGGAAAATTACTCGTTATCTGGAAAAGAAGAGGCACCGTGTGGGGGGCACAGGCGATGGCGGGTGTGTTCCGGGGCCCGCGGAGTCATGATGCTTAGCGGGTTGGCGTCAGCCCAGCAGCGGGTCACGGCAGGTAAGGGCGCGGGCAGAGGTCGATAACCACGGACACGGTGGCGCCTGCAGCCTGGCTCGCCGGGGGAGGGGCTCCTTGGAGCCCGTGTGTCCCCTCCACGTAAGGTCTGCCCAGGGGTCCCGCGGGGAAGCCCCACTTCCGACTTTGTTGCTGCAGAAGTGATTTTCAGTTTCATTCGGGCGACATTCACGTTTTAGAAACCCTCGTACATGTGACGAACGGTGCGACATGGACCGTGTCGTGTCCTCCAGCACGTGTTCACTCTGCCTCAGGGGCGTGACATCCTCAGACAGCACATCCACAGTCACCCGAGCTCCGACGTCTCACGGGCACCTTCATCCCTCAGTGGAAGTCTACCGTGTGCAGGGTGCTGCCGGAGCCGAAGCGGCTAACGAGCCTCTGCCGGGCAGACAGCCCCAGGGCCAGGCAGGCGCTGGGACATTGCTGCTTCGTCACGCACACACGTGTCACCTTTCCATTGTGATCTGCCAGAGAGGGGTCGCTGGCCCGGGCCGGCACGGCGACACAGACTGGTGTCAGTGAGGGAACTTTCTAGATGGAGCGGAGCTGGGGGCCCCCTGTGCCCTCGCCGGCACCCCGGGCTCCGTGTGGCAGGAGCTGGGGACGGCTCACCGACTCTGGCTTGAAAATGACAAGTGCTGTGAGGTCCGAATCGCCGATTTAAAAACAGCCGAGGGGTGTGCAGGGCGGGGCTGGGAGCAAGCGGATGACGTGATGGCCGCGGAGCCGGGCGGGCACTGGCTGCATCGCCGGACGCCTCGGAAGCTGGAGGAGTGTGCAGCCGCTACGGCGGGCGTCCCCAGTAACTGAAAGCTAGTCTTGTTCCATGAGTTTTCTCGGTCTGTGCCCCCTCACGGGACAGGCGTGGCAGGCGTGCGCATGGCGGTGGCACCCCTCACCCAGCACTGATGGCGAGGAGACCGAGGGAACGCACGCCTCGACTTGGCTCTGTGACCCGGGCAGTGTCGGGCCCTGGTCCTCGCTTCCGCCCCATGCGGGGCGCGGCCGGCCCTGCGAACGCATCGAGGAGCCCGGGACTTAGGTCCAAGCACGCGTCCAGACTCGGAGGCCACCAGCGTCCCCGAGGCCTGCTCACGCCATCCCCACGCTGTGCATCCTGTCGAGAGTGGCTTGGTGCCTGCATGTGCTGGCCCAGGTCCCAGTGGCAAGGCCAGCAGCCCTCCACGCGACGTGACCCTCCGTCTGTCTCCGTGGGACTTAAGGCTGAAGACCCCAAATGAAGGGACTCATAACTTCAAACATTCTGTCTCGCTGTGTGTCTGTGGGTTCGGGCCCCTCACGTGAATGTTGCCTTTTTCGATGGGTTATTATAAATATTCGTCACCTTCAGGACATGCACCTGGGTGCCAGCAAATGTGCTGCACAGGTTGGTTCTGTTGTTTTTTGTGGCATGTGTGCGTGTGCGTGCGTGTGTGTGTGCGTGCGTGTGCGTGGCGGGGTTGGAGGTAAGAGAGGAGATGAACACACAGGGAGAAGCCGCAGGTGGTGACACTTTCCTTATGGTTGACGAAGGCTCGAGGGAGCCAGGTGTGTAAAGCAGACCTGCCCTGTGACAGGGAGAAACAGAGCAGCCGGGAGTGGAGACCCAGAAACTCGGAGAGACGCCCGGGCCTGGTCTCCCCTTTCCCCTCCGCTTGGTCTAGTGAGGGGGAGGGGTGACGGCCAGGGTGACTTGCTCCCTTTAGAAACGCTGCCGTGGGGCTGACGTCAGAGGGACAGCACCCGGCTGTTTGCACGGTGGTGACTCAACCCTGAACGCGAGGACTGAAACCCTTTCTGAGGTCGCCAGGGCTACTATGCAAACCCCAAGGCCTCCGGCCCTTTCTGAGCCACAGTTTGTCTTTCTAAAAACTGCCCCGTGAATCAGCCGCGGCACCGGGCGTCCTGGGCCCTGGACCCAGGGACAAGTTTCCACGCCACGCAGAGTCATCAGAACCAAGCAGGAGCGTCAGATGGCCAGGCGGCGACATCGCAGCCAGAGGTGGGGTGGACAGGAAGTCCGAGCCTGGCCTGTGGGGTTGCGAGGCCCTAATGCCCGTGATGTGCCCTCTGCACTGAGGCCCCGCCTCTCGTCCCAGGAGATCCCCGCTCCTGGCGTGTGACTGGCCACGGCTCCCCGTTTCGTCACCTGCCCTCCCCCCCGTCACAGCGCAAGGAGCCACCCTGGGGCAGGGGCGGCAGCTGCGGTTTGCCGGTTTTTAGTAAAGAATGATCTGATTTCTGCGAGATGCCTGCAGAGTGAACGCACGGGTGAAGGTCGACGCCAGCACCGCGCTTTCTCGTAGGTGGCAGGAGGCATTTTTAAGACGTTCGAAGATGACTTTTTCCTCTGGAGAATGAATCGATATTTTTGCTTCATCCTTTTGGGGTTATGGAGGTAGCCTAAAACGGCCCCTGCTTCGCCTGACGCAGTTCCCGGAGGTTGTCCACGCGTAAGAGGAGCCATCACCGCCAAAGTACACAAAGGGAGGTGCCCGTTCCGCGTGCGTTCACTGCTCATGGGGCTTCGCGACCGGCCTGGGTGGACGCGCGCACGGAAGCGCTGTCCTGGCTCCACGCGGTGAGGTCGTCTGGGCCGACGTTGTCCGTTTTCCGGGGTCCCGGGCTCGGGTTCGCTGCTCAGCGGGCGCCGTGGCATGTAAAGGACCCTGGAGCCCACCTGTCCCCCTGGGATCAGCCAGGCCGGGCGGCTTTGCCTGGGCTGCGGGCCAGGCATGTGCCGACCTCGGTGCTGGGTGTGCGGTGTCCAGGGACGGCATCTGCGAGACCACAGAGCTGTGACACGCGGTCGTCACTGAGCAGTGACGCTGCGGTGGCATGGGGACCTCGTGTCTGCCTTCTGTCAGGGCTCCTCAGGCCGTTTGCATGGACACGGAGAGACCAGGCTCACCCTGCAGTGACGCAGTCAGGGTGTCCCATAGCTGGAACCTCGCTGTGACCAGTCTTCGGGGCCGCGTCACAGAACTCAGGCACCTGTCACTGACGTCACAACAGCGTGCGGTGACTTGGTCATTCAGATCGACTGGAGCCACTCCCTCTGGCCCGAGGCGACTCGCTTGCCACTGTGGTTACAGCTCTTTCCAGAAACTTCTGCACCTTTCCTGCACGTGACCGAGCACATCCCCCACATGCTGGTCACCGCAGAATGTCAGCATGGGTCACGTGCGGGCCGACCTCTCAGCCTGTGCCTCGGGGAGGAGCCTCTCCCACACGGGTCCCCGGGGCCTCATCACAGCTCTCCCTCAGAGGGCGGTCCCCATGACAGGAGTGGGGTGACAGATGACAGAGGGGCTCGCACCTCACGAGTTCAGGGGAGCTGGCTGGGGCCAGCGTGGGGTCCGGCGAGGTGAGATCAGGCCCCCAGGATGGAGGCTGAAGGGGCCAGTGACCACGGAGAACGGAGGCCACGCTCCCAGGAACGGGGCCAGCACCCAGGACATGTGGGGTGCGGCTGGGATGGGGGGAGCACCTAAAGACCAGTGACGTCCCCCGCACAGCGGGAGACCAACACCAGGTCCGAGGAGACCCCGCCTCCCGACACGAAGACACCAGGACGGCACGCTAGTGACCGTCACCACGGTGAGCACTGGGGGCGCTGGAGCTGCAGCCACAGAGCCGGAGCATCAGCTGTCCCGGCAGTACGTGAGGTCCCCGTCTGTGGGAACGGCCTTGCGCAGCTCCCTCCCTGTGCCCCTCTCCCTGTCGCTGCCTGTGTCCCCCCCACACTTCAACGGGGGGAGCACCTACAGACCAGTGACGTCCCCCGCACAGCGGGAGACCAATACCAGGTCCGAGGAGACCCCGCCTCCCGATGGCACACTAGTGACCGTCACCACAGTGAGCGCTGGGGGTGCCAGAGCTGTAGCCACAGAGCCGGAGCATCAGCCGTCCCGGCGGTACGTGAGGTCCCCGTCTGTGGGGACGGCCTTGTGCAGCTCCCTCCCTGTGGCCCTCTTCCTGTCCCTGCCTGTGACCCCCCCACACTTCAC